>NC_139218.1:236981526-237441526 GCF_055691185.1 Crinia signifera
TTCCTTACATATGTAATGAGTATGAAATTGTCATACACTAACATGTTGCATTGTGCCTTTTTTAGCAGCGTATTTATTAGTAGACGGTTGCGTGTATTATTTTCAGCACACTGTATATACAGTACGTCTCTCCATGAAAATCGTTGTATTGTGCCCTTTTATCAGCGTATTTATTAGTAGACGGTTGCGTGTATTATTTTCAGCACACTGTATATACAGTACGGCTCTCTATAAATTGAAAGCATACTGTTGGTTATGGTGTGTGTATATCAGAACGGTCCGCGTAAGGTTCTATTCGCATCCAGTTTGTTAATGTAAGAAGGATTAATAAAGTTAATACTAAACAAACAAGTTTTTAGACCAATCAGCAAGCACCAAAAGTTATATATGTACCTGCAATTAATAACTGCGCCATTGCCAATATGTCTTCAACCAGGGCTAACGCCTTTTCGAACCAGGAGCTGGTGGCCCTGGTTGAGGTGATGGACAGGCGCCTGGGGTCCAGGGGCCCATATGTGTCCAACATGGACAAGCGACGGGCATATAATGCTGCCCGCCGGCTAATATACGCCCGGACCGGCGTCCGCAGAAGCCTGGCCCAAGTGGAGCGGCGCTGGTCTGACCTGCGCCGGCAGCAGCCAGTGATGCTATGCTCAATTCGCCGCCATATTGCCCGATGTAAGTTTTTTTTTTACTAGTATGTCTGCGTTTTTTAGCAATGATTTCTGTACTTTTTATAAATATGTTCATGGGTATGTGGGTGTATAGGGGTGTATAGGGGGTGTATAAGGGGTGTATAAGGGGTGTATAGGGGTGTATAAGGGGTGTATAGGGGGTGTATAAGGGGTGTATAAGGGGTGTATAAGGGGTGTATAGGGGTGTATAGGGGGTGTATAAGGGGTGTATAGGGGTGTATAGGGGGTGTATAAGGGGTGTATAGGGGTGTATAAGGGGTGTATAGGGGTGTATAAGGGGTGTATAAGGGGTGTATATGGGGGGTATATGTAGTCGCTCTGTTTTTGGGTGTAGCATATCAATTAGTTAGCATGATAAATGTATGAAATATAACAGAAATGATAATTTGTAAGGTTATGAGCATGACTAATGAGAATTTTTCATTCCCCCATTTTTATGAAACCCAACCTTCGATTTCTATGCCATCAACATGAACATTTCAGCACGCGCAAGGGCACGCATGGAAGCCCGGGAGGAGGCAGCCCGGGAGGAGGAAGCCCGGGAGGAGGAAGAGGAGGAGGAAGTGGAGGAGGAAGAGGAGGAGGAAGAGGAGGAGACATTGGCACCTGCTGGTGACCACCCCATTTCGACATCCCCTTCCACCAGCCACTCCCCTACCCCCACCCACACCCCTACCCCCACCCACACCCCTACCCCCACCCACACCCCTACACCCACCAACACCCCCTCCCCACCCCATTTCCAACCCCCCTACACCTCCCCACCACCCACCCCCAAACCTCTCCAATCCCCACTCCAACCCACTACCTGTTTCCCAAGTCCAATCCCATCCCCCTTGCTCCTGACCCCCCCAACCACTGGACACCCAACCAGCGGCGAGCAGGATGGCTCAACTAGCCGTAAGTAAATAATGTGTCTAATGTTTACCTACACATTTCTACACATAAACAATCACAACAACCACATATGTGTATCCAACATCAACATTAGTTGCAACATATCACTGCTTGGCGACCATGAGGTGTGGCCTGTCCTTCTCCAGGAACAAGGGTCCCCTTGGTGTTTTTTTTTAGTGTGGCCATGCCTTAACCCTTTGATTAATTGACATAACAGTACATCCAATGACATATCCGACATTAGTGGTGTTGTAGTTATGTGGGTCCAGGTGTTGTGTAACTCCACTTCACAGCATGATGTGCAACATAAATTTATAGATTGTTTTGTTAATAGTGTGTGAGGCCATGCGGATGCATGCTTTACAAACATAGCTTTAGGCCTATAATTTGTACAGCAATGTCCTAAATGTAAAATAGTAAGGAGTGCTTAAGCCGCAACAATGTCATAACCCTTAAATAGCACAGCCTAATTGTGAGGTTAGAGGTGAGTCCCCCAAAACAAAACTACCAATTGGGATACAGCATACATTCATCCAAGAAGGAGTAATTTATTTAATGTTATGTAATATGTACAGTATGTGTGTGTCAACAGAATAGTATTTAGGACCGTGTTTACAGCATACCCATCTTCAATGTAGTTTAAAAATGTATGTGGCCTTCACACTTAACTCACAACTTCTTATTATGTACAAATACAACAAACATTTGTGTATATTATATATTAAATATAATGTTTTTTTCCCTTCACTACAGACACTGAACAGCACCAGGAGGAGGTGGACCGGATAATGAGGGAAATCTTCCTGACCCTCCTATATCTCTCCATTCTTTTTGGACAACTGGAGGCCCTCATTTAATAATTTTTTTAGTTTTAAATTGTTGTTTAAAAAAATACAAGTTTTTTTTACAGTTAGAAGTTTCCTGTGTTGTTATTCATAAATATATTTGAGGGTTTGTAAAGGCAGGTACATACAGATGTGTAATGTCACTTATATTTGTAATTTGAGGTGAGGGGTAACGATTGATGTGTGAATGTGTGTGTTTTTGAGTTAAATAACACATAGTGAAAATGCATGAATGTTTAATGTTGTTAGATTAAAACATCACACATAACATCAGGGTAGGTATACATGTTACACATTTTGGACAAACTAATTATGGACATAATTTAGTACATACACACAAACACCAACATAAATTTATTTAAAAGTAAAAGCAATGTGGGAACACATAGATAGTGATTAAAATGCCACATTAGAACATAACAAATATACATGTAATGAGGGTTAAAATGTTGTGTTATTAGGGTCTTTATTAAGGTAGACAATTGAGTTAATAGAAAACAATAATTGAATAACAATTAGAATAATTAATTAATTGTCTTAATTATAGTTGAAAGGCAAGATTTGCAGGTCCATATATGTGAAGGGTATGCCAGCGTGCACGGACGTACGCTCACTCTCATGAGCGGTGACATACGCTGAGTTTTCCATTGAAAACAATAGAGACCCATCCGTGCAAGCTGGCGTACGCTCAGATAGCCGCAAGAAGTCGGTGGGAAGACGGACGAGAGACGTCCGTAAACGGTGGCGTACGCTCTGTTGTACGCCAGTTGTCGGAGTCTAAGGGCTGATCCGTCCGTGTACGTTGGCGTACGCTCAATTGTACGCCACTCCCCTTCGACGTTGTTTCTGGCCGTACGTATGCGGCTGATTTGTGGGTGGACTTAAGCTCAACGGCCGCGTACGGAGAGCGTATGCTAATATGGAACGTACGCACGTTTGGCCGCACCGATCAGAATAACCCCCTAAGTGTAAAAAGAAAGAAAAAAACATTGGGTTTTGCCGTGGAACTATGAGTCCCAGCAAGCCTGGAACGCATACTGGGACTTGGAGAACCACAAGTCCCAGCATGCGGCCCATTAAAGGGCTTGCTGTGACTTTAAGTTCCACAGCGAAACCAATAGTTAAATAAAAACACACTGACATAAGAAAAATAAAACTTTAATACATACATAGCCCATACATACTGATACTTACCTATCTTAAGCCCTTAGGTAGCCCTCTGTCCTGGTCCGGTGTTCTGGTCCGCAGAGCCGGCCCTAGGCATAGGCAAACTATGCAAATGCCTAGGGTGTTTGGAATGCCTAGGGGCATTAAAATGATATGCAGCATGCCTATATTCTGTGTGTGAGTGAGGCTGTATCTGCATATGAAATAGTGTATTCATGGAAATCACTGTAACATAGCATTCCGTATGCAGGTACAGCCACAGTCGCACACAGAACAGAATATAGGCATGCTGCATATCATTTGAATCATCGGAAGCTCCTTATGTGTCCTGGTCACATAACAATGAAATAAAGACAACTTTTCAGCAACAACAGGCACCCAACGTTAGCAGAACTGGCCAGGAGCTGCATGGCCTATTGAGGCAAGATGTATGAGGAAACATCTGTATCCAAGCAGAGGCAGAGGTCACAGTGTTAGCGGCTGTGTGAGTGCTGTCTGCTTGTGGGTTGGTTGTGCAATAGTGTTTGGCATATGTGTAAGGGGCATTATGTGTGTCATGTATAAATGCATTAATAATGTGCGACATATGTGTAACAGGCATTATGTGTGTCATGTGTATAAGGGTATTAATAATGTGCAACATATGTGTAAGGGGCATTATGTGTGTTATTATGTGCATGAAGGACATTAATAAAGGTTGGCATATGTGTAAGGGGCATTATGTTTATAAGGACATTAATAATGTGTGTCATGTGTAAGGGGCATTACTGTGTGGTATTATCAGGGGTGCCGAGAAAAAAGGGTAGGGGGTACAAATTACCCAGGCCAAAGTCTGATGGAAGGGCCCAGTGACAGCAGCAGCTACAGCTGTTCTCCTCTGCACAGCACACACTGCTTTGTGCTGGGTTGCAGGGTGGCAATGGAGGTGCTTAAAATACAATATTTTCTCAGGATTTTTTTCTAAGGGTATAGGGCGGGATGTATTAATATACATCGCCGCCCTTCGCCTGACAGCCGCCGCGATGCTGCCGCATATTTACTAACATATGCGGCTAGCATCGGGTTGCGGTGACAGAGACCCCCACGATACCTGTGATGGGGTCTGCGGGGGTCTCCGTCACATCCCGGTGGCTGCCAGTGTCCCCCTGCGTCTCCTCCTCCCCCCTGCAGCCGGATGTCCTCCCGGCTGTGACATCTGCTGGGGGAGGAGGAGATCAAAGGAGGACGGGAGGGGGGCGCGCGGACCCCCAGAGGGTGGCGATACCCTGCCAGGAGAAGACGGAGCGGACGGGTATTGGTACATAGGAAAATGCGGTAAAACCCCTGTTTTACCACATTTTCCCTTTAGTACATCCCGCCCATAATGTGAATAATGTGAGGAGTAATGTATATAAGGTAAAGTGGTACTACAGTGTGATGTAACATTATTACGGGACACCGTCGCATGATATAATGTGAATAAAGTTGTACTACTGTGTGGCATAATTTGAATTGGGGGTACTATTGTGTGGCCATGCCCCTTCCCAGCAATAACACACCCCTGTTTGGGCTGCGCACCGAAAGTGTGCACTGTTTCTATTTAAAATATTGCGGGAAGGAGCACCAAAATGATAACTGCTATGATGAGGGTTGATGGTGCTGGGAAAGGGGAGCAGGGTCAGAGGCGAAACTAGTGGTGGTGCTAGGGGGCACCAGACAAAATCTTGTCTAGGGCGTAATTTAGGCTAGGGCGGGCCCTGCTGGTCCGGGTCAGTGTCGGCATCCGGGTCCGTGTCAGGGTCCGGGGTAGGGAGTAATCCATAGGGGAACTGTGCAAGCAAATTATACTTACGAATCTCCTCTGGCGAAGATCTGTCCTCTTCTCTCCTGAAGTAGTCCAGGTCTTCGGAAAACAACAAAACACGAGTGTCCTGGTATCCTGTCACTAATAGAAGAGACGCTGATGGTTCATCTTTAGCGCCTCTCCTCCAAATGATTCTATTGGCCGCCTAGCGGCCAATCAGGAGCAGAATTTCTTTTTTAAATTTATTTTTTCTATTTTTTTTTTACAATGAAGCCTGCACGGATCTGACTAATCCGTGCAGGCTAAAGCCAAATACGACAGGAAAATGAAGTGTTTTTTCCTGCCGTATTTGCCCGGCTATTCGCGGCCGTTTTGCACCAATTAGCAGCCGTATTTTGAATACGGCCGCTTAGTAAATCAGGAATCACCATTCTTGTGAATGGTAATTCCTGTCGTATTCTATTGATGATGTATTCATTCATATTTGTAAATACAATATGAATGTCCTGTCTATATGAATACGAAAATTCGTATTTTGGCATAGTAAATTCCAAAAATACGAATACACCTACGAAATCATCTTAGTCAATTTCCCCGATAACAATCAGCAGCTTTGACTGATGTACTTAAAGCAGCAATGGGAATAAATGGTAAAACATGCAAAATTAGCATTTACTTATGATGGCACTAGGGTGGCCAATCCCAGAATCGGGATTGGCGGGATCCTGGGATTTGACCCTAGAAACGCAGGGATTTGAATCCCCGGATTGGACCTTCCAATCGTGAGATTCCGGGATTTGCTGCGCTGAGTTTATTCTCACCATAGGCAAATGCAGGGGGAGGGGGGTCTAGTTGCCTTGAAACTCCCCTCCTCTTTGTAAGTGGCTCAAATTATGACAACAATAGCAATGGTATGGAATATGAATACTAGAGCTGCTGCAACATCATACAGTTTAAGAGACATAGCGGAGCTGCTGCAGCTGCCGTTTGTGGTCCTCAATCAGTGCACCAGACCAGAGAGTAGCGACCACGAAGAAGAGACAGAAGCCATACTATGAGGTGGGAGAATGTGTGCTTGGAAAGTGCACGTCTATCTACTACTGGTTGTTTATTATAGTATTTTTAACATTTTCCTGAGTATTTATTTATATTATTTAAATTATTATTTAAATGTTTAAGCTAGCCTATACCATAGACCGTCTATAGTGTTAAATATTAATATAATACTGTATTCCATACAGTTTTCAGTGTACAAAAAAAGATCAATGCTTACAATAATGTTCAGGGTTGTTACTAGGTTCATCTACTGCTCCGCTAGAGATATATGGTCGCTACGTTAACACTAGGAAGGTCAACATACATTATTTTGACAACAAAAGGTCGACAGGGCTTAGGCCAACACATTAAATAGGTTGACACAAGCATTAAGTCGACAAAGAGATGGTCTACAGTTAAAAGGTCAACATGAGTTTTTCCCATTTTTTTTTTCAAAACAGGTGGTATTTTATACCCTACCATCCACTAGGGCATGGAGGGAGAATATGATAGTGTGCCAATCACAGCAAAGCACTGTGCCCGAAGCTTGGCAAGTGCAGCAAGCCATGCGAGGGTATGCAGTACGCCAGTAAACCTAGGTATGTTTTTGGATGCATAACGAAGAATAAATATATTTGTTTTTAACTATAGGTTTGTAATACAAAGTCTAATGTCCTCAATAATAGTCCACAAGTCAGCTTGACCCAGCAGATAAACTGCCTGGAAAAGGTTGAACAAACCACTAGATACTAGTGTTGGATTGGGTGCTACTGATTAAGCAATGTGTTGAGCATATGTTTGTTGAATAAAAATATATAAAGAGCAAAAGACCTCTATAAGTACAAGTATGTGTGTACAAATGAACTGTCTTTTATCCGGATCCAATACAGTATAATTGGATTCAGAACATGGACAGGGAAAAATGCAATCAACCAAGGGGTGGAGGTACTGCGCTAATTATAAATATTTGGAAGCACCATGGATGGATACACGCACACAATAACTGAATGGAAACTTTTTAAAATAGTACTAAATTGCAAATATTTTTTTTTTTTACGACAATATGAATCAAACTAGGCAGCCACCTAAAATTAAATATATTATTTTCTATTGATGAAATATTTATATACATTTTTCTAGAGCCTTATGTCCACATCGCAAATGTTTCAATAAGTAACTATATTGCACTATGTCCGTGTTCCAGCTGAAATAAATACCACACTGTTTGAATGGTTATTTGTAAATATAGACACTTGTCATATAGGAATGATTCCGTAGGATTAGATAGAATGCCGAGCAATACCCATAGTGATGCTGGGCCACAGCATGGGGAGTCATTTGTGTAATAAGCTGTTCCCTAGGGTACAGTTTTTATATAAAATACTAGGTGATTCATCGCGCCCTACGGGCGCTCTTCACACCATCGTAAGGGGCTGCGCCCCCTTAATTTGTGAACGTTTGTATTGTGAGACATATGGTTAGAATTGTATGAAAGATACCCTGTATTGCAACTTGAGTTATAGGTGAAATATGTTAAATAGAGAGCTTTATGATTTCATGCCTCCCAACTTTGACGGACCAGGAGGTGGGACACTGTTGATGCGCACCACAGGCGCGTCGAAATTTTCGAGAGGACGTGGCCTAATTTCTATAGATATATATATATATGTATGTGTGTGTGTGTGTACAGCACCAGTGGTAGGTCCCAGCACAGAGGAGACAGAAGTACACACACAGCAGAATAATATGTCCTCCTTGCTAGGGTGATCCCACCCTAAGCAGAGAGGACAGAGTACACAGCAGCAGCACTGAGGGAGACAGCCCCAGCGACAAGCCCCAGCAGCAGCACCCAGCACCAGCACCCTCTCCCAACCTGCTCCTAGACTGGAGTGAAGATGGTGGGCGCGGGAGCCGCTATATAAAGCATTGCAAAATCCGTCACCGGGCGATGACGTTTTGCCCGTGCGCCCGGATCCGAGTAAGAAGTGAAGCTCTGAGTGCTGCTCGGATCCGGGCTCGAATATTGTCTTTTTTTGTGAGTGCACTTTATTAAATTCATATCATGCTTTTTAAATGATCTGCACTATGGCCCTTTTTCCTTGGTCTCCCATTCCTATGAATGTGGAGTCTCTTTCAAGCATGTATTCCTATAACTCTCACTTTAGTTACCTACTAAGGCAGTGGTTGCCAAACTGTGTGCCATGCAGGGCTATTTTTGTGCAGGCTCCAACAGGAACTGTGGCCCTTATTCTAGTTCACTGTTTCTGACAAAATATTCCTCAGATGGACAAAACCATGTGCACTGCAGGTGAGGCAGGTGTTACTTGTGCAGAGATAATTAGATTTGGGTGGGGTTTTACACCTGCCTCACCTGCAGTGCACAAGGTTTTGTCCATCTGAGGAATATTTTGTCAGAAACAGTGAACTAGAATAAGGGCCTCAGTTCCTGCTGGAGCCTGCACAAAAATAGCCCTGGTGCCATGGCACCCTAAGGTGCCTCAGGACATAAAAAGGGGTGCCTTGGGTTGGTGGTCAATTTATTTATTGTCAAATGCTTGTGGCTTCCAATCATAATTTACGTGGACAAACAGAAGCAAATTCTGTCCTTCACACATAATTTAACCTTAGAATGAACACATAAATAAAAATTACTTAATGTTAATATTTTTTTTTTTAATTCTCCAAAATGAACATTTGGTCTAGGGCTGCCGAAAAAAAAAATCTGATTCTCTAGGGGCCATGATTCAAAAAAAATTGGGAACCACTGTATTAAGGTATGTTTGAGAGTGATATCATACTGTTACCATACTTGCCTACCTGACCCTCTCCATGCGGGAGAAAATGCTCTGTTTCTGGACTTCCCTGTTAATGTATGATTGCCATCACCTGTGGTGAAACACCTTTACCTAGCTCTCCACAGGTGATGGCAATCATACATTACCAGGGAAGTCCCGGAGCAGAGCATTTTCTCCCGCATGGAGAGGGTCAGGTAGGCAAGTATGACTGTTACTATACTTCACATGACTGTCACCATTTTTGTTTTGTTGTTACACATAGAAATCATTAAGATCCCTCATAAAATTTCAAGTATTAATGTTGTGTCATGTAACAAAATCCAAGTCATGGTAATATGTGGGCTTTGATGGCCCTGCTGCAGTGAATGATGCATTTTCTTATTGTCTCTCTTTAAAAAATCGAAGTAATGTATGATTTGTAAGTAGTGGCAATCCACTGAGAATATTAAGAAACCACTTGAAATCTAAAAATAGATATATGCTGCATTTGCCTGTGATCGCTGTTAAGAGGTGTACACACGGTTTGATTTTGACAGGTTTTCAATTCGACTTTGCTTATAGAAGCAAAATTGAAAGGAAATCAAATGGTTTTAAGATGCTTCAAATCCGCATTCTATTTGATGCGCACTCCCATTTTCTCTATATCGAAAAGAAAAATAGACTGTGCAGGCAAGGAAATATCGAATTCAATCCAGTAAATCGAATGTGTACACCGTGCATTGAATGCACATCGAAATCGAACTGAAGAGTGCAGGTCGAATGGAAAGCAAAGGCCAAATTGAAAGGGGGTAGAATTGAGGAAATCGAAAGCAAATTGAATCGAAAGTAAATTAATGCCTGTGTAGTGTGTACACACCTTTACCCATACTTTTAAAAACTAGATTCAGGGAGATTCAGGGAGATTATAGGTGGTAGTAGAATTTTGCACAGCGCCCCATTGAGGGGGCGTGTCATGCTCCACCCAAAGGGCGTGTCTAGTTCCATATATGGAGAGAATGTGAAAAAGATTGTGAACGCGGCACCTAGAAGCGTGGGTGTTATGGAAGTACATTTATTTATATATGCAAAGACTATCTAATTTATTCATGTCGCACGCAACCAATAATTGAATGTCCAGATTTATAACCAATGAATATTATTTATGAATGTAAACTGATGAAACTGTATCATGGATTACAAAATATAACAATACAGGTATTATACATAATAACGATTATTATGCCAGCATCCTTAAATACAATTAACCTCAGTGTTAAATACTGTGTATGTGAATACAGCGCGGGAGGGGGCGTGGCTATGAAGCAGCCATTTTGTGATACCAAGTCTTTGTGTCCGCCATTTTAGATACCGCCGCATGGCATTCAGCCATCTTATAATAACTGTCGGCCATCTTAGATTCCACTACATGGCCCACAAAGGAACTTTAACAAAAGACTAATAACTTCCGCCTGGCAATCAAACATAAACTGACTGTACGTTCATTTGTCTTTCCACAACATTTATTCCAAATTACCTCTAACCTGCATCATGCAATACTCAAGATCCTGAATATAACTCGCACATTCAGCAAACACTCTTTACCTGCAGCATACACAATTGAATATCATTTAAGCTACAATGTACTTCTCTGTACAGAACACCTAACTGGCACGATACAATCTATGGCCTTGCTATATCATACTCACATCACATGCCGTTACACACACACTTCAATACAAAGAATCCAGACAATAGTGGACTACCCTCACAGCACATGTTATCTTACAGTTACATCCGATTATCTAGATAATCTACCGACTGCTGCTATAAGTAGCTATTATGAACCACAATACAATCCATGATGATAGCACGTGGCTGAGCACATGGCACACAGCCGATAGGCTGTCCACATGTAAACGTACACTGCCAGATTTACCAATTTAAGCATATCCTTGTTCACAATTCATAACTACAGGCTAGCTAAACATCATTCACCCAGATCACCTTCAACTACAGACAGAAGCTTTCTTTGTCCAAACCATAGGTAAACATACGCTGGGCCTATGCACATGTTAATATCTGAAGACAAACTAAGAATGGAAGTTAACTACTCTTAAACTGTCTAGCATAATCCATATTCCATAACCGGGGTCCTAGTACACAATACAATCGGTCCTACAAGTTTATACATTACTCAAAGTCATGTCCAAATCCATATGTAATGGAAGGAAACTCCCGGCGATACCAAACCCATCCTTTCTGCGTCTTGATCGAACAGCAACTGGCTATTTGGTTTTCTCTTGCTTCCCAAGAGAACTCTCGGGGGGAGGGGAGAATCTATTCATTCACATTTGCTTCAATAGCCTATAGACACGCCCCCTGATACTGTATTTCCTGGCTGGCTTACTGGTGTAAGGGAATGCTAATGACTTCATTTCTAATGCTGGTTTTTCTGTGACTAACTTATAATTTGTTATAACATGTGAGTGTGACATGATATGAAATTCTAATAACTATCATCTGACAGCTAGTGTAATTTCGCTCATTTAGAGACCAAGCATGACCTTGTGTGAATCTAAAAATATGTAAATTAATATTCGATCTTTTCCTTACTTATGAGATATGAATAATATTTATCTCAGACTATATTAATTTAGTGGGCATGATTATAATTATAATTATGGAAATTATATGCTGGGAAAAATTAGGCATTGACAGTCGTCCATTTGACAGTATATAAAACTGTCACATTAATAATGCATAATTTCCACATTAATTTTCATAATTCATAAAATTTCAATATTTTTCATAAAAAAATATTTTTCATTGATAAAAAAAAATTTTTTTTAAAGGGTGGAACTTATGTGTATGTGTAGAAAGAAGGGGATGTATCATTTTTGCGCAATGGCTTAATCCGAGATTAATAATAAATGGGGGAGTGCATTTACTTAACGCCGGCATGTCCAGACCATGACCTCACAATAGTTGTAGGGCCACAGCCCAGACACACACGACTGAATGATACATTTGGGGAGTGTATGTGTAGTCTATGTGGGTGTAGTGTTCCTGCATAGGTGTTGTGTTACCTACTGCAGGGTGTACAGGGTTGAACAACCTTCATATGTCCTACAAAGGATGCTGGGAAAACATGGATGAACGACATAACAAAAAACAATTTAACAGAGTATTATAAAGATTTCCTGAAAGAGTGGAGAACAGTCATTTCTCCTAGTGCAGTTAGTGGACTAAAAACCCGGCTAGACCTCCCGGGACAAAAACCGTTCTAACGCACTTTTGGGTCATTCCTAGTGTCTCTTGACATTAAACTAAGGGCCAAAGAAAGTCTCTAGTGGGTCTTCTGCTCATCACGACGTGGGGTCGTCTAGGGGTCATCATTCTCTTGGTCGGCTTGTGTATTTCGTCGGCTCTTAGGGCTTTCTAGCTGGGTTCCTGTCTAGTCATCTGTCGGTATCCAAGTCGTCATCTCGAGGACCATCATCTGTCTACGGCTGGGCTCGTCTCTCCTTCTCCATTGCGTCTGTAGGAAAAAAGAAGTATCAATATTTTTGCATTTCCACCTATTTTCCCTACCATCCTTGGCTTCTTGTATTCCATCCGATCCACTTGTAGACTTCCGATAGTTCTGTCGTCGACTTGTTTCCCTGCAGAGACATAAACAGAAAGAACTTCCCAAGCGTTAAAAAAAACATCCCGCCTCCCACATCTGCGAAGCTTCTACACTCTAGAGTGCTATAGTTTAACCCTCGCCTTACTGTCTTTTGACACTAGGTGGCGCTCTAATTTATTTAAGGGTATTTCTACCCTGTACTACCAAAACTCTTTCAATTTAACCTCTATACCACTCCATATATTACAAATACAGTTTTCTGAGCCAGATAATCTGTGTTCTTCTTCGGAAAAATGTGACTAGAGGAAATCTGAGATATTCAGAATATTCAATCTCTCATTTTCCTCTTCTCTGTCTAATCACTAGGGACTATCAGTTACTTGACATCTGGACCTAACACTATCAATATCTTGAGATTTTTAAATCTCATTTAAAAACACTAATATATATATCTCGTTGTCTAGGGGATGAAACTTTTTCAATGTTAGGTCCATACGCTCTCCATGCAATTAGGAGCAATAGGGGTTTCCAAATTCAATGCGTCACATTTGACCGGGTCCAATCACAGCTCTTTCTGGCTTAACTAAACAACAAACAGAAAAACAAATCTTTAGACACCTTACACGACATATGTCTGATTCTCCGAACCATTCAAAACAAACAATGACAATCAAACAAACAAAGAGAGTACGTATAAACTAACTTCCATTTCTCCTTACTTGATTCCTAAGAACCTGGACTGACAATTACATCACATACAAGTCACCACTAGGTGGCTATTAACTTTTAACCACTTCCCTATATCTATGTGTTTACATACATATGTGTCATGGGAACTATATGTCATGTAATGAACAAGCATGTTTCAAAAACAAATTTCCCAATACGTCGTTACCCTGGTACCTAGGGTGGATCGTATGCAGTACTCCTTTGAGTAGAACATGTTATCTTGTTCTCTACCTTTCCTCGTGTTCTATACCTGTATGTCTTACCATAGTCTAAACCTTCATGTGTTCGCTGTAATATTGTGTTCTATTCTTAAATCTTTAATCTACTTGCTGAAAGGGGAGAAAGAAAGTTTTGGGAGTCTTTCTAGTTACCGTTCTTCTTGTGCGACATCTCTGCTTCTCTATACCTACAGCAGTTATTAACCTGAGGATGTAATTAACTTCAAATACAATTTGGCATTCTCAATTTATCTTGTTACCTTAATACTTATTACCTGAGTCAGTGTGAAACCAGTATACCTACTTCTCCAGCTGTGTCAATTTGGCGTCAACTGACCTTCTCTTACCACTTGGGAAAAACAAACAGCATCCTCTCTGGCTGTTTGACTCCGCCTTACATTTGACTTCTCTTGTCTCGGAGACGACAGCTGTCTTGAATATTACGTCAACACTTAATAATCCTTAACAAGGAGTTGACACAGGGTATAGGTTAGTCAGTTTCACAATTTCATCAGACACTTTAGAATAACTGGTCCCATTATATACGAATGGGGGGGGGTATTGCTATTCTGCATTAACAGTCCAATTTCATCTGTCCCATCACTTTTTCCTATTGCCATTTTCCTATACCACAGTTTTAAACAATTACTATGCCTCTTCTTACCTCGCGTTGATGAGAGCAGACATATTTTCAATTCTTATTGTGTAATTCATCCGGTTCGAAGCTGCCAGTACCTGGAAATTCTACTATTTATATACTTCATCTTGTGGTGAGTTACTGCATTACTCACCTGTATGTCTACCTGACATTTCCTTTGAACTCAGCGGTCCTTCTTGGGTCCGCTCGGTTCTTCCCTAAATATCACAGTATCCCTGTGTAGCCCGTATGGGCACAGCTAGCAGAAACCGGTGGGCCGTTTATCAGTGAGTCACTCCCAATTCACTCCTTCTCCACAAAATGGCACTATTCCGCACCTAAGCGTGAAGCCCACTATGCGAGGTAAAGTACTCAATCACCAAGTCTTTCAACTAGTAGCGAACTACTAGCCAACTTGCAAGGCGCGGCCAGATTTTTCCAGGACACAACAAAACTTATTTTTCCTGTATCCCCAAAAACTGGAGGAGCTCAGCGGAATTCGAAGTTCCGATTTTCGCTCCTATACCCTTCCGGTAGACCAAAATAGGTAGGTCGACGGAAGGGGCAGTAAAATGGGTACGTCGAATCGTACGTCGTCGCGTATCCCCCGTGTGTCCTATTTCAACACACAATCCTTAGCGCTAAGGGCAATCCTTTCACCTCCCAGGAATTTCCACATCTGGGTACCATTCACTTTAACATTACTATCTATATTTCTGTACAGAAAGATCCCATGGTCGGCAGCTCCTATACTGGATGTCACACGAGTGTTCCCTTGACTATCAATGGGAATTTAATCAATACTATTTGAATTTCTTGAATTTTGATCAATAATAAAAGAATCCTGTTTGTAACTCAACAGGAGTCTTACTCAATTTATGAATTGTCACACAATTAATTATCACTACCCATAGTTGGGAATTTACCTGTACAGCGTACCTAGGCAATCACACGTGCCAGCACATGTGTCCATCACGCAAACAGTGTCTTACTGAGCGGCAGACGTTGACACCCATGTGTCCGAGTCTCGCCTTCTTTTGTATACTTTGCAAACCTATTTGCACTTCTATTTAACTTAACTCTTCAAGAAATCCAAATAGCACACTCTTTCTATAACATTTGTGGTTAGCAAACTAGTGTCATATGACACTATGAATTTAACACCTCTTACAATGCTGTAGATATCTCATATTCACATGGGAAAACAAATGCAATTTTACTCTTAACAGGCACAAACAAATTCCACACAGTACAATACCTCTTACCAATTTTCATGCACTTATGCATTTGGGGTAACAGATCATAACAGGAGAAAAAACTTTTGTTTCTATTGTGAACTATTGAAACTGCAGTCTCTGGTGGGAGAGAAAGCAAATGAATGAACCATTCCTATTCAAATTTTGCCTTTCTAAGTGGAGTTGCTTTGTCTAAGTTTCCAGGTTAAAATCTATTGTCTCAACACCTTAATTTACATCTAAATACCCTCTGGCTGGTTCTTTTAAAAGTTAAGAATCTTTTTCTGTCTTTTAGCCTGGAATAAAAAAAAGAAAAAAAGTTATATATCATATTTGGTAACAATTTTGTTTCAGTTTTAAATGTAACACTTTAGAGTAACATTCAAAATTTCATACTGCTTGGAATTTGTTGATTTTAACTGTACCTGATTTTTCTATTGACTGGTATTTTATCTCTCTCTGCTTTTATCTTTCTAAAGCAAAAATACTTATGACTCAATCCTATCAATTATGGGAATGAACGTTTACCATTAAACACTCTTAACACTGTCCTATTATTCTCATTACCATATGTTGAAAGATATACTAAAAATAAAATACATTTATTTAGTAGAAATAGCATTTTTACCCAGAGTTCTTTGCAGCATACAATTATACATATGGCTTTCTCAGGTTGAGATGGTCTGCAGTGAAATACCTGCAATTTATGGCTATACATTATTCCCTTATAATCCGCTTCTGCTGCACTTATAAAAGATGTGCATTTATTTAAAATTTGCACTGCTTATAAAACAATTCAAATTTAAAAAAAAATCAATTCAACCTGAAACAGCCCTTGCTAATCATATCTGACTATTATTTAAAAGATAAGCATCAAAAGGAGATACCATCACAGGAGAGAAAACAAATTATTAAAACATATTTACTTATAGAATTGCATCTTGATATTTAAATATAAATAAATGTTTTTCCTTTTGTCCCAAAGTTCAAATTAGAGCTTTGTAATACTACAGATCCAACACAGGCCCCTAACCGGCAGTAATATGGAAACACACAAAAAAAATGCACCAGAAAAAAAATAAAAAAAACTTTTTCTTCCTTTCTGGTAGATGATCCCACACCTGCCGATATTCGCAAACCTGCGCATATCTGCACATCGTCAAATGCTTAATCCCGGATGAGCCCCCATCTATGGAAGTACATTTATTTATATATGCAAAGACTATCTAATTTATTCATGTCGCACGCAACCAATAATTGAATGTCCAGATTTATAACCAATGAATATTATTTATGAATGTAAACTGATGAAACTGTATCATGGATTACAAAATATAACAATACAGGTATTATACATAATAACGATTATTATGCCAGCATCCTTAAATACAATTAACCTCAGTGTTAAATACTGTGTATGTGAATACAGCGCGGGAGGGGGCGTGGCTATGAAGCAGCCATTTTGTGATACCAAGTCTTTGTGTCCGCCATTTTAGATACCGCCGCATGGCATTCAGCCATCTTATAATAACTGTCGGCCATCTTAGATTCCACTACATGGCCCACAAAGGAACTTTAACAAAAGACTAATAACTTCCGCCTGGCAATCAAACATAAACTGACTGTACGTTCATTTGTCTTTCCACAACATTTATTCCAAATTACCTCTAACCTGCATCATGCAATACTCAAGATCCTGAATATAACTCGCACATTCAGCAAACACTCTTTACCTGCAGCATACACAATTGAATATCATTTAAGCTACAATGTACTTCTCTGTACAGAACACCTAACTGGCACGATACAATCTATGGCCTTGCTATATCATACTCACATCACATGCCGTTACACACACACTTCAATACAAAGAATCCAGACAATAGTGGACTACCCTCACAGCACATGTTATCTTACAGTTACATCCGATTATCTAGATAATCTACCGACTGCTGCTATAAGTAGCTATTATGAACCACAATACAATCCATGATGATAGCACGTGGCTGAGCACATGGCACACAGCCGATAGGCTGTCCACATGTAAACGTACACTGCCAGATTTACCAATTTAAGCATATCCTTGTTCACAATTCATAACTACAGGCTAGCTAAACATCATTCACCCAGATCACCTTCAACTACAGACAGAAGCTTTCTTTGTCCAAACCATAGGTAAACATACGCTGGGCCTATGCACATGTTAATATCTGAAGACAAACTAAGAATGGAAGTTAACTACTCTTAAACTGTCTAGCATAATCCATATTCCATAACCGGGGTCCTAGTACACAATACAATCGGTCCTACAAGTTTATACATTACTCAAAGTCATGTCCAAATCCATATGTAATGGAAGGAAACTCCTGGCGATACCAGACCCATCCTTTCTGCGTCTTGATCGAACAGCAACTGGCTATTTGGTTTTCTCTTGCTTCCCAAGAGAACTCTCGGGGGAAGGGGAGAATCTATTCATTCACATTTGCTTCAATAGCCTATAGACACGCCCCCTGATACTGTATTTCCTGGCTGGCTTACTGGTGTAAGGGAATGCTAATGACTTCATTTCTAATGCTGGTTTTTCTGTGACTAACTTATAATTTGTTATAACATGTGAGTGTGACATGATATGAAATTCTAATAACTATCATCTGACAGCTAGTGTAATTTCGCTCATTTAGAGACCAAGCATGACCTTGTGTGAATCTAAAAATATGTAAATTAATATTCGATCTTTTCCTTACTTATGAGATATGAATAATATTTATCTCAGACTATATTAATTTAGTGGGCATGATTATAATTATAATTATGGAAATTATATGCTGGGAAAAATTAGGCATTGACAGTGTGTACTGTTACTGAGAGGAATCTTTAAAAATGACATATACAAATGTAGATGAGCCCCAAAGCAGTTAGTAAGAGCTACTATACCTGCTAAAGTGCTGGGAAATGGTGCTGATGATTCAATGTAAATGTATCTGTCTCTCATTCCTTTTCCCCCCCAAAATGTAACAGTGTAATGTGGGCTAGGGGAAATGAGGGAGATTGTTAGACTAATGAGGGAGAGAGGGAGATTGCTGATATTTCAGGGAGTCTCCTGCAGAATGCAGGAGGGTAGGCAACTATGACTTTACCTTCCCTCTGTTTCCCCACTCTGTTGATAGCTAACAGCTAGTAAGATTTTTATGTACTGTTTTCAGGAAAATATTTATTTTAGATTACATTGAAAGCGACAGTATTATTTATTGCTTGCATATATCCTATAGTGTGAGTACATTAGTCCTAATGAAACACAATGGCAAATATGTACTGTATGCAATAGTACAACATCATCTGGTAATAATAAAGCCACATTTCTGTCACTTAGTTTTCTGTGGGTAATCCAATTACACTGCATGAAGCAAAGTAACAGCAAGAGAAAAACCGCAGCACACTGTAAAGCCTCTAGTTTCCTGGTAAAAGATTGCAGGGCTCTTTGTAAATAGATTTGATCAAACGGCTGTAATGTTTGGCATAAACAAAGTAAATGGAAATGATTTGTATAATCAGGATGGTGCCTTAGAAGTTTGCAGTTTGTTATAGAGTATTACAGTACTACAGATCAGAGCTGGAATAAGACCCCTTGTCGTCGTCCCCCCCCCATTCCTTTTTGATTCCGGACCATTTGTCAAGAAAAGAAACATGACAGCTTAAATTACCTAATTAACAATCCAACTATGCTATAGATTAAGTTTATTTTTCCTATTCATTTCTAATTGCATATTATGCTGCATTTGGTTATTTATTTATTTTGGATATAATTGTAGTAAAAAAGATACAGGTTGAGTATCCCCTATCCGAAATGCTCGGGACCACGAGCATTCCGGATAGGGGAATTTTCCGGTTTTTGGAATAATTTTTTGTAGCCATACTTACCTGTCCCCTGATGGTGTCCGGTGGTCCCTCGGCGTCCGCGCAGTCCCCGGGCGTCCACAGCAGGCCTCCGACATCTTCTCCAGGGTCTCCAGCGGTCCTAGGAATGCATTGCGCGAGTGTGCGCACGCACCGGTGACGTCACCGGCGCGTGCGCACACTCGCGCAATGCATTCCTGGGACCGCTGGAGACCCTGGAGAAGATGTCGGAGGCCTGCTGTGGACGCCCTGGGACTTGGTAAGTATGAAAAGAGGGTTAGGGGGGGTTAAAAAAAAAATCCACGGATAGGGGATACTCAACCTGTATATACGTTAAAAAAAAAAAAACATCCAATGAAACACGGGCGGTATCGCTTGTAAACAGAGCCAGCCCTAGCCAATTTGGTTCCATAAATATTAATTTCTGTATGTGTGCGGACAATATTATTATTATTATTATTATTAATATTATTATTATGAGACATACAAGCGCTACATTCATAAAAGAGCTACATTTTGAGACAGATACAATTTGAGACACACCTTTTGAGACATACATTTCGAGATACATACATTTTGAGACACACATTTTGAGACTCAAACATTTTGAGACACACACATTTTGAGGGAGATACATTTTGAGCAGGGCCAGAATAAGCCTTGGGGGGGGGGGGCATCTGGATTATCTGGGAGTTGTACCGTGCTCTGTAGGAGACCTCACAGGCTCAGCACTGCCTCTGATTAAAAACCCTCCCATAATGAGGCTGCTGTCCTCCAAGGGCCTGAGAAGCATGTGATGAGCTCCCCCAATCAGCCTCTGACCTCTTGTTCCATATGGGACATAGTAAACTCCCAGAAGGAAATTTACTAAGATAAATTCGTAAAAAATAGGTGTATTAATTAATTAATTAATTTACAAAAATACACCTATTTTTTACGAATTCATATTTTCGGGATTTACTATCATGAATAAAAAAATAAAGACACTTAATTTTCCTGGCATATTTGGCAGAAGCCTGTACGGATCAGTCAGATCCGTGCAGTCTTCAGTATACAAAAATAGAAAAATAAATAAATTAAAACGGCATGGGATCCCCCCCTTGGCTTTAACCAGCCCCAAGCTCACAGTGTTGTTCCTGGTTTAAAAAAAAATAGGGAAACAATGAAGTTGGGGTTTCCCATATTTTTAAAACCAGCACCGGACAAAATGACTAGGGGTCCCCCGTATTTTAAGAACCAGCACCAGGCCCAACTAGCCAGCAGGGTAATGCCACAGCCGGGGACACTTATTATATAAGGTCCAGCACCCAAAACATTATCCCCTGACCGGTCAGCCTGGGCAGGGGTCCTGGGGAAGTGGGGACCCCCCCCAATTAAAGGGTCTGCTCCCCTGCAGAACTTACCTGCCGAGTACCCCTGTGTGGTGGGTACCGGGCTGATAAATGGTGTAAAAATAGAAACAAACTATTGTATATTGCTGTGGAACTATGAATACCAGCAAGTCATAGCATGCGGGGCATTAAAGGTAACACTGGAACAAATAGTCAAATAAACACAGGGACACACTAGAAAAATAAAACTTTATTTCACACAGATACTTACCTATCTTGAGCCCATAGGTTGCCATCCATCCATCCTGAAAAAAACCATAGGGGTACCTGTGGAAGGAAATTATACTTACAAGGCTCCTCCGGCATAGATCTGGTCCTCTTCATTCCATGTAGGCATCCCCATCCCCAATCCAAGCCGAACTGAGGAAGGAGCCGTATGCTGTCTTTGTTGACATCGTGTGACTCCTCCCGAATGCCGCTATTGGCATTTTTCACACTGCACTCTGCACGGATCTGACTGATCCATGCAGGCTGCCTATACATATATACGGCCACTAAATACAAATTCATATGGCTTTGGAAAATACAAAGCAGTCATATCTGACTGCTTTGTAAATTTCTCTCTGGAATAGGAATTGACATACGGCTATAACAGTCGTATGTATTTGTATTACTTTGTATTAAGAATAAGAAAAATAGTATTCATATTCTTAGTAAATCCCCCCCCCCCCCAGTAATGTACTGCACACATGTGCCTCAGCTCCTGATGCTCAGCACCATTAATTATTATCACATTGGCAGATAGGTGAAGCTGCAGAACTTAAGGTAAGAAACCTGTTACTTTGGTTGTGAGCGCTATGAAAAACAAAATCGGCTGTTTCTCCCCTAATGCAGGACGTTTCCTCTTCTTTGCAAGTTTAGGTGTAGGAGTAAAGTGCCAGTAAATCCTCAGTGTTCCCTGTCCCAAATGCAAGGATGAATTGGATAACAGCTAGTAAAATGATTTGCTTTATTAAAAAATGTTTAAAACATCATAAAAAGGTGAAGTGAGGTACTCTTCTTAGGGGTTTCCAGAGTCCAGCTGTGAGATGAAAAACAGAAAATCAGGGCCCCCTTTTTCTGGGTTGTCTGGTATTCCTCTGTACAGTACCAGTGATAAGGTCCCTTGCTGCTTCTTACAGGTCAGGCAGCACCAATCCGTTTCAATCTACTCATTAGATCTTTTTCAAGGTGTTGCTGTCTGACAAACTTGCAGGGTTTAAATACCCTTTCCATATTTAAAACTTCCTCAGGTGTGCGAGAGTTAAGGTAGAATGTGTATGATAAAACAATCCCATAGAGTCCTATGGGATTGATTCCAATATGATGGTTCCCGGCAGCACGCCGTTCTGTGACTTCCGGTCCCATGGCCATCTTGTTTCCACCGGAAGTGACGTGCCATCGCTTACATCGGCGTGTTTCTTCATCCTGTTTGGCATCTGGATAGCGTTTCTCGTTCCTATGGTTACAGCAGCCATATTTGCGTTGGTAGTTCTGTCCTCCGGAGTTTTCATTGAGGTGTTCTTCATCGCCATGGTTACAATGGCCATCTTGGAGTTGGCGATTCTTACATTTGGGGTTTCCATTGCTGCGGTCATCTTTTGATTGGACTTGTTCTGCTCTTTGTTGTAGTTTACTTTATAGACATCTGTTTGTATATGTCCTTTAATTTGAAAATTTATGGGGAGTATTATACGGCATCTAGAAAGAATAAAATAGATCTGGCAGCATTGTATTGTATATAATTGAAATAATTTAAACAATATTTGATGCATAAAATCGGCAACTTTGGTTATAAAACATTTTAAGTGCATGGAAAAAGAATGTGCGAAAGTTTTAGGATAACATTTTTCTGGTGATAAAATTACTTAATAAACAATGTTTGTTTTCTAAATACATTATAAAAAAAACATTTTAATTAAAATTCACGGTTTAGACCTACGGGCTCTAAAGTATTAGTAAAGTGCTGCCCTGTGCTGCCGTATAAGTCTGACAGATAAGTCCAGTGGTGGTGTCCTGTACTGCCATATAAGTCCAGTGGTGCTGCCCTATGCTGTCCAGCGGTGCTGCCCTATAAGTCTGCCATATAAGTCCAGGTGTGCTGCCCTGTGCTACTGTATAAGTCCAGTGGTGGTGTCCTGTACTGCCATATAAGTCCAGTGGTGCTGCCCTATGCTGTCCAGTGGTGCTGCCCTATAATCTACCATATAAGTCCAGGTGTGCTGCCCTGTGCTACTGTATAAGTCCAGTGGTGGTGTCCTGTACTTCCATATAAGTCCAGTGGTGCTGCTCTGTGTTGCCGTATAAGTCTGTGGTATAAATCCAGCTTGTATTGTCCTCACTGTCCTCTTCCTCTTGCCTCTTCTCATAATGTGAAAAGTCATCAAATAAGGAAGTAGTATATTCGTAGCTAGCTAGGATTCGGAGAACTTGCTGAGCTTTTTCGAAAGGGTATATTAATTAATATTAATAAATATTAATCGCTAAAATTATGGGTTTATTAAACTGGGCATGTCCTATTTAAACAACATAAGGGTCAGTAGGAAAGCTCATTCCATCTTGCACCTCTTTTCTTTGCATTATGTGTTTTTTTTGACCATTGCCAGCTTGTTTTTTGGGGACCCAAACAAACCAACGAAGCGACGACGCTGTGACCTAATCTTGCACCTGCTCGTATTATACTCCAGTATGTCTTCATCTACTCAGCCTTCTATGAGCATCCATTTTTCTTCCTCGGCTACTCCTCCTTGTCTTTGCCAGCTCCTACTGTGAAGTAGTGCCTATTTCACATGTAATACCCTGGTACTGCAAGAGTTAATACTATTTAGTTGTAACATGCATAGCTAGGGCCAAAGGCGTAACTACCATAGGTGCAAGGGGTGCAGCTGCTATGGGGCCCAGAGTTGAAGGGGGCCCATTTTTACTGTTTAAGCAATGTTTTACACACATTTAAGACCATCAGTTGCTAAATAGGGGGCCCTTAAAAACTTTTGCTATGGGGCCTACGAATATCTAGTTGCGCCCTTGGCTAGGGCTATTTCCTGTGCTCTGATTGGGAGAAGTTTGGGGATCAGGCAGTGATCACATGCAAGCCTCCTGCAGAGGGGTAAGACAGGAAGTTTAAGTTAGAAGGTAGCAGATTCAGCACAAGTTTGGAGTGAAGGAGAAGGTGCATGGATGATTGCTGGGACCATGGAATGGCTAACTGTCATTTCCATGGTCCCCAGCTTTGGAAACAGCAGTCATGAGTTGCACCCCTTCTATGGAGAGAGCAGCAGCACCTGTGGGTGCTTTTCTGCAGTGTAACATGAGGAGAATGCAGCCCCTCACAGCACATGTGGGGAGTGCTGCCAGTCCCAGCAAGGCACCTAACAGAGAGAGAGAGAGATCGCAGCGTGAGAGCAGCAGTACACAGAGTCCAGTGAGAGGGGGATGCCCACCTGTAGAGGTGCCCTAGAAGAGTGCCAGGTGTGAGTCTCAGGAGAGGACGTATCTGGGTGAGTGGTCGAAGCCACGCGGCATGCTGAGTAGCCCCCCATTGACAAGAGTCCTTGTTACGTATGAGAGAGACAGTAACCTGTAATATGTAGCACCAGGATGCCCTGGTATGAACTGCTGTTCGCCATATTTATGCTTCTGCAATTAAGTGATGTGCTGGAGGAGGTGCCTTGATGTAACTGATACGAATAATGTGCTGGAGGAGTTGGCGATAAGTGACCTGATGTAACCATCATGCTGTGTGCTGGAGGATAGTTTTCAGAAGTTACCCCCGCTATATGTTAAATAAACTGTTTATTGCTGTTTTATGAGATGGCCTGGCGCCCAATCCTTTCTGTGCTGCACTGACACCTGTAGTCCACTCCCACAATGCAACTGTAATTAAACTCCTGATTATTCAGGGGACCCCCTGGTACCTGTGCCTTACCCATGACCAGCCGGAGGAAAGTAAGTGTGATGCACCATAGCCAGTGACTGCAGGTATGACATACCTAGTGCCAGTGGGGTTTTACACACACATACCCATATACTTGGGGATGTCTTTGTCAGTGAGGCATTTTATTTCCTCAGCTCCTCCTCCTCATCATCTTTACCAGCTCCTACAAAGACGCTGTGATATTATCTCCTGACTAGTGCCTGCAATCTCCACCACCAACATTTTTTTTTCACCTCTTTTCTTTTCTTTGCATTATGTGCTCTTTAGAGTATTTGCAGCTTGTTTTGTGGGGGCACAAACAAATTAATAATTTTAGCCACAGTCATGTGGCAGACCCTGTCACTGAAATGATTGGTTTGTTAAAGTGTGCATGTCCTGTTTACACAACATAAGGGTGAAATGGAGGGCCCAAGGACAATTCCATCTTGCACCTCTTTTCTTTGCATCATGTGCTCTTTGGAGCATTTTTTGACACAGTTTTTAAAACTGCCATCTTGTCTGCCACTGCAGTGCCACTCCTATATGTATCACGTGGTTGTACCCGCTTGTGTCGCTTAGCTTAGCCATTTAGCTGTCCTAAAAACAATATTGTGAGGTGTTCAGAATAGACTTGAAATAAGTGGAAATAAATGTTATTGAGGTTAATATTACTGTAGGAATAAAAAATAAAAGCAGGATAAAAATAGGGAGAATTTGGCTAACCTTCTAGGAGATTTTGACTATCTAGTCAAACTCTCCAGCCAAAATCTCACCGTGTGTACACTCCTTAACAGATAGCAGCTCCTACTGTGAGTGTGCTGATGATAAGAGAATGAACAGGCTACAAACAGTATGAGGTAGATCAAATCTTAGCAGAACAATGTAAAACAAATACAAAACATGACCTATCAATTAGGGTCTCTGAGCATACTGCATAGAAAACAGCAACAGTGGAAGATTTAAACTATGAATTCAATTTAACTTCAAAGGTATGTCACGGCTTACTAAATGTCACTCGTACCAGGGGATAAAGGCAGAGAATTACTAATTTATAGTACGGATTGCACATAATCTTTAAAAATAATCTTTATAATACCCATATTATTAGGGCCTGTTGAAAGCTCATACACGAGAAATCATATTACACTCTGTAAAATGTAGAGTTTTGCAAAAATGTGCTCGCCTACTGACTTAATATGCTTATCAATTGAAAGGATGGGAATAAGTATACAAAGGAGCTTATATTTCTAGGCTTCAGGACACAAAATTATACTCTTAATGTTAAATGTACCACAAAGGCTCTAAAATTAATATAAATCTGTTTGGAAGAACAAACATGAAAATGATTCTAATTCCAAGAGATAAAATATTGTTCCAAATAGATTTATTTACTTGCAGCTCATAAAACGCTGCCAATAGTTCTAACAAAGTTCTTTAGATGCGCCAGAATGCTACATGTGTCTTGGATTTGGCTTGTTGGACAGATAATATTATTATCATTAATATTATTACATTTTTATTTATAAGGCAACATAAGTGGTACACAGCACTGTACATATAGCACACATTAGAACAGTACAGGGTGCACAGAACTAAACATAACAGCAACAGAAGAACTAAAACAGAGCACAGAGCTGCCTAGGGTGCCAGGATCTGGGGGGGGGGGGGGCATCACAAGTCTGCCCATCACAAAATGTAAGGGTGCCTATGGAGTGGACTTAGGGGAAGGAAGGGGACATAGTTTTGCCTGTGGTGCTGAGAACTCTTACACCAGCCCCGCTCCTAGATTTAGCAAGAACAATGTGACGATTTGGGTTTGGGACTTTGTCATGACTGGAGTGGTCCACGGAATGCTGAGTGGTCACAAGAAGGATACCATGGTTGAGACACTGTGCAACAAGTGGCAGGTTCTGCCTGACTGGATTTGGAGGCGAATCAGGATTCGGTTGAAGCCAATGGAGCTGTGGCCGGACTGGAACTGGAGGAAGTAACCAGAATAAGCTGGAAACGTAGGGTTTCTGAAAGCTAAAGGTAATGGGGAGCGGTGCTAGAAGTGTTCTGATGTTGACTACTGAAAAACTAGGAAGCTTATAGGGAAACTCAGGAGATGAACTGGAATTGATGGTGAATCGATGGTGATCTGATGGGCTTGAAAACCCACAGGGAATAACTAGGATTCTTAGTTTATGGGAAGTCCCTCGAGATTGGTTGGAACCAAAGGTGAATCAATGGTGCGATGATGGGCTTTAAAACCCACAGGGAATAGCAATACTGATGGTGTAATGGTTAGCATTACTGCCTCACAGCACTAAGGTCATGGGTTCAATGCCTTCCATGGCCCCAACTGTGCAGAGTTTTTATATTCTCCCCGTACTTGCGTGGGTTTCCTCAGGGTACTTCGGTTTCCTCCCACAATACAAAAATATAATGATAGGATAATTGGCTCCCAACAAATTAACCCTAGAATATCTGTGTGTGTCTGTGCAGGTGGTAGGGAATATAGATTGTAAGCTCCACTGGGGCAGGGACCAGTGGCGTAGCTACAGGGGTCGCAGCGGTCGCACCTGCGACCGGGCCCCTGAGCCAGGGGGGCCGATGGCAGCAGGTCCCCCCGGCCCGCTTAGCCAGTCACAGGCTGCCCTCCTGCGCATGCCGCGGCTTCCAGAACACGGCCGCGGCTACAGGAAAATGGCCGCCGGCCTCCTGCACTGAGGACATGCCGGCGGCCATTTTCCTGTGGCCAGCGCAGGAGGCTGCCTGGCCGCAGCCAGTGACTGGCTAAGCGGCCAGGGAGAGCAGGAGGCTGTCTGACCCCACCGGATCCCCCCCCCCTCGCCCAGCAGCAGCAGCAGATGGAGAGGCAGCATTGCAGCAACAATCGTGAGTTGCTGGTGGGAAATTCTGGCACTGTGGGGGCATTTCTGGCACTGTGGGGCCATATGTTTATTTGGCACTGTGGGGGCATTTCTGGCACTGTGGGGGCATATGTGTATTTGGCACTGTGGGGGCATTTCTGGCACTGTGGGGGCATATGTGTATTTGGCACTGTAGGGGAATATCTGGCACTGTGGGGGCATATGTGTATTTGGCACTGTGGGGGCATATTATGTGTCTACATTAAAATATACACAGACCAAGATTTTAATTTTGTTGTATGTATGTAAGTGGGCCCCAAGCTGACCTTTCGCACCAGGGCCCATGAACCTTTAGCTACGCCCCTGGCAGGGACTGATGTGAATGTTCAAATATTCTCTGTAAAGCGCTGTGGAATATGTGTGCACTATATAAGAAACTGTTAATAAATAAATAATAGCTGGGAAGCTATGGTGAGCCACCGGAGATCGACTGGAGCCGATGGAGTACATGGTGAGACAATGGTGAGTTGGAACTCACAGGGAATAACTAGGAAGCTAATAAGAGTCTCTAGAGATCGGTTGGAAATGATGGATGTTAAGCAGAGTAAACTGCAGGGAGTGGGTACCTTCAGCAACTGGATTGCCCTCAGCAATAGATAGCGGGATCTGCTGGATAGCAATAGTGTCTGGCAGTGGTGTAGCTAGGTGCCACGGTGCCCGGAGCAAGGGCATGTTTTGCGCCCCCCCCGATTTGTATAAGGCAAGCTCTTGCGGCAGTATATATGTATATACAGTGTGTATATATACTGTATATATACTGCGGCAGTATATATGTATATACAGTGTGTATATATACTGTGTGTATGTATATATATATATATATATATATATACACACATATACATACACACACAAACACACACACATATATATAGGGGGGCACAGGGCAGGGAAACCAGGGCTAGGGGGGCACATAGAAGGGAGGACAGGGCAAGGGGGGTCATAGAGCAGGGAAAGCAGGGCTAGGGGAGCACAGGGAAGAGAGGAAAGGGCTAGGGGGCACAGGGCAGGGAAGGCAGGGCTAGGAGGGCACAGAAGGGAAGGCAGGGCTATGGGGCACAAGGCAGGGAAGGCAGGGTTAGGGGGGCACAGAGAAGAGAAGGCCGGACTAGGGGGCACAGAGAAGAGAAGGCAGGGCTAGGGGGCAGGAAAGGCAGGGCTAGGGGGGCACAGAGAAGGGAAGGCAGGGCTAGGGGGCACAGGGCAAGGAAGGCAGGGTTAGGGGGCACAGAGAATAGAAGGCAGGGCTAGGGGGCACAGGGTATGGAAGGCAGGGCTAGGGGGCACATGGCAGGGCTAGGGGGGCACAGGGAAGGTTGCACTAGGGGGCACAGGGCAGGGAAGGCAGGGCTAGGGGGCACAGGGTATGGAAGGCAGGGCTAGGGGGGCACAGAGAAGGGAAGGCAGGGCTATGGGGCACAGAGCAGTTAAGGCAGGGTTAGGGGGCACAGAGAAGAGCAGGCAGGACTAGGGGGCACAGAGAAGAGAAGGCAGGGCTAGGGGGCACAGAGAAGGGAAGGCAGGGCTAGGGGGCACAGGGCAAGGAAGGCAGGGTTAGGGGGCACAGAGAAGAGAAGGCAGGGCTAGGGGGCACAGGGTATGGAAGGCTGGGCTAGGGGGCACAGGGCAGGGCTAGGAGGGCACAGGGAAGGCTGCGCTAGGGGGGGCACAGGGTATGGAAGGCAGGGCTAGGGGGGCACAGGGTATAGAAGGCAGGGCTAGGGGGGCACAGGGCAGGGAAGGAAGGGCTAGGGGGCACAGGGTATGGAAGGCAGGTCTAGGGGGGCACAGGGCAGGGCTAGGGGACACAGGGTATGGAAGGTAGGGCTTGGGGGGCACAGGGCAGGAAACGCTGGAGTAAAGGAAGGCTATAAGAGGGTATGGCATTGAAGTGCTAGTTCAGCCACTTCAGCCAACTTACTTATTTCTCCTGTTGCCATGGGGTCGGGTTCCTCCTGCAGCAGAGATCATGAAGGAGCCTGCAGGCACACACGAAGAGAGCTCTGCCCTGCTCCCAGTAGTGCTTTGCAGGAGGCGGGGTCTCACACACACAGTGACAGCAGCACTGCGGTTATGGAGAGGCAGCTGAGCTCTCTCCTCCCTCTGCAATCTGCTTCTGTCTCTCCCCAGCGGTGACAGTCTCACCCACTCTGTTGGGGCAGGGAATAATCGCTAGCAACACACAGCTCCCTGATGCTGCTGTGCACTGCAGTGTGAGAAGGAACTTCATCTCACACAGCAGCATCAGGGAGCTGTGTGTTACTAGCGAGCTCCGTGCCTCCTCCTCCCCCCGGGACATGACAGCCGGGACAGTGGTATCGGCGGCAGTACCCCCCCCTCCCCTCGCCGGGTCTGCCTCACTGCGTATGGGGAGCATTTCAGAGCAGGGGGGGGCGGCGCTTTAGCAGGAGGCTCTGATGCCGGGCAAAGCGGGGTGCGGAGGAGCCGGCAGCAGGGAGCACAGCTCCGGCGCCAGGTTATATGTCGGCTCCTGGAGCTAGTGCTCCACCGGCTCCACCCTAGCTACGCCCCTGGTGTCTGGTAGATAATTGCTGGAGTCCAGAAGTGGCTAGGAAGCCGGGCAGTGGCTGAAGTCTTGGTCTGCAGGAAGTCAGACAATGGCAGAGGTCTGGGTTTGTGGAGTGGAAGTCGGACAACGGGTGAGGTCTAGGTTTACAGAAGCCGGCTGAGTTCCAGTATATGTGGCGTGGAAGCCGGGCAGTTTAGCTCAGGGCCGGAGAGAGGAAGGATCAAGGGGGACATGTGTGATGGGCCCCGGTGATCTGAGGGGACCCAGGGCCCGGCCAGGGCCCGTCTGTGTCACCCCTGTTGCTGCAGCCCGGGCCACGGCAGTGTAGTGTTTCGGTATGTATGTGCTGTGTCCTCCTTGTGCTCACTTGTGATTGTGTGTCTGTGCGGTACTGTGCGCCGCCGGGTCTCTCCCGTAGCGCTGCTTGTGACAGTTCAGTTGTCACTCACTCCGCCAGCCAGGTTCCGTCGCAGGCGTCGCGGCCAGCCTCTCAGCGTTCGGAGGCTGAGCCTGAGTCGGCTGTCTGCACTCTGCTATGCTGCACTGCGCACCGCTGACCTGATTGTGCATGCGCAGCATAGTTGCTCTGCGTTCCGCACTGTCTGGGGTGACGGTCAGTGTGTGGTCATGGAGGAATCTGGATGCCAGTTGCCGCAGCCCAGCCTTTTGAAATTCAAGTTCTGCCCCGCTGCCTGCTTTAATCGGGTCCTGGCTCCTGCAGATGTGCCAGAAGGAGATTTTGAATAAAAGTCCCCCCCTGGATGATCCTCAATGGAATAGCCAGGTAAGGAGACTAGGAGGCAGTGTGCAGTTCTGCTAGTGGTGTTGCTAAGTCTTCTTTTTTCGATTGGAGCAATAGCAATAAAGATCCCCTGGCTGGTTTAAGTTATACATGGCTGCAAATCTTTCATTAATTTGGATACAAAGCACTTGAAATATTGCTGTGCTTGGGTCCCAGAAGAGGGTTGTGTCAGTTTGGGATTACGTGGGGGTGGAGGAAGGGGGGGGTTAAAGGGCGGGGGGCCCCGGAAATATCAGTGTACAGGGCCCCAAGATTTCTGTTGCCAGCCCCGGCCTAGCTGTCTGCACAGTTGGCCAAAAATTATAAATATTACATTTGTATTTCTACTTTAATTCTGAAATTTTCTTTTTGTATTTATTGGTTGGGCTAATAGTGTAGTGTACACACCTACATGCAGTGGCATAACTAAGTACATGTGGGCCCCATAGCAAAAGTTTATAATGGCCCCTATTTATTACCTAATGCTGAAATATGTATACAGGCATTACCCATCAGGGTGGGTATACAATAAAAAATCGGGTCTGGGGGGGCATTTAACATTGGAATAAGCCCAAATCGGGCATGATCGCGTCGCATTGCATGCCATTATAATGGCATGCGATGCGACGCGATATTAAAATTGTATGCTCACGCCCGGGAAAAGCCTGAAATCGGGTCCCATCGCATGCCATCCCATACCTTAATTAGTGGCATGCGATGCGATGGGCGCCTGATAATACACAAGTACCTTTGCGTGCACTGTACAAATCATTAAATGGTTGGCGACCATCGAATGATTTCCTCCCCACATGCATGCTGGGATTGGATATTTATGCTAAACATCTATTTGCACATCTGCAGGGGAACTAGGCGTGCAAGTTAGGGGCGGCGTTCATGCGAGCAGCAGTTAAACCACACACAAAGCTTCAAATTTCACATATTTGTGTGTGGACCTAATAAGGTCCTTTGTCCCATATATACTCCTTATGAGCGCCCTGTAAAAGTCAGCATACGGCCCATCGTGAATAGATGTTTACCATATTTGCCACTGCTGGAGACAGAAGTCCTGCACTTTGATTCCTGTAGTTTTTCTTTGGCAGAGATCTTACATCCAAATGATTGAGTATCCATAAGGGTCACGTGATTTTAAAAGGCAAATTGTGTGACCTTTACGGATACTCCACCATACGTAGATATCGATATGACACGGTCACCGTATAACTAGTGAGGACTCTGCATTGCATTGTTTGGTTACATGTGATTTATCATTGCTCCTTTAAACACTAGAACAACCACCAGGTCACTCCGTTCTAGGCAGTGGCATGAAGGTGACGTCAAATCGGTCCAACATATGGGTTGTCATCCGGTTTGCTGCTCACACTACACTACACGATAGACACCAAATTGCTAGGGATATTGCTAGATTTGATGTGCAGCATATTGAGTGTGCATACTGAGCAACGTAGGTGATTTGTCATTCGGAAACTTGGCCCAACATGGCTCCAGTATGTAGTCAGCTTAAGGGGTGGTGCGATGTTAAATAAGATTGTCTTATTTACATGTATCCTACTTCAGGGTATTCAGCATTTTACAAGAATATTTTTGGTACTTGTGAGTTATCCGGGCGCCCGATTTCAAAATCGGGTCGGATCGGGACATCGCATCGCATCGCATGCGACCATCGGATGCGATGCGATGCGATGCGATGCGATGACCCGATTTTTCCATAGGAATCAATGTTAAAATGGACTGAGTCCATTTTAACATGGAATTCAATGGGAAAAAGGGGTCCTTTTCATACCCCTACTATCCAAGTGGGCATGGAGTTGGATATAAACCTGTGGCGAGCGTAGCGAGCCACCGAGCCCGAAGCGTGGCGAGCGTAGCGAGCCCCGCGAGGGGACACGGAATACCGTCCCCTCGCGGGGCTCGCTTCGCTCGCCACGCTTCGGGCTCGGTGGCTCGCTACGCTCGCCACAGGTTTATATCCAACTCCATGCCCACTTGGATAGTAGGGGTATGAAAAGGACCCCTTTTTCCATAGGAATCATTTTAACATTGATTCCTATGGAAAAATCGGGTCATCGCATCCGATGGTCGCATGCGATGCGATGCGATGCGATGCGATATCGCATCGCATCTGATTGTATGCCTTAACTTAAGGCATACAATCAAAAAATCGGGCGCCCGGATAACTCACAAGTACCATATTTTTTAATGTAATGTATTTTAAGTGGATTTAAATTATTTTTCAAATAGCATATCTATATATGAATAGCAGCAGGACAACTTATATGATGCCAGAAGACATCATATAATTAAAGGTCTTAGTCCATAGACTTTGAAAATAATATTGGTGTGGTTATTGGTTGCTTAGTTTCAGAGTTATGTAGCAAAACGTCTGCCTGACATTTACAATGCATCATCACTGTGCTCTGGAAAATGTGACAGTTGTTGAACTCTCCCTGTGCACCTGCTGGGAGACCTGGAAAATGTGACCTGCTCGGTAGTTTGGAAACTGGGACAGTTATTTGCAGTCACCCACTAAGCAGGGATTTTTCTAAATTCAATGAGTAAAATATTCAGGGAACATCAGCTAGTTAATAAATGAATGCTTTCAGGCACCAAGAAACAGCATATCCATTTACATGCTAAACACGCAATTTCATTATACATAATTGAACTAGTAAAAGCAAAACAGATCAGGGGCGAAATGTAATAGGGTGCGATTTTTAGACTAAAAAAAAATCGCACCAAATCGCACCTTTAAAAATCGCGTTTTTTGCCGCGAATTCGCATATGTAATGAGATGCGAATTAGCGGCAAAAAATGCGATTTGCCGCGATTTGCCGCGATTTTTAGTCATGAAAATGTGCGCATTTTCAGTCATGAAAATGTGCGCATTTTCATAAATGCGATTTTGTTCCAAAAAAAAAAAGTAAAAAAAAAAAACGGCGTGGGGTCCCCCCTCCTAAGCATAACCAGCCCCGGGCTCATTGAGCCGGACCTGGTTCCAAAAATACGGGGGGACAAAAAGCATAGGGGTCCCCCGTATTTCTGAAACCAGCCCCGGACTCTTGGACCGGTCCTGGTTCCAAAAATACGGGGGACAAAAAATCTGGGGGTCCCCCGTATTTTGAAACCAGCACCGGGCTCCAACAGCCCGCGGTGTCATGCCACAGCCGGGGGACACTTTTTATACAAGGTCCCCCGGCCAAAACATGAGCACCGTGGCTGGTCAGCCTTGGACGGGGTACCTGGAGGAGTGGGGACCCCCCCAATAAAGGGGTCCCCCCCCCCCAGGCTTCACCCGTCCAGGGCTGAAGCCCGGGGCTGTCACCGGCGTCCGTGGCCAGTGGACGCCGGCCTGATAGGGTTAAATCCATCATACATATCATTACATTGCTTTTTACCGGCGAACTACAAGTGCCAGCAGACCTCCCCCGCATGCTGGGACTTGGAGAACCACAAGTCCCAGCATGCGGGGCATTAATGGGCCCGCTGGGACTTGTAGTCCACCTGTAAAAAGAATGTTTATAAAAAACACACACACAGAGAAGTACAAGTTTATTACACACACACACCTCAATTTTACACCAGCATACTTACCATTCCTGGATCCAGCGCTGGTCTGGCTGCTTCACAGCCGGCTCCCCCCGCACTGACAGGCAGCGGGGAGAACCGGCTGTCTCCGTTGCTTCTAACAGCCTCTGTAGCGCTGTCCGAGTGCTACAGAGGCTGAGAGCGTGATTGGCTGAGCTACAGTATGCGTCTCCATGGAGACGCATAGCTCAGTCCTGATTGGCTGAGCTATGCGTCTCCATGGAGACGCATACTGTAGCTCAGCCAATCACGCTCTCAGCCTCTGTAGCACTCGGACAGCGCTACAGAGGCTGTTAGAAGCAACGGAGACAGCCGGTTCTCCCCGCTGCCTGTCAGTGCGGGGGGAGCCGGCTGTGAAGCAGCCAGACCAGCGCTGGATCCAGGAATGGTAAGTATGCTGGTGTAAAATTGAGGTGTGTGTGTGTAATAAACTTGTACTTCTCTGTGTGTGTGTTTTTTATAAACATTCTTTTTACAGGTGGACTACAAGTCCCAGCGGGCCCATTAATGCCCCGCATGCTGGGACTTGTGGTTCTCCAAGTCCCAGCATGCGGGGGAGGTCTGCTGGCACTTGTAGTTCGCCGGTAAAAAGCAATGTAATGATATGTATGATGGATTTAACCCTATCAGGCCGGCGTCCACTGGCCACGGACGCCGGTGACAGCCCCGGGCTTCAGCCCTGGACGGGTGAAGCCTGGGGGGGGGGACCCCTTTATTGGGGGGGTCCCCACTCCTCCAGGTACCCCGTCCAAGGCTGACCAGCCACGGTGCTCATGTTTTGGCCGGGGGACCTTGTATAAAAAGTGTCCCCCGGCTGTGGCATGACACCGCGGGCTGTTGGAGCCCGGTGCTGGTTTCAAAATACGGGGGACCCCCAGATTTTTTGTCCCCCGTATTTTTGGAACCAGGACCGGTCCAAGAGTCCGGGGCTGGTTTCAGAAATACGGGGGACCCCTATGCTTTTTGTCCCCCCGTATTTTTGGAACCAGGTCCGGCTCAATGAGCCCGGGGCTGGTTATGCTTAGGAGGGGGGACCCCACGCCGTTTTTTTTTTATAAAAACACTTTTACACATTTTTATTAACAGAACCATGCACAGATCTCAATGATCTGTGCATGGTTCTGTCAAATTCGCCTGTCAGAACCTGGTCTATTTTTTTTGCGATTTTTGGTAACATTGACCAAAAATCGCACCCTATTACATTTGCGAGTTGTATACTTTATAATGGGAAAACATCTGGATGCGAATTGAAATGTGACTAAAAATCGCACTTCTAAAAGTGCGATTTCGCAGTAAAAAGTGTGATTTTTTACCGCGATTTTCAACCTATTAAATGTGCGATTTTCGGAAAATGTGCGATTTCGGCCGTTTTTGACCAAAAATCGCACATGTCTAAAAAATCACACCCTATTACATTTCGCCCCAGATTTCATATCCTTATTTCTGTGTATAACCTAGAGAACCATCTTTATATTTCTCATTTACATTTTATTTCTCAAATGAAGCATATTCAGAATGACTCCTGTTAACATTCATTATAGATAATGATTTCTGACCCTTTCGGCAGAAAGCTTCAGCAAATGCATGAATGTTAATTGTTATGTTTTATGCAAAATTCTTGATAGAAATGTAGACGTATACTTTTATTTTACCAGCTGAATTGCATAGGTACCTAGAAAATGAACAGAAGATATGTGAGCGGATTCAATTGAAATGATGGGTTAAAAACCTCAAAAAAGTGCCACGTATTGGAAAGTTAGATTTCTGGCTTAATAGGCAGGAGCACATGATCACTTTGTAAGCTTTGGCATTCGTTTTCCTCTGAAGAATGTGAGGTTTCCTTTCTCATAGCGTGTTACAGACAGCACACAAGAAGGATGCAGGCTGTCAGTGCTGTTAAGCATTCTTCTGAATGGTTTTAGAATGTTACCTCCTTCAGTTATACAACATCTCAGCAAGCAGTGGAAGGTCCTGATTCTGGTTCACTTGCAAAAGCAAATTCTGGGGGGTCATTTTGGTTGACTCGCAACGCTGCGAATTTCGCCTGCAAGTACGCCTGCACCCTGCTCAGGCGGCGAATGTCTGAAATCCTTTGATGGTCGGCACCCTGCTACGGAACAGGGCAGGCAGCTGACTTTTGGTGAGGTCAACTGCCATCCCCTGACACCCGCGTTTCAGCGCCATTTGCATGGGAACGCCCAGTGTTTTCATGGGGATGCCCATGAAACCCTGGGCGTTCTCATGGGCATGACCCATGCCCGCTGCTATTGCAGTATAACAATGAAGCAGGCAGTATTTACTCTTATATATATGTATGAAGCACAGAAATAAAATAACTCACCCAAATCTAACGCTCTCTGCACGTGTTACATCTGCCCCCCTGCAGTGTACATGGTTTTGTCCATTAGACAGCCCTGTCTCCGGGGGCAGCCGGCATCTCCTGTCTAAAAAAATTGCACCTAATTATATTTGGCCCTTGATATCTACATTTTTTCCTATCACACAATTACTATTTGTAACTAAACAGTGTGTCACGAGTTTGATTTTTAACATTACTCTGGGGACCGTATTCTGGTTCACTCGCAAAGGCAAATTCCTTATGTAATGGACAAAACCATGTGCACTGCAGGGGGGCAGATATAACATGTGCAGATAGAGTTAGATTTGGGTGAGTTATTTTGTTTCTGTGCAGGGAAAATACTGGCTGCATTATTCTTACACTGCAATATAGATCTCACTTTGTAGTAAAACCCCACCCAAATCTAAATCTCTCATGTTATATCTGCCCCCCTGCAGTGCACATGGTTTTGTCCATTTGAGAAGGAATTTGCCTTTGCAGGTGAACCAGAATAAGGGCCTGGGTATATACCATGTTAAGGGGTCTTGTGATACCTATGGGTGGACACATGTGGTCGGTATCGCAAGTAGAACTATACAGTGTAAAACAATCTGTTTCTACTATATCGTAACAAAGGCAGAATTATAAAAACAATGGTATCATAGGGAACAGACCTGGAGATAACTGAAAGGGTGACATTTAATGGAATGCGATTTTTAGTAAGGTTCTAAAATCGCATATTATCACATTTTCCAAAATCAGGAATATTTTTTTAAAAGTCGACTATTTAAAGGGATGCAAATTTGCGGGTGAAAAGTGCGATATGGTGTGATTTTTAGTCATGAAAATGTGCAAATTTTAGTCATGAAAATGTGTGAACAAGTGGACATGTGCGATTCGTTAGTAATGAAAATGTGTTTTTTTCAGACATGTGCGATTTTTTTAGACATAAAAGTGTGCGGTATTTAGTAAAAAAAAAAAAATGAACCCTCCTGAGCATAACCAGCCCAGGCTCATTGAGCCGGACCTGGTTCCAAAAATACAGGGGACAAAAACCGTAGGCGTCCCTCGTATTACTGAAACCAGCCCCGAACTCTTGGCAGACCAGCTCATGTGGTGGGCAGTGGGGAGGAGAGTCACGGAGGTTTGCAGACGTGACCAGTGATGTCGACGCATTTCGTCTCAAGGGGCGGAGACTTTTTCAAGACCTGAGCTGGTCTGCCGCGGTCTACAAACATCTGGTCCACCATCATCTGGCAGCAGCCATTGGACACAAGCCAGCGGTCGAGGTTTTCCTCCCGCTGCTCGGCGCACATCCAAGCCGCTCACACCTTTGCACTTGCTACCGGACCCCGGGTAGAGCTCTGCAACCCTAAAGCTCCCCATTTCATCACAACATCCTAACCGGGTTAGAGCCTGCAACCAACAGAAGCTCCACGGCACCCCCCACAATTCTACCAACGGAAGGTGAGATATCCACAACTTGCTTCCAGTGCCATATTCACGGCACCGTGCTAACATTTACTAACCTTGCATTGAGCTATATAACGCTAATTGACTGTGCTGCTGGCTTATCTGCCTTAACCCCATCCGTCCCTCTCCCCTTCCCTTCCCTGCATTTTCACCCCACTACCACCAATGACTGCAACTAACCAGTAATACCATTGTACTCCGGAGTTCCCACTCAAAGTTTGCAAACGTGACACTCATATGGCCATATAGGCATTACAATTGCTTAGTGTACATTGCCTATATATATTTTTAATTACTGTGTATTAATTGTCTGTGTATTTTATGTACTTTTTGATTTTATTTCCTATATAAAATATTTCTACATGTTCAGCAGTGTGTCCAGTGTTATTCTGTCCAGTGGTATTCTAACTAAACAAATCCATCAGCAGCGCAAAGTGGTTTAAAAAAAAAACCCATTTCCCATTTTGCACCCATATGAGCTCTAGCCAACTCATATAAACCATCTGCAGCAGCAGTGGATTTGTTAAATTAAGCTTTGTATATACATTATATATTTGATTTTTGTATGTACAATATTTATTTTCTATCAACAGAGCCAGAGTAACCGTGCAGTACGTGTTGGCTCCGCCTCCACATATTTGCGCACTCTTTTTAACAGTAGCTACTGTACCTGTTCCGGTCCTGGATCCTCCTCTGCAGGTTCAATAAAAGTATGGTCAGGCCACATGTATAACATGCACAGGACTTAGAGTTGGGTTTTGTATCCTGCCAGGGAAATCTAGAACCAGTTGGAGATGGACAAGAGTTCCAACCCAGGGGATTGGTATCACATTGGTCCCTACTCAGAAAGGAGCTAAATAGAGGCCCCAATGTGACAAAACGATGTACCCTACAAGATACAAATAGGTCTAAGGTGCCCAGACACTAGAACAATATTTTTGCAGATCAGCCGGTGTCTGACACTCGGACGATTTTTACCACAATAATGGCTGCAAATCGGACGATCTCAATCGGATGCACGCTCCGGCAGATCTTTTGCTAAATATTCTGATCATACATGCTGCATGAAAGATCAGAAGATTTAGCAAAAGATCCATAGGAACGCACATGGGATCTTAAGCGAAGTCTTTGGTGAAGATGTGCGCTTTCCTCAAAACTTTTGTCCAGGACGGGCAAAAGATTTCAGGCTAATTTATGCACACATCTTAAGATCGAAGATCTTTCTAGTGTGTAAGCACCATCAGAGAGTTTATCAGGTGAAGACAGGCGGTTGTCTTTTCATTGAAGAGACCGAATGTGATTTCAGCAACTGACTGAAAAGGCCCTATCAGAATCTGAGGACTGTGACATCCTGTGTTCAGCCGCTAAAGAGGAATACTGCCTAACTGCAAACTGATTACAGAGAGTTAAACAGTGAAATACAGCCCTAAATGGGGCTACCTGTGTGCAGTTTTTCTTTAGACAATGTTATTTTACTGCTTAATTAAAATGAACATATGTTTAGGAAGTCTGAGTTTGCCAATTGTGGACCCTTTTGTGCACAAAGGATTACATACTAACTAGAACGTTGCTATCTTTAAGCTGTTTCCTGTCGCAATAAGAATGGTAAGTCAACAAATTCCTCTTTACATTCTTTCTTGATTTTTGGAACTTTTTCCAAAGTAAACATATATAACTCACAAAGACTACCACGCGCTAACAACCTAAACTACTGCATGTTTGGTATGAACAAGTTAACAAAATATTGCATTCTTACGGACCCAAAATAGGCTTCAATTTAACGATTATTAGTACATATACAGGGTCAGAAGCAGAGTTGGAGACCTGAAAAAGATTATTTACATTATTATACTCTGAATAAATCATAACGGTGTCATAACAGTAGCATATGTAGAGCTTCACAGCAATGAGGTCATGGGTTTGATTCCCACCATGGCCCTAACTGTGCAGAGTTTGTATATTCTCCCTGTGCTTACGTGGGTTTTCTCCGGGTGCTTCGGATTCCTCCCACAATCCAAAAATATACTGGCAAGTTAATTGGCTTCCAACAAAAAATGAACCCTAAGGTGTGTGTGTGTGTGCATGTACATGTGGTAGCGAATATAGATTGTAAGCTCCACTGGGGCAGGGACTGATGTGAATGTTCAAATATTCTCTGTAAAGTGCTGCAGAATATGTGTGTGCTATATAAATAACTGACAATAAATAAATGTACCAATAAAATTGGATGAAAAGGTGTAGCGTAGAGCTGTGGCTTCCAATGATCTGCCTCCAGTAGTGAGGCATTGTTTACAGGGGCGCCAAGGGGGGAGGGTTACTAATTATCCAGGTCTGACAGTGGGGGACCTGACCTCTCCCCATTTCCTGCAAGCAGCAGTTGCAGCAGCTCTTCTCCTCAACCCAGCATACGCTGCTATGTGCTTGGGTGCAGTGTATTTGGGGAGGCACTTAAAGTATTATTTTTTTTCTATATTTTATTTTACAGTGTATGGTCACATACAGGGCCATCTCTAATTCCATTGCTCCATATATCTCTAACCTCATCTCCATTCATACACCCTCCCGCCCTCTACGGTCAGCTGACAACTGACGTCTCTCCTCCACCCTGATCACTGCTTCCCATGCTAGAGTACAGGACTTTGCCCGTGCTGCACCCCTTCAGTGGAACGCACTCCCTCGCTCCATTAGACTCTCCCCGACCTTGCAAAGCTTCAAACGGGCACTAAAAACTCACCTATTCATCAAAGCGTACCCTTCCACTGCATAAACCAGATGGTTCTCCGACCCCTTGCCTGTTTACATCCTGCTATCTAACCACCACCCCCTCGCTTGCACCTCTTGTAATCTGTCTGTCTCTCCTTCCTACTAGATTGTAAGCTCCTCCGAGTAGGGCCCTCTTCCCTCCTGTTGTCAAAGCCCACTTCTCTTCACATTTCACTCACAGCTCTCCTTTACTCCAACACTCAGTGACCATCTTCATACTCATCTCCATCATTGGCCTCAAGCCTCTAGTTGTATGTTGATTGGGTCCTCACTACTTACATTCAAGCTGTAATGTGTATTGAACTGTGGTGCTCTTTATTTGTACTGTATTTTTGTTATTTATTCAATGTTATGCCAAGTTTTGTCTCCCTGTATTGTTCCTTTGTACGGCGCTGCGAAACACTTGTGGCGCCTTATAAATAAAATTATAATAATAATAATGCCTCTCATGATACCCCCAATATATACCTGGACCTGGCCAGGCGCTCTACTGCCCTTATTGCTTAGTCTAGGAATGCTACTGATTGTACATATGGGCACATGCATTTTGGTGCACATGCACAGCATGGAATGGCATTTATACTATAGATATATTTTATTTAACATTGTTTACAAAGCATTTGGAGCCATTAGGCTGGGTACATAGGACACCATGGGCCAAATGTAATAGGGTGAGAGTTTCAGAAAGTGAGAGATTTTGGGAGAGTTTTTTAAAGCAGCAATCAATTACATGTCAAAATCAACCTGGTTTTGCAGTGTAAGTGATTGCTGCTTGAAAAAAAAATGGGAAAACTCTCCCAAAATCTCTCACTTTCTGAAACTCTCACCCTATTTTATTTGGCCCCATGTGTCTATTGATGGTGTAAATGATGTAAATGATGTACTGGTATGTCACGCCTGACACAAAAACTGCACGTAATATATCACACATCCATTATTTATTAGTACACCCCACATTTGTCTGCAACAGGAGTGCACATTTGTGGGTACACACTATGTAATGTGTCTGATAACTGGTAAGGATGGGTACACACCTGACCAATCTCAGACTGATATGTAGTTTACGGACAAATCCTAATGCCATACAGAGCTGTCCTCTTGTAGTGTTGTTTATTACTGCAATGCGTAGGCATCGTAGTAACGATATGACCCAGGAGACTGCAATTCTTCGCACCTGTGGGTCCCCCATACATAGTAAATGGCTAGCGAATGCGAGCATATGCACGCACCGGGAAATCTTGGGAGATGTATGCTGTGAACAGATGAGGGCACAGCTGTGTTAGCCGAATTGTTCAGAGTGTATGCTCCATTTGCTCACTCCTGGGGTCACATGCGATATCTTCTGGTCAGTCATGCTGCACGGTCAACCAGAAGATATTATGTAAGAGCCAATGCCGCTGAAGGCATCTTACATTGCATGCTCGCACGTCAGATTGTCTGGGTACACATTGTTCTAGTGTGTACTCAGCCTTGTGGGGCCCATACACCTATGGTGTATCAGGGCAATCCTCCAATGAATCCCCTCACCATCATGCTGGGGGATCAGGGATATGAAACATGCTTAAAAATCCCGAATCCCTAATCCTGACAGAGATACCGGAATCAGGACTTTTTATTATATGCTTTATGTACCTGATCCCCCGACGGATTGCCGATCATCCCTTCCACCGATTGGGGAATGAGCCCACAGATGTATGGGCTCCTTTACTCTAATTGTCTGAAGTATTTACTTATATATTCATGGCTGGCTCAGTGATCACAAGCTGACCAGGAACTGAAACGTCAAAGAATTCATAAACAGCAATACTTCTTACCACCAGGTGTCAGGGGAAAACGCATGATTTTCAGAAGGGGGTTTCCAGAGGGGCGGAGCAAAGCACGGAGATGGACACATAGGTGACCCAGTATATGCCGGGTCAGTTAAAGTAGTATAGACAGACAAAATGTATATAAATAATAAATTATAATAATAATAATAATAATAATAATAATACAAAAATATATATATATATATAAAAAATAGAAAGAGGCAGCACTCAGCAGACTTGAAATGAATGGGTCCTAAAGGACCCATTCATTTCAAGTCTGCTGAGTGCCGCCTCTTTCTATTTTTTATTGTTTGGTGGATCTGTCAAGACCTCCACAGCCATTGCTCCTCACATTGGGGGTTATTCTAGTTCATTCTTTCTGACAAAATCCTTCTTAGATGAACAAAACCATGTGCACTGCGGGTGGGGCAGATGTAACTTGTGCAGAGAGAATTAGATTTGGGTGGAGTTTTTCTTCAAAGTGAGATCTATATTGCAGTGTAAAATCATGCAGTCAGTATTTTCCCTGCACAGAAACATAAAAACTCACCCAAATCTAATTCTCTCTGCACATGTTACATCTGCCCCCCTGCAGTGCACATGGTTTTGTCCATCTAAGAAGGATTTTGTCAGAAAGAATGAACTAGAATAAACCCCATTGTTTGTTCCAGTGGAATATATCTGAGTACCGGGCTCTCTGCAAGCTATATATATATATATATATATATATATATATATATATACAAGCTGGGTGCGGTCCGGCACTCTCCCCTCTCCAAACACTGGACCTTGGTGCCCTCCAAACAGTCGGGATAGGTATAGCAATAAGAGGCGGCACTCCAAGGATTTTCAAAAAAGTCTCTTTAGTGATGGGTAGACACCAACGTTTCGGGGCACTGGCGCCCCTTTGTCAAGGTGAGTAAAATACAGCGAATAACAAAGGTGTACAATATCTTACCTTAAATAAGGTGAGCCACCGTCCCTCCCTCCGTGCAGTTGGCGTCGGCTCCTGTTTCCGCCTCCGCTACGTGTGGCCGGAAGTTGCCAGATGACCACTTCCTGTGGTTGGAACGCAGGCTGTGCGCGGATGGAACGCAAGCTGTGCGCGATGACCTGCATGCTGCGTCCATTCCACTGGGTTGTCATGGTAACCTACCCAGACGCGATAGGCTATGTCAGGAAAACCGGCCGCTGCAGGGGAGAAGAGAGTGTGTGTATGTTAATTGAACAACACTGTGCATAATACATGTGTAAAATAAGGAAGACATGATAAAAATACTATCATGATGTAAGTAGTGACAACAGACTAAAGTATAAAAAAACGCGATGTTGGTCAAGAGTGGACATAATAAAGATTGATTAAATATGCATAACATTAAAAGGGACTGGTACTGGAAGGATCGCATAGGCCGGACTGGCAGCTATATGTTTATAATAATAATGTCACTGGTCGACAAAACATTGCACATGTCCCATGTTTAAAGGCAATAAGTTAGAGAAACACTGAAAAAGGAAGTTTATCATTTAGGCCAAAGGGTTTGACTGCATTCAGCCGATGGATCCATGTTGCTTCTAGTCGAAGTAATTTGCCTTCTCTGTCACCTCTGCGGATGGAAGCTGGTACATGGTCAATGGCCATGTGTTTTAGGTCTGACAGTTTATGTTTGGCCATTGCAAAATGCTTGGCCACAGGAAGGTCGGTATTCTTGGAATTCCCCGTGAGTGCTTTTTTAATTGAGGAGCGGTGATTCGCCATGCGTTCCCGCATGGGTCTATTCGTCTTGCCGACATATATAAGTTGACACGGACATTGTATTACATATACAATATATGCCGACATACAGTTAAGGACGTGATTAATATGGTAACTCCTGTTGGTGACGTGATGAATGAATGCAGGGCCTGTAAGCATATCAGTACAGGTGGTACACTTGATACACTTATAACACCCATTGCTTTTGGTAAGGATGTTAGTTTTAGGAGTTTTATTCCTCTGTTCAAAACCCGTGATGTCCCCATGTACTAACACGTCCTTTATATTGCGCCCCCTCTTGTAGCATAGCATTGGGCGTTTGTTATGAAAACAGGGCAGTTGTTTGTCCGTTTTTATAATGGGCCATAATGCCCGAGTGGCCCAGGGTAATACTTTGCTGGTAGGGGTAAGCTGGGTAACGAATGGAATCACTTCTTTAGGGGACTTGAGATCTTTCTTAGACTTGGTGGTCAGCAGTATGGATCTGTCCATCTGTAGTACTTCCTCTTTTTGGGCTAGTAGTTGTTTTCTTGGGTATCCCCAGTCCTCAAATTTGTTAACGAAGGTGTCCAAAACCTGGGGTAACAATTCCGGTTGGCTCGTTATTCTAGCTGCCCTGATCATCTGGGATTTGGCTAGTGATTTTTTGAGGGACAGGGGGTGGAAGCTGTTTGACTTGAGTGTAGTATTTCTGTCCGTGGGTTTTATGAACAGTTCAGTTTGGATGGACTGGTTTTTAATTTTGACGCATACGTCCAAGAAGTTGACATATCTGCATGATTGCTGATATGTCAGCTTAATGGGTGAGGGTCTCTGATTAATGCTGTCAATCAGTTGTTGCAGTTCTTGTTCACTGCCCAGCCACACCATAAACAAATCGTCTATATATCTACTGTACGTCAGGATTTTATTCGCAATGTCCATGTTGGTGAAGAACATTTCACGTTCTTGCTGAAACATGTAGATATTAGCGAAGGATGGCGATACTGGGCTCCCCATTGCGCACCCGGTTTTCTGGCGGAAGAATTTTCCTTCGAAAAACAGGAGCCGACGCCAACTGCACGGAGGGAGGGACGGTGGCTCACCTTATTTAAGGTAAGATATTGTACACCTTTGTTATTCGCTGTATTTTACTCACCTTGACAAAGGGGCGCCAGTGCCCCGAAACGTTGGTGTCTACCCATCACTAAAGAGACTTTTTTGAAAATCCTTGGAGTGCCGCCTCTTATTGCTATACCTATATATATATATATATATATATATATATATATATATATATGTATATATATATATATATATAAGCAGTGTGGGAGATTGGCGGCACTCACAGGTTTTTGCAAAAGAAGACACAACACCAGTTGTATGCGGTCTTGTTGTGTCTTCTTTTGCAAAAACCTGTGAGTGCCGCCAATCTCCCACACTGCTTATCTAAACGTACCCAGGAAGGCACCCGGGACTGAAACTTATCACCTAAGGAGTGGAGTGCCGATCAAACCCCCATTATCCTATATATATATATATATATATATATATATATATATATATATATATATATATATATATATATACTGGGGACCACTGTTTTGAATTCAGATATCTCCGGTTCCCAAGGGCCGATTTTTAAATTCTTGTACCCATGGAAAAAGGGGACCCTCAGATTTCAGCCTAGGGCCCTTAGTCTCCTGGGGGGAGGGGTTCTTGGTACTCAACCCCCCCCTGCGTGCGCCTCTGGGTGTTACAGTCAGTATATAGTTCTGTACAATGCAAAGTGCTGCCACTTTCAATTAAAGTGTCTATTTTTTTTGTAGAACAACACAACATGATTAAACACTGGCAGCTCTTTGGGTTCTAGGGAGTGGATAAAAGGACTGAGGCCTCCATACACTCTGGGGCCGATTCAGACCCGTTCATATGGCCGGAGGGCTTGCTCCTTCACTATTCAACGCCACCACTGGGATTTTTTTAGTAACCAGGTGGTGAGCGGAGCAAGCCACCGTGTCCAAAGTGTGGCTAGCGAAGCGAGCATGTGAGGGTCCGTTTGGGTTCCTTGTTCCGACCTTGCTCCTCTCCTCCCCACCCCCTCTCCTCCCCACCCCCTCTCCTCCCCAGGTCCTTACGGCGAAGAGGAACTAGTCACAATCAGTGACGGAGGTGTCAGGACTGTTAAGGGGAGGAGTTGGGCTGGAGGGGAGTGGGTCAATATTAAACATCAATCTCCCCCCCCCCCCCCCAATAAGAAAAGTATAGATCCGCCACTGCTTGAAACTCAGTCAACTGTTTCATGTTGTGGACTATTTGCTACAGAGCGTTTTTTTTTTTTTTTTTCAAAATAAATCTTTTATTTTTTGCCTGTAATTTTTTTTTCATTATTTTTCCTTGTCAGTACAATACACAAGAAGCATGAGAATATTCAAAAATAAATAAATCATGCAACAAAGGGTTAAAGCATTGCATCTGGGACTGTGTTTGTCATCATTTGTTTATATTTGATGACAGACTTTTTCAATGCTGTGTTTCTGTCTATGCATTCATTTCCGTGGCTTGAAAGGGATTACTCATGTCAGCCCCCACCTTGTATTCCTCATTCAGTAATGTCTGCCAAAGAGAAAGATGAAGTCACATGAGGCTGTTTAGTGTTGTTGCTGCTGCGTGATTTGTTACATCGCTCCTCTCTGTGCCTTGCTCTAAAGCTAACCATAGAAGTAAAAGTCAGCCAAGCACACTATCACCTGGCAAAGCAGACTTTACAACAACATGTCCACAGCATTTATTTGTTTTATGTAGCCAGGGAAATTTGTATTGATTGTAAGTAGTGATGTAGAGTAAAACAAATCCTGCCAAATGGGCAATTAGCACTAAACATATATTTTACATTTTACTTACAGATGTTGTGGATGATAAGGATATCAGTTATTGCGTAATAATTGTCCAGACCCATAACTAGGCTTCCTGTAAATGGTTTGTGGATGAGAGATGTTATATGCGTTATTTAATCTCTTATTCCACTTTTGTAGTACATGGTCATTAACTGTATTTAAAGATAATATGGAAGGGTATTTCATTTCTTATAAGGTGTTACCTAAGGTTAGGGTGACCAACCGTCCCGGTTTGCCTGGGACAGTCCTGGGTTTAACCACATAAATCCCGCGTCCCGGGCATACCCATCCCAAGACACGGAAAGTCCAGTTTTTAGCATAATAAAATTGTCGGTACTACTAGTGACGTCACCGGGTGACACCCGGGGGCCGGGCAGTTCACTGCTCAGCCTCTATCCGGATTCCGGGGGCCGCGGCCGCACAGACTTGGAGTGTGGGAGGGGATTGGAAGCTGTTACGCCGGCGCCGCCTCCCCATTATTGGTTAGCTCGGCCGCCGCGTGACCGCGTCCCCTCCCACTCCTCCCAGTAATGCTGTGCAGCCGGCCATTACTGACCTGCTGCAGCTTCTGCGTCATGAGTCGGCGGCTGCTGGAGCAACTCTCGAGCCTGCAAGGCTCTGCTGAGCGGCCTGAGCTGAGACTGTCAGTCTTCTCTGCTGCCGCGGGACCGGGACGGAGTCTGTCTCTCTCTGCTCTGACTGCTGAGTGTGCCCGTGCCTCTCCCTCAATTATGGGAGGGATGATCAGATCATCCCTCCCATAATTGAGTCACTCTGACTCTGTGAGAGGCAGTCGAGAATGATAAATCAATAAAAGTTTTGTAACTGTTCTGTAAAAGTTCCGTAACTCCCAGCCAGGCCTAGCCAGTAGCCCTATACTAAGGGCCATAGTCACTAAGGGGCCCATTTATCATGATCACATTTACAATGCGATCTGGGCGGAATATTACCGCCCAGGATTGCATTGTAAAATGCGATCATATCGGGGGGATGTATAATTTTTAAGGGGACAGGGCTCCGATAGGAGGCCGTCCCTCCGAAGCCCTAACCGGGAAGCCGGGAGGTCAGCGCATGCGCGTTTATGCGCTGACCCCAACCGACCTCTCTTACCTCACTGTCCTTCTCGGGCAGTGCGAAGTGTAGCCATAAGCTACAATGGGCTATCGCCATATCAGAATGGCGATAGCCCAGGGGTGCGATGCCGGGCTGCCCGATGTTGATACATCAGGCAGCTTCGCATATCCCATAGAAACCTATGGGGGATGCGGCCGGCGGCGCTGCAGGGAGGATCGCAGCAGGGATCGGAGATCCCTGCTGCGGTCCCCCTTTAATACATTTGGGGGATACTAAATATTTGCGGTGAACCCCCCGTTTTGGGGGATTTAACCGCAAATATTGCTTGATAAATGCGGCCCTAAGGCCCTTAGAATAGGGCTACTGGCTAGGCCTGGCTGGGATTGGGAATGGAAATCCCATTATACAGTATACTATATAATGGGTTTCCCAATCCCAGGCCTAGCCCTATTACTATCTGCAATATATAATAATAATTTATCTAAACAAACAACTAAAAAACTGTTGGACAGGACTTTGACTGTTCCTACTAATTCTTATGGAATGTATCTGATCAGGTGACCCGGGCTGACCGGCTGGCGGCTGCTGCGAGTCCACGACGGTGTGCAAACTAAACGGACCAGTGGAGATCCAATCTATAACAGTGGGTGTATGCGGGTGAGATAAAAAGTTCTATCCCATTCCCTATACCAGGGGTGCTCAAACTATTTTGCTCTGGGACCCCATCAGACAATAAAATTGCTTACAGGACCCCATCAAGTTACTACTGAATGGCTGCCAAATCTGTGGTCAGTGAAGTGAAGTGACCGCTTTTGTGAAAGGGGGGCAGTGGGTAATGAGGGGAAATGGAAAAGGGTGACAGGGGGATGGAAGAGGGAAGAGTGGATGTTTATTAAATGATTTATACCCTGTCCCCCGTCCACAGAAACATTTCCCTGATGATCAGCAACATAGTCGTGACCCCATGCTGAGGTGGTTGGGACCCACTTTGGGGTCAGGACCCACAGTTTGAGAACCGCTGCTCTATACTGGCTGTCCACCATCTGCAATATATATAATAATAATTTTAGATAAACATTTGTTGGACTGTTCCTACTAGTACTAATTCTTATGGAATGTATGCGATCAGGTCAATAGTGTAACTTATTTTATATTATCTGATTTTTTATGATATGGCTATTTAGCTATTTTTTGTAATTCTGTTGATTATAGTCAATAAATATATTTGTACATTTCAATACCACGAACGGTATCTTTGTTTTAAAGTATATGCTATTAGTGTTCCAGTTAACTAAGGTGGGAGCTGCTGGTCCATATATCAGGTTTTTAATGTGCTTAGCATATATATACAAATAGTCTATCTTAAGCATTGGATAATTATACATCGATATATTATTGGGGTCATTATCCCTATAATAATAAATGACAAACTATCTGCATTATATTTTAATGGCGCCCGAAATCTATGCTCCTCTTACTGTAGTACTTACGAAAGGTCAGTTGTCGACACTAATGTCTTCTGGTAAGCCTTTTATTCTGAATTCATTCCTTCAACTAAATTGTTTCTTTCGCACTGTCTTTTCCTAAACAATACAGATGCACTGATAAGAAGCAATGAATTATTGAAAGAATTGAGGGTGCTCCTGTAGTCTGCAGACCTGCTGTGCACTGGTGTTGGCAACACCATGTTGGATTTGCATGATGGAACACATGAACTGATTGCAAGTACACTTTCTTCTGACTTCATAGAATGTTTCATTATATTTCATGCTTTTCACATTTGCTGCCTGTTTCTCACACTGAAATGACTGGACACTGTTCATATTTGTGTTAGGCCTACTTGATTCGTTGAACATTGTCTGTTTAAGTTTTCGCCATGTCAGATACTAGTGAAAGTCATCATGATAGTTGCAACAGCAATGGCAGCAAGAACAATACACCGGCAACAAAATTAAAGAAGAAGAAACGTCTGTGTTACTTTAACAAGAAATGGAAAGATACCTACAGGTGGATCAGAGAAGTGGACAACAAAAACAAAGCATACTGTGTAATATGCAGAAGAGAATTTGGAATTGGGCATGGTGGAGAAGGTGACGTGAAAACACATATGCACACTGAATCGCATAAGTCTGGCATGAGACAAACAAGTACATCTAAATCAATCACAAGTTTTTTTTGTCTCTCAAAAAGATGATAATGCTCAATCAAAAATAGCAGCTGCTGAATTAACCTGGGCATACCATACAAATCGACATGCACTATCATATCGCTCTCTTGATTGCTCCATCAAAATAAGTAAAGTTACATTTCCAGATTCTGATGTTGTGACAAAAATGTCTTCTGGGCGAACAAAAGGGGAAACTTTGATAACTGATGTATTAGCCCCTTATAGTGTAGAGCTGATTTATACCGATCTGTTAAATGATTATGCTTTCTATAGTGTATCAAGTGATGCATCAAATCATGGTAACAAAAAGATGTTTCCTCTGGTAGTTCGATATTTTGAGTTAAAAAATGGCATTGCCAATCGCCTTCTCGATTTTTATGAAGATTACAATGAAACTGCAGAAAACATAAAACAAAAGACTGTTGATATCTTATTGAAAAACAAGCTAGATCTCAGATACCTCTCTGCATATTCGGCAGACAGTGCAAACGTAAATTTTGGAAAATTTCATTCAGTGTATCAACTTCTCACTCAAGAAAATGTAAATATTTTAGCAGCTAAATGCCCTGCACACCTTGTTCACAATGCTGCAAAAAAGGGGTGTGATTTGCTTCAGTGTGATGTGGAAGCTTTCATACTAAAAGTGTTTGGTCACTTTTCTGTCTCAGCAAAATGGGCAGAGGCACTCAATGATATTTTTGAGTTTATGGAAATGGAAGGTGATAGCCTTCTGAGACATGTACCAACAAGGTGGCTATCTTTATTACCTGCAATAGAAAAAATGCTAAAGTGTTGAAAAGCTGTCAAATCATATTTTCAAAGCCTGGGAAATACATTGAGGATGAAACAGGAGAACAAGATTACAGTGAAACAGAAATTTATATGCTGTTTCTACAAAATGTCCTGAGAATATTTGAAGACACGATAAGGAGTTTGGAAAAGGATGACCTCACAGCACCTAAGTTATTTGATGTTATGTTGAGATTGTGTCAAAGACTTACACAACGCAGGACTGACTCATTTTTTGGAGCCATGACCACTGTAGAGCTTAGGAAACTGTCACCAAACAAGGCAAAGAGAGTTAAGCAAGACTTTCTGAATTTTTTTACTAAAACTATTAGTTATTTGGAATCCAACATTGACTTCTCTGAATCAAATTACCTCTGTGTATTAAAACCATTTTCACTAAAAATGAGATGTACAAGTTACGAAGATATTCAGCATGCTTCCGATTGTCTAAAAATGATGGACATTCTAGATATGGATGGCCTGTACGATGAATATACAGATGCAAAGAATGTGATTGACAAACAAGTGACCTACACAGATAAACCTGTAGATAAAAAGCGGAGGGACATTTTTTAAGAGATGGAAGTTATGTCAATGAACTTCAAAAACCTTTTGTTGCTTGTCAGCAAAATCTTATGTATTCCATGTTCAAATGCTTTTGTGGAGAGGGTATTTAGCCTTATGACATCTCATTGGACTGACACCAGGGATAGGTGTAATGTTAGTCTAATGAGAGCAGAGTTACAGGTAAAAGTGAACTTTCCATTTGACTGTGTTCAATTTTATCAGTATATCAAAGAAAAGAGAGATGTCCTAAAGGCTGCAGGGAAATCAGAGAAGTATTATTGGAAACGTAAATGAAAAAATGACATTATCTAACCAAATCACCCTACAGATTTTTAGTTGTCTATGTCATAGTTTTACCTTCTAGGCTTATATCGTACATTTGTATTAAAAAAAAAAAAAGTTGTACTTCTGACTATTGCAGCTTAATTTGTTTAAAGCCATGTAGGGGCCTACTTGTAACCCATAAATCTATAGGCTATGTCATTCAATATAAAGTTTCTCTTTCTTAATTCTCTTGTGTTTATTTTGTTTCACTCTATATAAACTTAATTCCATAATTCCATAACAAAAATCTTAAATACTTAAATATATGACAAAGTGGTCTATAGAAAAGTCTGCAGTTAGGAGTTGTCAGGTATTTTGAGAGTGCGGCCTTTCCAAAGGAATTAGGCTACGCATCTTACACTTTAACTACAGTTTTATGCAAGGAAAACGCACCTAAAAGTACTTCATATCCCCCCCAAAATTAAGAGGGCTGCTGCCCCCTAAACCCCGACTTTCCTGGGGGTGGGGTGGGGGCGGTTGTCGAGCCCGCGGGTTGGCCCCCGGGTTGGCCCTTTGGAAAGTTGGTCACCCTACCTAAGGTTTTCACACAATCATCCTGCTAGTCTTATAATGTTATGTGTACAGCTAGATTATTGTTTGTAGTGCCGGATTAAGGGGGGTCTCAGGGGGTCACCATGTATTTTTTTTTTTTTTAGATAAAGGTTTTGTGCATGGGAGTGGGGTAGCGCTGCGGCTTCTCCTATCTGCCGATATGACAATGATTAATGGTGCTGAGCATTGGGAGCCGAGGCACACTGGCTGCATAAATGTGCAGTGCATTACTGGGAGTTGGCTAAATCCAATGAGACAAACACAGGCTTTTCACACCTTACTTGCGCTCTTCACACCGTCGTAAGCTGCTGCGCCCTTTTAACCTGTGAACGCATTTATTGCGTGGGTGAGGGTCATTTCCAAGGGTGCTATGGGTGGGGGAGTGGTGGGTTTGTGGATAATGTGGGTGGTGGAGTTACAGGGGCTGGGTTGGGCCATGTGGGTGGTTTGGTTATGTGCGTGGGCGCATGTGGGTGGGGGAGTTGCGGGTGTGCTGTAGTTGGATTGGGGATGGACAGTGGTGGGTGTGCTGCCAGTGTTGGAGGGGCTGGTGCATGGTTGGCATGGGTAAGGGATGGGGTTTGTGCGTACTGTGGGTGGTGGAGGGTCGGGTGTGGTGGTTTTGTGGGTGGTGGATGTGTGGTCGCGATTATGGAAATGCTGGGCGTACCCTTGGGAACGTAGGCATGGACATGCATTCATGGGGTGGGTGGCTGACATCATATGACATCAGCAGCCACCCCCACTTTGGCGGATAGCAGGCATTGGAAAGGTAAGTATTGACTTTTCAGAGTGAAGGCTACAGAAATCATTGGATAGTGAGTGACTATTGAATTATTTGTCTTCCTTACTGCCACCCATGAGTGGATGCATAAGCATTTACATCCAAACGTTTGGTAGTGCAGGAATTTATTGGGTGGCGCGGTATTTACCTGCTCGCTAGGAAGCAAATATAGGCAGCCTTACGAGCAGGTTTGAATTAGCCCCTTTGTTCTTGTAAAAGTACAAATGCAATAATTTGTTACCTTTGTATTGTAGTTGGTAAAATGGTAAATGACAGTGTTTTGGGTGGGGATGCTACCAGGGGACCGAGGAGGTGGTGGGGACACTGCCGGGGTATCTTAAGGGGGCGGGGGGGGTGCGGCTGATGAAGCTGCCTTGGTGGGATTGGGAAGGGCTGGGGACAGTGGCGGGAGACTCGTGGGAGGGGGTGTGGGTGGTGATGCTGTAGGAGGACTGAGGGTGGGTGTTGATGCTGTAGGGGACTGTTCGGAGATTGCCAGGGATGAGGGGAGGGGGGTTTTGGTGCAGCTGGTGATGCCGCCGGGGGACTGAGGGCTGGGGACAGTAGCGGGAGATGTGGGGAGGTGCGTGGTTCGGCTGTTGATGCTGTCGGGTGATTGGCATGGTGTTGGGGAAATTTTTGGAAGATGGGAGGGGGATGCAGTAAGGATAAAAAAAATGCGGTAACATCCCCATTTACGGTGGTGCGGTGCTGCAGCTGATGCTGCCGGGGGACTGAGGGCTGGGCACACTGTGGAGGGAGATCGCGGAGGCACGATGTAACTGGTGATGCTATAGAGGAACTGATGGCTGGGGACACTGTCCCGGGGGGGGGGGGATGCTGGCGGGGGACTAAGGGATGGGGACACTGGGGAGAGATCTTGGGAGGGGGGGCGGCTGGTGATGGTGCCAGGGGTTTGAGGACTGGGGACACTGTCTGGAGATTGGGGGGGTGGTGGTCATGCTGCCGGGGGACTGAGGGCTGTTGACACCAGGGACAGACACGGGGGGGGCAAAGGTGGTGATGGGCCCCCCTAGGGACCCACGCTGTTCTCCCTGCATGGTGGGGATAGGTGGCTAGCAACCCCGTGGACACCTCTGCTGAGTACACTGAGCACAGAGGCCGCTTTCAGCTGCTCGTCGAGAAGACATGTATCCAGCCGAGGGTGAACCCAGGAGCCATGGCCGCAGCCTGAGAGGTGTAACAGCCCCAGGGCAGGGACTGCTGCTGACAGGAGGGCAGCAGCTGGGGGGGATTACAGGTGCCGTTCACAGTGTGTCTGGAAGTTTGATTCTGGCTGTCACTGAGAGCCGGGGAGCAGGCGATGTGGGCAGGAGGCCGGGCAGGATGGGGGCTGAATGCCAAATGCTCAGTGTTTGCGGCACACTGATCCCTGTGGGTTGAAGGTGCCTGACTCACTGCAGTTGTCACTGACCCACGTAGCCCCATCCCTTCTTATTCCTTTGGTGGCCTCAGCCCCTCCCTGCTGTAGCCGCTCTGGCTCCACCCCCACCCCCCCCCCCCACCCCCCCAAAAGTAAAGTCTAGATCCGACAATGGGTGAAACTTGCGGGAGATCGCGCAGGGGGGGGGGGGGGGGGTTGATGCTGCCGAGGACTTGGGCTGGGGACACTGGCGGGAGAGTGGTGGGGGGTCGGCGGATGGTGATGCCACTGGTGTATGTGTGCATAGGCGTGCGCAGCCCGTTTTATTAGGGGGTGCACCATTGGAGGGGGCGTGTCCATCACTATCTACTTTGCGTGTTCATCATCTCCTATTATTACACATAATGAAACACACTAGACATAATGTCACGCACAATAATGCCCATCACACATGCCACACACCGTAATGCCCATTACAAATTATGTTAGGGCTTAAAAAAAATATTATTAAAACAGGGACAATAGGGACTGTGCACGTCGAAGGCGCGCGCCAAAAATTAACACATACTTACATGCATATTACACATCACACAGCCATTACATAGTATACCACATTCCATAATGCCCATTACACGTTGTACGTGTAATTCCCATTACATGTTACGCCTCACACCATGATGCCCATTACACGTTACGCCTCAGACTGTGATGGCCATTACAGATTATGCCATGGGGGGGGGATGTGAAATGTTCTTTGCCAGGAGTCACATGCTCCCTGGGAAGGGGGTGGTTAAATGCTCGTTGACAAGGGGAGTTTCATGCTCATTGCTGGGGGTGCGCATTGCACACCAGCGCTCCCGTGAATCCGCACTTCCGGGTAGCGCTGTGCACTCTTCTTATAAGATGTCCACCGGAGCCGCAGCCTCCTTCCCTTTTGAGCCGCTGGCCGGATGCTGCACGCCGCACACTGAAGCTACTTTACCTGTCAGCGGCAGGCAGCATCTGGTCAGCCGCTCAAAAGGGAAGGAGGCTGTGGCGGGCACGGGACACTTGTACCCCAAGTGCCCAGGGGCAAATGCCCACCCGCACACATAGTATACACACACACACATACAAAAAAAAAAAAAACGGTTTAACCTCAATATCCCTGGAATCAAATAATCCATATGGATCCGCCTGGTATCAGATTGAAGGCCCAGCGATTTGGGTTCGACTGAAATCAACCTCGAGCTTCAGTGATGCCGAAGGGGGAACTGGCAGCCATTAAACTGGGTGGGGGTCGGAATTAGCGGGTCCCATGTTATTCTATAGGGAAAACGTTCCAGCTTTGCCTGGCAGTATCTCCGGTTCCCAGGGGGCTAGAGACACGGGGCTGGGCTCGTTGGAAAGCCCCATCCCTCAGCTATGATTAGGAGGTGCCTGTGCACCCCCGGCACCCCCCTTGCGCACGCCAATGTATGTGTGTGATGATGGTGTGTGTGTGTGTGTGAGGAGGGAGATAGCGGATAGCGGCTCACGTGGGTGGGATCCTCCTGACGCTCTGGGCACCCTGTCTCAGACATCGCAGGTGATGTGGCCAGCCACTCCACTCCCGGGATTATCGGCTCCAGCCGCCAATCATAGCCCCCTCCATGCCCCCTGACAACGCCAGCAGGCTACTCGCGGGCAACTGGTGGCGCACACACGCCACATATACAGTATATATGTACAGTCTGCTGTGCCCCACTGCCCCCTATATCACTTTTCTATATATTTGCCCTGATCTCTGTGTATAACGCTGGGCAGAGTCATGCAGTGGCTCTACTCAGCGTTATACACACACTCACAGAGTGTCCCCGCCACCTCCTCGATCCCCAGGTAGCATCTCCGCCCCAAACACTGTCATTTACCATGTTACCAACTACAATACAAAAGTAACAAATGATTGCTGGCCTTTTCTGATATATCTATCTATCGATATAGATAGATAGATAGATAGATAGATAGATAGATCTATAGATCTATAGATATATATTTATTCTCAATATAATTAGTAATCTCACTAGAACTACTTTCAATACAAACTTCCATTGGTAATTCAGGACTATAGTTGATAGACAAATGCATAGATTATCAGATATTTTGGGATTATTGTATCATGCAGATATTTCTTCAGTGCTATGTTGTGTATTTTGTCTTTCAACAGAACCTCCACTTGATAAAACAATTTGTTTGTGTCTAGATTGATCTCTGTAGCTGATATTTTATGACCTGTGTGTGTCATATAAAGTTGGAGCACATATTGACATTCATTATCAATTGGGGCATTACTGTGTGGCATATTATTAGCTTGAAACATTACTGTGTGTCTTTGATTTGGACTACAGAAATGAGGAATATTATTAATTGGTGTCATTATGGACTGGCATATTAACAAATGAAGGCACTACTGTGTATCATGAAGTTGGGACACTGAGCATTTTATCCCGACTCGCCTGGGGCGCTCCGGTGCCTTGCGCCGGCCCTGCTCAAATGTAATATGGCGCCCAAGGGTATGGGACATAGGGTCGATGGTAAGTAGGTCGACAGTCAATAGGTTGATCACTATTGGTCGACGGGCAAAAGGTCAACATTTGAAAACTGTCAACATGCATTATGTCAACATGGTCAAAGGGTTGACACAAACAATAGGTCAACATGTAAAAGGTTGACATGAATTTTTATTGTTTTTTGTGCCTATGTTGACAGAAGACGACATGGCACCATATCAGTGTACTGCTTCGATCGCCATGCTTGGGGCGAAACTTATGTCAACCTTTTCCATGTCACCCTATTGCTTGCTGACCTTTTGACCATGCCCACCTTTTTCATGTGTCAACCTTTTGCCGTTTGACTAATTGACTGTCGTCCTATCGATCGCATTGCGCGCCAGATCTCCCATCTAAAGTAACGGGAGACCGTCGGGCGATATTAAATTGCTATATTAATATTTGCATATCGCACTCATTATGGTCAGGTGTAGCCACACAATTGGGCATTTCAGCTCACCAGGGATAGCGAGCTGAAATGTTGGCAATAAACAATTGACTACCGCCCAATAAGTAAGGGGCATCACTGTGTGGTAAATTAACAATTGGAGGCATTTATTTGTGTCATGAATTTGGTGCACAGTTATGTGACATATCAATTATGGGCATTACTGTGTGGTATATTATAAATTGGGTACATTGCTTTAAGGATTAAAGATTTGTCTACAAGCGTACTGGAGCAGAAGACAGAAAAACAAACAAAATCATGTTATTTTTTATTCATGGACCGACAACACTGATACATTATGGCACATTACAGGGGTCTGACATGTTTATAACTGTCAGGTGCTGTTGATGAGCTAAACTTACTGTGGGAGCAGCAGTTCTGGGAACAGACATAGCGCCCCTGCAATAAATTGTGAATATAAAGGTTTGACAATTTTCATTTTAAAAAGAGCTGTAGGGGAAAATTACCAAGATGGGAGATCTATTTAACATGAGATGTTGCTACCGACAACCAATCAGAATCTACTTCTTATTTATTGAGCACCTTCTTAAAGATAATAGATACTATCTAATTGATTTCCCATAACAACATCCCATCTGAAATAGAAGTCTCATCTTAGTAAATGTCCCCCATAAGGTGAGTACACACGGGTGCAATTTCATGTAAAATCACTGGTAATATGGTCGCTGATAAATCGCCAGCTGCGCGCTCCCGTGTGCGCTGCCTAATGGTCGCTGGTCGCAGGAGCATGCTCCTGCAACCAGCGGCTTTCCCCGGCGATCGCTGTGCCAGGAGGTCAGCGCCGGGGAGATCAGCGTTGATCTCCCCAGCCCCGTGCCGCTGCTCCCTCCCTCCTCCCATTAAAGTGACAGCAGCAGCGTCTGCTGCTGCTGCGCTCCCCCTCCGCCCCGTAGCAGTGTCTCCTTTTCATCGCTGATGAAAAGGAGACACTGAGCAATATGATTGCTGGGGATATATTGCTAGCAATATATCCCCAGCAATCATATTACCCCGTGTGTACACAGCAATAGAGTCTATTAATAATAATAAAAAAAAAATCTGTGTTGATAGGGTGTTTAATCAGAGATACGATGAGTGCAGTTGTGAAATCAATGAACTTAATATGGTTGAGAGCAGCCAATGACAGACAGTTTAAAACATCTCTATCAGAGGTTAATGTTGAATATAGTGAATAGTGAGACATGTCATACCATTCGTATATATGCTGTCTTAATCAAGCCTCTGTTTGAAACCATCTCTTTGCACTTCAAATCCAATATAAAACATGTTTGGGTTAATGGAGAAATATGGATTAGTAATAGACATTTTGTTTGTTGAGTTCAACAGATGGAGACTTGAAAAGAACATTCAGATTTTCCCTTGCTCCTTCACTGTGAGAGCCATTGAAACACCTGGGAAGCTATAGATGTATATAATTGAAATGCATTGTGAGACAATCTCTGGAGCAGCTGCCAATAGAATTCCAAAAGTCCTTTAAAAAGTCACAATTCATCCAGATGAAAAACCATGCTAAGCGGATGATGAGCCTTGTCTGACATCAGGAACATCATTTAGGCCCTTATTTTGATCGGCACGGTACGGCCCGCGTGCGGCCGTACCGCCGATGTTTTTTGTCTGCACATGCGCAGAGGTCATTCTGCGCATGTGCAGCCCCCTTCGCCGCAGACGGATTTCGTCCGCCGCAAAGGGGGCGTATAGGGGCGTGAGGGGCTTCAGCCCCTCATTTCCCTATGTGTACGCCCCGCGTTTCATGGGCGTTCCCATGCAAACGCGGGGCGTATGCATGGTAATGAGGGCATGACGCCCTCATTACCATGACATGGGGGCGGAAAGCTGACGTCGCCGGATGTCAGCTTTCAGCCCCCTTACAAGCTCCCACACGGACGATTGTCCGTGTGGTCTGAGCTTGCGGGAGCTGCCGCGGCGTGCGGGCCTGCCTTCGATGGTCGTCGACCATCGAAGGCAGGGGGCAGCTCCCACCATGGTGGAGGCGTAGCCTCCACCATTTTTGTGCGGATCGCCAGCCGTCCGTGTATGGACGGCCGTGGCGATCCGTCCGGTGGGCGGCCCTTGGTTTGTGCGGTCGGAGCCCCGTGTGCGGCTCTGACCGCACCAACCAGAATAAGGGCCTTAGTCATCTGTCCATTGTTTGCATAAATACAGCATCTCATCACAGTGAGTAAAATCATTAGAAAAGATTTTTCTTTCAAAATATTTGATTGATTTTAGTATTTCCTACCTAATGTGTGGCCCTTCTAGGTCATTTGTTTCAGCGTGGAGAACAATAATGACTGAGTGCCCCTGCTCTATATCTATCCTTAGGAACTAATAACAAACCTCTGGCATTCTTGTAAAGCCAGGATGAAATATAGATGGAGATTGGATCAATACCCAGAAAACAAATCAAATATTTACCAAAGGCACTGAGCTAAAATGAGTTAGAAACTGGGCTAGGTGTTTAATTACTGCTGCCAGGGGGCTGGACTTGCACCCATACAAAAGCACAATGAAATACCAATTTGACAGATCAGGCAAGAAAATATATTAACATGGATCCTTTCTTCTTATTTCTAGGACTACACATGGAATGTTCATCTAAAACAGCATTGCAGTTGGTGTGAACATAATATGAATACAAATAAAATGGGATCTGAGAAAAGTCCTCAGATATACAAATGGTCACAGTCTCGGGCTCAGGATGGTGAATACCAGGCCTGGAATTAGCTAGACCTGGGTCAGGGGTGCAGAGTCTAATCGTACCGGTGGTTTTCGCCAGTGACCCCTCCAAGTGGGATTTTGGTTTAGTTGCACACAGTACACCGGTCTTGGTCCCCTGGTCGTGTTTCCCACATAGAGCTGGTAAACTCTGGTAGTTAGACAGAGTAGGCAGTGGCGGTTTTTGCCTATGGGTTGTAGGGCTGAAGCCCCCAGGTAAAATCCGCTGTCTCTGCCTAAAGTGAAGCCAGAAGTAGTCTGTGAGACTGCACTGGCTTCACTGTGACTGGCAGTGACTTCCTATTAGAAGTCTGACCTGCCAGTCACTCAAGGCAGCCGCCAAAACGGGTTCTGCACATGTGCAGTATCGCAGACCATACTGCGCATGCGCCGGAACCCAGGAACCAGATCAAGCCTCCGGGGGCTGCTGCAAAGGTACTGAAGGTACTGAGCATGTGCTGGCCCTGTGCAGGGGACAGGGGTGCACGCCTGCGTGGACTTCCGGGGACATCGGCGGTGGCTGTGGACGGCGACGGCAGCGGCAGTGGAGGGGGGGTCCCGCATTGTGGCAGCCCCCCTCCTTTATAATGGTAAGAGCAGCCACTGAGAGTAGGCCCTGAATATTCATAGTCAGGTTAGCCGAGTCAGAACCTTAAGGACAGTAAACAGGTACCAAAGGAGCAGGTGTGAGCAAGTCCAATTGCTAGCCAGGTCAAACACGTGATATCACATGTGCGGTACCGAAAGTTCGAGCAGGAGAATGGTCAGGAAAAAAGCTGGAATCATAAACAGGATATAAAAAATGCACTGGGAACACTGGTGCAGGTATGTGCACCTATACTCTGGCAAGGATTGACTTCCAGAGACTGCCTGATATAGGGAGCTAAGGACTGGAGTCTCACAGCTGCTTTTGGGGCCCATTTATCAAGGATCGCATTTACAATGTGATCTGGGCAGAATATTACCAATGTGATCCTATCGGCGGGATGTATTAACCCCCACATGCAGGGACAGGACTCAAAAAGGAGCTCATCCTGGGAAGTGGTGAGCCAGTTGCTGGGCGGGGGAGGGGGGTGTCTGTACATGGGCGGTTAACCCTAACCCCACACTGAGGCAGTGCAGTCCGTAGCCCATAGGCTACAATGGGCTACCGCTATCTGTGAATGGCGGTAGCCCAGGGAATGCGAAACGCTGCTGCACGATTTTGATACATCGAGTAGCTTTGCATCCCCCATAGCAACCTATGGGAATGCAGCCGGCAGCAACACAGGAGGGATTGCAGCAAGGATTGGAGATTCCTGCTATGGTCCCTCCCAGTGGCAAACACAGGATTTCTAGAGGTGGGTTTTCAAAAGCAGTCCACAAATTTTGCACTGGAACATTGGGCAAGTACAGGAGGCTGGGAGAGCACTAGTAGATGTACACACTAGTCTTTTTATACAGAGGATACTGTATGGAATTGTATACACTGTATACAGTACTAATCTCTTATATATTTAGCTACATGTGTCAATCATGTGTGTCTATAACGCTAGGCGGAGTCAGAGTGACAGATATGCGGATAGGCTATTAGCCGTGATCTGTCACTCTATGACTCATCGGAGTTTGATGATATTCTCCCGATATTCGCAAACCCCCTCCCACGATTCGTGGCCCCCCTCCCGTGATTCACGGTCCCCCACAACCTCCCCTCCCACAATTTGCAGACCCCCCGTGACCCCCCCTTTCCCCAATTCACGCCCCCCCCCCGTGCCCCCCTCCTACCGCAATTTGCAGACCCCCCCTTCCCGAATTCACAGCCCCCCCTCCCGCAATTTGCGGACCCCCCCTTCCCGTGATTCACGGCCCCCCGCGCCCCCCCTGCCACAATTTGCGTCCCCCGCACCCCTCTCCCGTGATTCACGGACCCTCACAACCTCCCCTCCCGCAATTCGCGCACCCCACGCCCCCCCCTTCCCACAATTCATGCCCCCCGTGACCCCCCTCCCGCGATTCACGGCACCCCCCGTGGCCCCCCCTTCTGCGATTCATGGACCACCACAACCCCCCGCGATTCACGGCACCCCCGTGACCCCCCTCCCACGATCACGGACCCCCGCGACCCCCCCTCCCTCAATTTGCACCCCACGATTCACGGACCCCCACAATACCCCTTCCCTCAATTCGCAGACCCCCGCGACCACCTCTTCCCACGATTCATGCCCCCCGCTCCCCCCCCCCCTCACGCGATTCACGGCACCCCCGCATCCCCCGTCCCACGATTCGAGGCCCCCTGCGACCCCCCTCCCGCGATTCGCGGCCCCCCCTCCCGTGATTCACGGACCCCCACAACCCCCCCTCCCGCAATTTGCAGACCCCCGCTAACCCCCTCCTGTGATTCACGCCCCCCCCCCCCCCCGTGATTCACGGCACCCCCGCGCGCTCCTTCTCCTGATATTCGCAAACGCCCCACGCGATTCACGGTCCCCCACAACCTCCCCTCCCGCAATTTGCAGACCCCCCCGTGACCCCCCCTTTCCCCGATTCACGCCCCCGTGCCCCCCCGCCTCCTGCAATTTGCGGACCCCCCCTTCCCGCGATTCACAGACCCCCCCTCCCGCAATTTGCGGCCCCCCCCATCCCGTGATTCATGTCCCCCCCGTGCCCCCCCTGCCGCAATTTGCGGACCCCCGTGCCCCTCTCCCGTGATTCACGGACCCCCACAACCTCCCCTCCCGCAATTCGCGCACCCCGTTTCCCCCCTTCCCACAATTCATGCCCCCCGTGACCCCCCCTTCCGCGATTCACGGCACCCCCCGCAGCCCCTCCCCTTCTGCGATTCACGGACCCCCGCGACCCCCCCTCCCGCAATTTATATTTTACTACTATCGATGGCAGGGTGCAAAATCGCCATCAATGCCAACCATAGATAGCGTTTGCACCAATGGCCATCCCTACTCTGCAACAGCCCAAAACCTGGTACTTGTGTAGTTTCACGGCGCCAGCATGGCGCCGTGCGTCTGAGTCCCCTTGCGGGGCTCGCTTCGCTCACCCACGCTGCGTGCTCGGTGGCTCGCTACGCTCGCCACGCTATTTACAATCAACTCCATGCCAACATGGATAGTGGAGGTATGAACTATCCATGTTGGCATGGAGTTAAGTTACTTTTTTGGACATATTTCGTGGCGAGCGTACACCCGGAAGTAGCACGCTGGCGCCGTGAAACTACACAAGTACCAAACCTTTACTACCCCTCATGCCCACACATCCCTATCACTGCCCTGCCTCCTGTTCTCCTGCCCCGTAACTTCCGCCAGTGGGGACCCGCTCCCCCTGTGTTGCCCACATTCCCATATCATGCTTTACCGCGCAGCCTCCTGGCTGGACGCTCACCCACTGGCTGGAGCTGCACAGTGTCCCCCACCCTCCTCTGCACCAGCGCAAAAGCTTTAGTCCCCCTTATACCCACACACCCCTATCACTACCCAGCTTCCTGCTCTCCTGAACCGTAACTTCCACCACTGGGGAGTCGCTGACACTGTGTTGCCCACATACCCCTATCATGCCTCATAGCCCAGCCTCCTGCTCTCATGCACCCTAACTCCCACCCAGTAGGAGGAGATGCTGACCTAGGGCCACCGTCCTGTACTCCTGTGCTGCCACACTGGACCCTCACCCACTGGCAGAAGCTGCACAGTGTCCCCCACCCTCCTCTTTAGTCCCCCTTATGCCCACACACCCCTATCACTACTCAGCCTCCTGTTCTCCTGTGTCGTGACCTCCGCCAGTGGGGAGCCGCTGACTCAAAAACACCCTACTATACTATTGCACACACACCTAAACAACACACACACACACACCCCCACACCCACAAATGTCACTGTACCCTCCACACTATCAATGTACATCTTACTCTGTAACCGCTTTTTAATTAAACAAAACAATACACACCCCCTTCCAAATCATTTATTTAACACATTTCATGTATAACTCAAGTTGCAATACAGGCCATCTTTCATACAATTCTAACCATATTTCACACAATACAAAAGTTCACAAATTAAGGGGTTGCAGCCCCTTACGACGGTGTGAAGAGCGCCCGTAGGGCACGATGAATCACCTAGTTAACACTATATCTGTCTATAGTATAGTATAGGAGGTATCAAACGTTTAAATATAAATAAGTTGTCAGGAAAGGTTAAACATACCATTATGAATAAATACAGAAACAGAATAGAACCAGTACTGCACTTTCAAAGCTCACAATTTCCCACCTCATGGTAAGGCTCCTGTCACTTCTTCCTGGCAGCTGCTCTCTGGTCCAGTGCACTGGCTGAGGACACAACAAACTTGGCAGAAAAGTTACTACAACTGGGCATGTGCAGAAGTTCCGCTCTGTCCCTTACACTGCATGATGTGGCAACAAAGCAGCTAAACCCGACCTTAATGGGTAACTTTTCTCGTCATTTCAGCTAAACCCCCCCCCCAGGGTAGCAGTCTGAAATGATGTTTGTGCTCCTGTCAGTAGAAACATTTGAATACCACCAGCGGGCATGTACGGGTGCCAGGATGGCCGCAAACAATTGAATCCGGCCCACTGTATGTATATTAATTACTATTTGGCACTTGCTTCTCCATGCAGTGTTTTTAGGAAGCCTATATATAACACCTTCATTAACGCATTTGGCATGAATCCAGGATTTCATCTTTCTTCCAATATTTTTCGTTGTACTGTGGGCTTTTCTGTAACAACAGCATATGTGGCTCGCATTGGATTCCTGGAATTGTAATGTCTGGTTCTATAGAGCTTGGAGACTAGTTGGCTTTGATTGCAAGGGCTGAAAGCTGCCAACAAGGAGTGAATTGGGGACACATATGGGTTATAGCAGTGACTGCAATCCAGCATCTGTTTGTACATGACAGAAAATAAAGAAGTATGCTGTGTTTTCCCACTCTGCATCCAATATAATCATCACTAATTGTTGATGGTGCATCGCATTGTACAATAATAAAACCTCTGCCTACATGTGGAACATAGTCCATTATAACATAATTAAATAATAGTATATCATCAATCAAAGAGCATAAAAGCAGTTCTAATTAGTTGTTAAAAATTAGATTTGGAAAACTTAAAATAATAAAAATGATGAAGATCTTTTTTTTTTTTTTTTTAAACAATTTTATTGTGCAAATACACGGATAAACAAGCTTTACAGACCAGCTGTTTTCACATATTATCAATACAGCGAGTATCACAATTTGCCAAATTTTCTGTTTTTAACATAGTATAAGAAGAGAGTTGAGAAGTAGAAAGAGGGGAAAGTATTGGGGAGGGAGGGACGAAAGAAGGACGAGTGAGAAGGGGGGGGCTGGGTAGCGAGGGGAGGGGGGGGAGGGGATGGCCTCCATTAACCTGGCTCAAACGGGGGTGGCACGTTTTGATGTGAAAGCCACGGGTCCCAAACCTTTTGAAAGGATTTAAGTGAGTGGCGTAAAGTTGCAGTAATGTATTCCATCTTATATACATACCACACCCGTGTGAGAATTGCCTGTATTGGGGCTGGGGTGGGTTTTTTCCAATCAGCCGCAATTTGACATGTCATTGCCGACGATATATGTCTTAGTAGTTTGTGCTGATGTTGGGAAAGCTCGGGGGGCTTCAGTGGGAGGAGGAAGTATCTGGGGTCACTCGGCACTGCAACTCCCAAAAGAGTTGAGATTAAGTCGATTACTTCTCTCCAAATGCCCGTGATTTGGGGGCAGGTCCACCAAATGTGGAGGAAGTCACCTTCGGCAGGGCAGCCCCTCCAACATCTGTCAGAGACCTCAGGGTATATCTTATGCAGCCTAGAGGGGACGTAGTACCAGCGATATAGCAATTTATATGTATTTTCTTTGATTTTTACGCAGATGGAACTTGACGCTGCATTATCGCGTATTTCCTTCCAGTCTTCCCCGTCCAGGGTGAGACCCAGGTCTCTTTCCCAAGCCTTTTCGTGAGGATCCCGGGACGGGGCTGTGGGGGGATCTAGCAAGGAGTACAGTGCCGAGATTAACCCTTTAGATGAATCTCGCTTCCAACAAATGTATTCAACGGAGGATAGAGGCCTAGCAATTAATGTGGAAACTACTTTGGCGTGAAAGTGGCGAATCTGGAGAAAGCGGAAAAAATCTATGTTCGGGATTGATGTGCCTTCTCTGACTTCGGAGAACTGGGGGAAGGATGCTTTGTCCGATATGTCGTTTAAATAATAAATGCCCTCCTTAAGCCAGCTGGACAGGGAGGAGCATCCCAAGCCGGGGGGGAAAGCGGGGTTATGGAATAAGGGTATCAGTGGGGAGGGTGGTGGGGCCAAGTTATATGTTTTATTCAATCTATCCCAGATCGCTAGAGCACGTGACACCACCGGGTGCGACACTGTTGAGTATGGACGTTTAGTTCTGGGTAACCACGGCAGGGAGGACAGAGTGTTCAGACCCAGGTCCCCTGCTTCTATGTTCACCCATACTTTGTTCGCACCCCAGGGGTTACACCACTGCACGGTCTGGGACAGCTGCGCGGCGTAGTAATATCTCTTGAAATCTGGAATCCCCAGGCCACCTTGGCAGGAGGGCCTCTGCAGTAGTTTTAATCTAATACGGGGGCGTTTTTTGTCCCATATAAATTGTGATGATTGGTGTTGCAGAAATTTAAAAACATAAGACGGGACATATATGGGCAAGGTCTGAAAGAGATACAACAGGCGTGGGAGGATATTCATTTTTATAGAATGTATTCTGCCTATCCAGGAGATTAAGTGGGAGGACCAGGTGGATAGGTCCGACTTAATCGTGTCTAGCAGTCTCGGGAAGTTAGCCTGGAAAAGTTGGTGGTAATGATGTGTTAGATAGATTCCTAGATATTTCACTTTTTTCCTATTCCAGTTACAAGGTAGCATTTTTAACAGTTCTGTTTTAAGGGGTCCAGGCACATGAAAGTCAAGAACTTCGGTTTTATCAACATTTATTTTATAGTCAGAAAGGCGGGAGTATTGTTGAATCTCTGATAATAAATGGGGGATAGAGCTCATTGGATCGGTGAGGGTCAAGAGCACGTCGTCTGCGTATAATGCTATTTTGTGCTCCGAGGAGCCTACTTTGACGCCATGGATAGACGTGTTATTGCGTATCCTCGCCGCCAGGGGCTCCATGACCAGGGCAAAAATTAACGGGGAAAGGGGGCAGCCTTGACAAGTGCCGTTGGTTATACTGAAGGGGTCTGACTTTGCCCCGTTTACAACTACCCGGGCGGAAGGTGTACGATATAGGGCTTTGACCCCCTCCAAGAAGGGCCCCGAGATGCCCATCTTTTCCAACACGGCGAAAGCGAAGGACCACGATATACGATCGAATGCCTTCTCCGCATCTAATGCTAGGAGCAAGGCCGGATTTTTCTGCTTTTGGATTATATGAATAAGGTCAATCGCTCTCCTCGTGTTGTCCGACGCCTGGCGCCCCGGGATAAAACCCACCTGGTCCGGGTGGACAAGGAATTGGAGTAGGGGAGCCAGACGTCTGGCTAGAATTTTTGCATAGATCTTCAGGTCAATATTCAATAGTGAAATCGGCCTGTAGTTTGCACAGATTGTTGGGTCTCTGCCCGCTTTAGGAATCACCACTATATCTGCTAGGGCTGTCTCCGGGGGAAATGAGGCACCCTCCAGTATATTGTTGAACAGGGCCACTAAATGGGGAGCTAGTTCTTTTGCAAACCGTTTATAATAAACGGCCGAAAACCCGTCTGGGCCGGGCGCTGCTGATGAGCGCATAGATCTGATCGCCGCTACCACTTCTTCCTCTGTAATCTTCCCATTCAATGTGGCTAGTTGAGCCTCGGGAAGGAGCGGGAGGGGGGTGTCTGCAAGGTAGGAGATTGTCTCTTCGTTAACTAAGGTGGACGTGAGTGGGGGCCTTTTTAAATTATATAGGGCATTATAGAAAAGTTGGAATTCTCTGGCTATTTCTGTCGGGTCGTATGTGCAGGATCTTAATGTTGGGGATTGTATTTTTTCAACTAACCTAGAAGCCTGTTGCCGTCTCAGTTTATTGGCTAGTAGAGTATCAGCTTTGTCTGCTTTGTCATAAAAGCGTTGCCCAAGCTTAAGAAGAATTTTTGCCGCCCGGTGAGATAAAAGTGTGTTCAGCTGTCCTCTAATCGTTTCTATTTGGGATAGCAGACTGGAGGTAGGTGAACTTTTGTGCTGCTCCAGTAGGGTGGCCAACTGTGATTCTAAGGCATGTATCTGGGAGGCCCATTTTTTCCGTACAGAGGCAACCTTAGATATTAATACACCTCTAATTGTGGCTTTATGAGCCTCCCAAACAATGCCGGGGGATGTGTCTGACGTGGGGTTTTCTTTAAAATAGTTATTGATGGCAGTTTTGACCTCCTTCAGTGAGGAGGGGTGTTCCAGGATGGAGTTGTCTAACCTCCATCTTCTGGCTCCCGGTGGCCGGTCGTAAAGGTCGAGATCTATGACGGTGCCGGCATGGTCTGTCCAGGAAAATGGAGCCATGCCTGTTCCCCTAACATGTGGAATAAGGGAGGAGGAGATAAGTAACATGTCGATCCTCGAGTATTGTTGGTGGGGGGCCGAAAAATGAGTATAGTCTCTCGAGTGTGGGTATTTCAGGCGCCAAGAATCACGTAGCCCGTAGTGTCTCATGGCGGCTACGAGAGTGCGTGTGGCTCTAGGGGTATCTGTTGTGCGCGGGTGAGAAGCAGAGGGAGATTTGTCTAACATAGGGTCTATAACAGTATTGAAATCCCCGCCTATGATTGTATGTCCCTGTGCAACTTTGTCAAGTCTCTTAAAGAAGTTATCAAAAAATTGCGATTGATCCTGATTGGGTGCGTACAGGGAGACTAGGGTCACGATCATGGTTCTAATCTTTCCTATCACTATGAGAAACCTGCCATCGGGGTCTGCAATTGTCTTGGTAGGAGTGAAAGGGACATCGCTGCGGACTAGGATGGCCACACCACGCTTTTTACAGTCTGCTGATGCGAAAAAGTTATTAGGAAACGCACGGCCCTTCAGTTGAGGGTGGTTGCCTGTAAAGTGTGTTTCCTGCAAGAACACAATGGATGCCCTTTCCCTTCTACAAGCTTCTAGCAGAATAGTACGTTTCTTAGGGGAGTTTAGACCGTTAACGTTTATTGATATAATTTTTAGGGCCATGGTTGGGTGTATATGTTCAGCGCTATAGAGAAGCCCCAGGAGAGGGATGGAGGCCATCCCAAGGGTGAGGAGAAGGGGGGGAGGGGGCCAGGGGGGTGGGGGAGGGGGGGGGGGAGGGAAAAGAAGCCCCACAGATTGGGGACTGATTAAAGTAGAAAGAGTAAAGAAAAGCCCGTGAGGGCGGAATCCCTGGTAAAGAGGGTCCCCAAGGGGGACCGCTACAAAACACACTAAATCAACATACATTATGAACTTATGCATAGAGGGAATTTTTGGGGGGGGTGGTGAGACGGCGAGGTGGATCTGATTTCAGGTCCGCCTAGGCCAGCATCGTCCCCTTAGGGGTAGTTCGTGGGCTCTGTAACGACCTTCAAACAATCTGTAAATAACACTATAACTATAACAAACTCTGCCCTGGAAGGGGGCGTAAGATAACACACAAAATATACTCAACAACATGAAAAGATCTCACCCATAACGAGTCTGTTCAGTGAGAGCCTGAGTGACGCCAACAAGTAAGACAGTTCAGTTAGGTTCTTTGTTTTCAACTCGAAGGCGGGATACCCTCGTCCATTCGGGTCGAGGGGGGGTCTGTCGGCGAGATCTTGGGGGTGAGTCTGCTTCCACCAGGGGTGACGGAAGGAGATCCAACTTAGTTAGCAATTCTTGTCCATGGGCCAAGGTTTTGATGTTGTGTAGTGTGTTGTTAGCTGAGACGTGGAGCATGAACGGAAAGCCCCATCTGTAGCGGATGTTGTGTTGGCGAAGAATTCTGGTTATTGGCTGGAGATCACGCCTTTTCTGGATAGTTGAAGGAGCCAGGTCCTGATAGATTTGCAGCTGCATCTCTTGAAATTGTATGTGTTCGGTATCCCTGGTAGCCGTTAGAATTTTCTCCTTTGTCTGGTAGTAATGAAAACGGATAATGACATCCCTTGGAGGTTGGGGAGGGGGGGGTTTTGAGCGGAGAGCCCTATGAGCTCTGTCCAATAGGCAGTCTTCGTCTGAAAGATCTGGGATGATATGCTGGAACAGGGCTTTAAGGAAGGCCGGTATAGCTGACCCTTGCACGGATTCCGCTATGTTGCGGATGCGCAAGTTGTTGCGGCGGGACCGATTTTCTTGGTCTTCCTGGCGCTCCTTGAGGGTTTCCATTTCTTCATGGAGTCTAAGAAGTTCTTTATCCATGCGTAGTTGGGATCGGCAGATGTCGTCTGTTTTGGACTCTAATGCGTCTGTTCTGCTGCCTAGGGTTGTTAGGTCAGTGCGGAATTCTGCAACCGCGTTGGCCAGTTCGTGCTTGAACGCATTTTGTAGACACTCAAGGAGCCCTGTCATTACCGCTTGGATGTGGGGATCAATAGCAGAGTCCGTTAACTCTTGACGCGTAGGGGAATCTGCTAGCTGTGAGGGGCTGGGTGTATTCTTAGATTTGGCGCCAAAGAAGTTACCGGCTGCTTGTGGAGCTTTTTTGTTTTTATGCGACATTTTGAGTCAGACTTAGGAGAGTAGGAAGGCAGTGACCTAAAGGCTATATTGGGGTCGCCCGGTTTGGGTAGCAGAGTAAGGACGCTTAAAGAGTCGATGCTGGGGGACAGGTTTGGCCCAGGCGGGACCTCGTGCACACTCAGGATATCATAATAGATCCCTGCAGTCTGAGTGTAGTAGCGAAATTGATCGTCAGGAGGAGGAGGGAGCTTTTCGGCTTTTCACTTGTTTGTTTCCCCACAACAGTTCTCGTGTAGCCACTCTTTATCTTTGTATTGATGCCCTTATGGCGCAAGGCAGTTTTGGCTATATAGCCCCAGATGTACTGGTGCGGGGAGGATTAGCTTTGCATTTGTGTATGGACACAGGGTGAGGTTTTGTTGTTCCCAGTCGGGTTTGGTGCTGGGAGGGGTTTGGGGCCCTTTCTGAAGGGTTATTGAGGAGGGTCAATCCTCTCTATACGTGCCCTTTGGGTAGGGGGCAGGGGGGCCACTGTTCGTGGATGGTGCTGCCCTTGTGCTGTGGAGTTCCACTCAGTCCCACACACCTCAGCCCGTATGGTGTCTGTGACTTGGGCTTAGAGGCTTGGAGTGAAGGGCCAGTAATGGATCTTGTAGCTGCACACTGTGTGTGTGTGTGGGGGGGGGGGAGGGGGGGGGGGGAGGCAGCGGGGCTACTGCTCCCCACCGACGCTGTCCTTTGTGTGTTGTTTGCCTCTGGGGCCTTCCCTGTCCTTCCAACAGGGATGCTGCCCTGTGAGTGCTTGCAGCTATGCAGGGGGAGCAGGGGGAGCTTTGTTTGTGGGGGTCAGCGGGTCCGCCGTATACTGTGACGGCTGCTAGGAGGGTCTTGCCGCCCGCGCCACCTCCAATATAGCGGCCGCGGGTCAGGCTCTGTGGTATTCTCTGCCTTTCCCAGCAGGGATGCTGCCCTGCGAATAAGTGCCGCTATGCAGGGGGGAGCCGGAGGGAGCCTTGCTGGATGGGGTCAGCTGTTCTGCCGTATTCAGCGACGGCTGCTAGGTAGGTCTCGCCGCCCGCGCCACCTCCAATATGGCGGCCGCGGTAACGGCGACGCTACTTTCGGCGGTACCCCTTACCTCAGCGGCGGGGGTGCCGCTTCGTGGACTGCTTGTGCTGGGCTGAGGGGGCTCCTCCGTGGGCTATCGCTGGTAGGTCTGGCGTTGTGGGGGGTTCCTTCGTCGCGTTCGTCCTCCCGACGGGCGGCTGGATAAATCAAGGCCCCGGCTCCTAGGGGGTACTAGGCCACAATCCGCAGGGACCTCGAAACGAGGTCCCCCGACTCCGCAGCCGTTCCCTCACCTCTCTCTGGAAGCCCCCGAGCTGATGGAGAACTCTGGGGGGATGGATGGGCGCTGTGGGCTCTGATTTAGCTTGGATTTTAGAGACCCGAGGCAGGAGCTCAGGGAATACACGTCCTTCCCTGTCCTCAGTCAGGCCACGCCCCCAATGATGAAGATCTTTCAGTTCACTATTCAGCGGCACCCACTAAAATCTTTTTATAGACGCAGGTCTTAAAGCAGCTACTATCCAGCTACTACCCTGCACAGAAACAAAATAACTCACCCAAATCTAATTCTTTCTGCACAAGTTACATCTGCCCCACCTGCAGTGCACATGGTTTTGTCCATCTAAGAAGGATTTTGTCAAAAAGAGTGAACTAGAATAAGGCCCACAGTCTGTGTAAACAGACCTTTCCAACAACCAATAACTGGCATATCTAAAGAAGACCGATACAGTATATGTTTTAAAGTCAGGGATTTTAAGTCTGCCTTGTGTTTTAGGAAGCATTCATTTAGAGAGTGCAACTCTCGGTCTATGTCCTTTCCATAAATATTTTGAGATTGTGGAATTGATACTAGTTAGGTCGCTGTTATTAATTGATATGGGTAGCATCTGTATAAGGTAAAAGATCTTCGGGAAGATTATGGACTTCACCGCTGCTGCCCTTCCTAGTAGTAGGGAAATAGGTAGGGAAATAGTAGGGAAATAGGTAGAGGGGTCCACATTGCCATCAAAGAGGTTAGGTAAGTACATTTTTACAATGCTGTATGCCAATTATAAAAATTACATAACACACCAAATTAGTTCATCACCCTCACTGCACAGAACCATAGTTGGTTACACCTAGGGATGCCAATCCCGGGATCCCGGGATTGGCATCCCTACCTGGGATCATAATCCCATAGACATCCCCACACCGGCCGACCCGCACAATTACTTACATTAGCGAGCGGGCGGGTGGCCGGGAGTGGGTTTGGAGGTGCACGGTGCCTCCCGGCAAGTGCACCTCCTCAGCAGAGAGCAGGTGGGCGGATGGACGGAGGAGAAGAGGCGGGCGGAAGAGAAGAGTGGGCGGTGAGTGATGATGGTGTGGTCTGCGCAGCGTGACCTCTACCGTCACGCTACGCAGGCCTCGCGCCGGGGTCGGGATTCGGGAACAGCCGGGCAGCGTCTGAGCGGGTGCTCAGATGCTGCCCGGCATTAGACTGCGCATGCGCAGTCTAATCCCGAAATCCCAGGATTGGATACTCCAATCCCGGGATTGAAATCCTGGACTTTTTGAGGCCAAATCCCGGGATCCCGCTGATCCCGATCCCGGGATTGGCCACCCTAGTTACACCATTTCAGTTTTATTATAAAAAAAACATTAGGATTGAAGAAACCACAGACACATTTTACTGTAAAGGGGGTGTGGTACAGGGGTCCGACAGTCGGGATCCCAACAATCATTAGCCCGACGTTGGGATCCTGACTGGCCGGACCCAGACAGCATGGTGAGCGCAACTAAGCCCCTTGCGGGCTCGCTGCACTCTGTTTTGACAGTCGGGATCCCGACATCGGGTAAATGCCTGTCGGGATCCCGACTGTCGAGACTCCGTCCGGCACCCCTGTAAAGGAACGTCTTTACTAATGTAAAAAAACTAATTTAGGTCCTTTTACTGGGCCATACATTTTCACAAAAATATTTTTCATGAAAAAACTGTGTAACATCAAAAATAGACATGTGCAACTTGTACATTCATTTTTTAGGTACCTGTGTACGCGCACATCAGCCCTTTGCCCCTGACCCCAGGCCACCCCTGGTTCGCACACTCCTACGTGGTGGTGAAGTGGGTGAGCGAGTGGTGTACTTGACACACTACTAATAGTGGATGTAGATGCACCTAATAAATTCAATTCTTGACTATATAACTGTGCCTGCAGGGCAATCAAGGCTGTGCTGGGTCGGCCGGTGTGGGGATGTCTATGGGATTATGATCCCAGGTAGGGATGCCAATTGGTCTGTGCTGATATAGCTTGTGTTTGCCCATGTACAGTCTCAGTTAGGATGGCTATATTATTGTTTTGTACCCGTAGGGCCTGACTAATTTTGGACAGACGTGTGTCCAGGGTGGTAGCCATTCTGACTTGTGTGCCGACACTTACATGGACAATGTTGGCCACTTTTTTAAGCTGTTTCTCAGGTAGCCTTGCATTGCCCATTTGATGGCTTTGATTGGGTGGGTGTGCATTGGGGGGGAGTCACCACAGTTGTTGCCCTTTCAGTCACTGTTGTTGCGCTGTTTTCTTCCTCAGGTGAGAACGCTTCGACGGGCTGTAGAAGGATTTCCATATCTGCGTCTATCATTTCATCTGTTTCTGTCGGTTGCTGCACTTCTTGTGATGAGAAATGGGTAAGTAATCCACCAAAATTCTGCAGTATGTGTGCTTTTGTTTTTAAGGTGTCTTGTGGGTTATGCCACATACTGTAACTATGGGTACTGTTCTGTAACACATTTACCCCTGGAATAAATGTAAGGGTTAGATTTTTACTAAGTGTGATGGTTGTTTCACATTAAATTAATATCCGTTGGTACGTAGTGTGTCTCAATGTCCATGAGTCCATGGTATGGCCAGCATATGTGGCAGCACTTTAATGTGCTATTTTGTTTGGCATTAGACAATATGACATTGATTCAGTGAGCATGTAATAATATTTAAACATGCTGCATAAAGTTTTTAAACAATGAAGTTGACATTGAACCTATATTTGGTTTACACTAGGGTGCAGGAGTGGATTGTAGTGTAGCCTATTGTGTATGTTACATTGGTGTGTGTACTGTATGTGTAATGGTTTTGCATTCATTTTGCTTACCTGCAGCCTCTGCATCAGGACCAATGCGTCGGCCTGTGTGTGGTGTGTGAGCACTTCGGGATCGATGATCTGCAAATAAAAATAGTGGACAGGCATTACAGACCTTGCAAGGACAGCATTTCTTACCAGCATGCATCATAAATGTTTTTTTGTTTTGTTTTTCCCCTGGGAGACACATGGGTCATGATGACCAATTATGTATGGGCAATATCTTGTTTATATATATATATACATTATTAAAAACGGTACTTGTGTATTTTGGCGGCGCCCATCGCATCGCATACCATAACACATACGATGGTATGCGATGCGACGCGATATCGTACTATAGTGCACGATGGCATACAATTTTGAAATTGTATGCCATTGTACATGGCATACGATGCCATACGATGCGATGCGATGCGATTAAACATTGTATAAGCACCCTAATGGGTGCTTATACAATGTTAAGCACCCAAATGGGTGCTTACAATGTTAAATGCACCCCCACGCCACCCCCCACTATAAACGTGAACCCGAAGCGTGGCGAGCGCAGCGAGCCCGCGAGGGGCGGCGGTACGCGTCCTACGACCTTTTCATACCCCCACTATCCACGTCGGCGTGGAGTTGAGAATAGAATAGTGTGGCGAGCGCAGCGAGCCACCGAGCCCGAAGCGTGGCGAGCGCAGCGAGCCCCGCGAGGGGACGCGGATACCTTCACAGGTAAACGCGTCCCCTCGCGGGCTTCACAGGTGTCCGCGTCGCCACGGACACCTGTGAAGCCCGCGAGGGGACGCGTATAACTGTGAAGGTATCCGCGTCCCCTCGCGGGGCTCGCTGCGCTCGCCACGCTTCGGGCTCGGTGGCTCGCTGCGCTCGCCACACTATTCTATTCTCAACTCCACGCCGACGTGGATAGTGGGGGTATGAAAAGGTCGTAGGACGCGTACCGCCGCCCCTCGCGGGCTCGCTGCGCTCGCCACGCTTCGGGTTCACGTTTATAGTGGGGGGTGGCGTGGGGGTGCATTTAACATTGTAAGCACCCATTTGGGTGCTCAAAAGCACCCTTTAGGGTGCTTATACGATTTTTGGTCGTATAGGGGGTCAAAATCGCGTCGCATCGCATCGCATGCCATCGGGTGCATGGCATGCGATGCGATGCGATCTGTTCGTCGTACGACGGACATCGGGGGCGCCGCCAAAATACACAAGTACCTTAAAAACTTTTTCACAAAGTGTATTTTTTTTTTAAATGCCTGCAAGAGTGCTGTATGGAGGCTGTATGGAGGCGTTTTCAGTAGCGCACGCAGGGGGGGTTTCTGAGTACCCAGAAACCCCCCCAGGAGACTGAGGGCCCTTAGCTGAAAGCTGAGGGTCCCCTCTTTCCATGGGTATAAGAATTGTAAAAATCGGCCCTTGGGAACTGGAGATATCTGACTTCAAAGCAGTGGTCCCCATCCAAGCCTGTTAATTGTTATTCCCAGTCAGATATTTCAGGTTCTGTCTGACATAGAGTTTTTCTGAGGGTATATTCCAAAAGCTGGGACTCTTCCCCTTTGAGCAACACTAGTAGCTTGTCTCTACTGTTCCCAGAACCAGATATATCAGCCTTCCAGCAGCTGGTTACTGCTCCAGCTCCACACACCTGATATGTAGTATTATATACTCGTGGGCAGATTGCTCTGCCTCCTGAACTCTAATCCCCTAGTCCCCAGTACCATTTTGTAGGAGGGATTCTCTAGTTTTTAATTGCATTAAAATCTAAGAAATCTATTTCCGGGAACTGGAGATATCTGCAGTCAAGCAAGCTGTCCTCCCACCCCAAAATTATGAATAATGAGCCCACTCCACTATACACCCCTCCTCTGCATATTAACCATCCTCTACACTGGCGTAACTATAAGGACGCAGCCCCCGCGGTGGCGGGGAGGCGCCGGGTGTCTGCGGGCGCTATTTTTTCTCAGCCAGCTCCCCACTGCTTGTGGGTGCAGCGGGGAGCTGGCAGGGGGGTCCGTGCGGCGCGGAGGTACCTGTATTCAGGCAGGGAGAGCCTGGAGGTCCCTGCGCCTGCGGCGCTGAGTAGGATGTTGCCGGCCGGGGTCCCTGCAGTGAAGTGGAAATAACGCGCTATCTCCGGCGGAGATAGCGCGTTATTTCCACTTCACTGCAGGGACCCCGGCCGGCAACATCCTACTCAGCGCCGCAGGCGCAGGGACCTCCAGGCTCTCCCTGAAATGAATACAGGTACCTCCGCGCCGCACGGACCCATTTCCACTTCACTGCAGGGACCCCGGCCGGCAACATCCTACTCAGCGCCGCAGGCGCAGGGACCTCCAGGCTCTCCCTGAAATGAATACAGGTACCTCCGCGCCGAACGGACCCCTGCGGGGGGCAGCGGCAAAATTGTCCCGGCGGGGGGGAGCAAAAATTTTCGTTACGCCACTGATCCTCTACCACCCTGGAAGTTATGTATCAGGGCCCCTTCATTCAGCCCAATGCCCCCTTCTCCCACCCCATCTCCCACCATCTGTGCAGTAAAGGGGTAATTAGTGGAAATTACTGATCCAGGCCCTACATGCTGAGCGGTTGATATAATACCCCCTACCACCCGTGGGACATCAAAGCTTCCCCCACCCCTACCGCTGGAGGATCGGTAGGGGCACCAATACATTGCTATGCCCAGGGGTCTACACTGCTGTTGACACTCCTGTATGTATGTATATGTATGTATGTATGTATGTATGTATGTATGTATGTATATATGTATGTATATATATATATATATATTTTTTTTAATTATTATTATTATTATTATTATTTATAAACATTTGGTCTATCTATAATACTTTAACTGACCCGGCATATACTGGTGTCCATCTCCGTGCTTTGCTCCGCCCCTCTGGAAACCCCCTTCTGAAAATCCTGCGTTTGCCACTGCTTTTAGCTATGACAACATGTTTGGGGCCTGAGCAATTTAAACCTGTAACACAATTTGTTAGGCATTTGACCAATATCAGCAGGTGTGGAACTACATGACCCAGCATCACCAACAATTTAAATCTATGACCATGACATTTACATAAGTTTCCCTTGCTGGGATATGTAGTTCCACACCCTATTGTTATGCAAACATTACAAGAGAGCATGACAGTTATATAACATTGCAATGTTTTATGTACATGAAAATGTGTGAGCACTTACCAGCTTGGGGTGGCGTTGCTGGCCTATCCATGTCCGCCACATGAAGCCCAGGAAGGACCTCTGGTGGGATAATTCATTTGAGTTTTTCTCATAGGAGGTATATGTGACGGGTTGGGTGGTCGCTCCTCCAGTGCGGGTGACCTCTTTTATTTCGGTGGCCATCTTGGCTTTGAGTAGCATTTTTATGTCATTCAAGCGCTTCTTCACATTCCTGACGCTCCTTTTGTGGCTGCTTACTGCATTGACTGCGCCTGTAATAAAGTCACACATGGCCCTCTTCCGCTGCGCAGTGGTCCTGTTGTTGTGCTTCCCCAGCAGCCTGTCAAATACATGGACTATGGCGTGGACAAGGGCCGCATTTTCCTCGTAAGAGAAACACCTTATGGCCACTTTGGGTGCGGCCACTTTCTGCCTCCTCCTCCACCTCCTCTGCGTCCATGTCCCCCTCCTCCTCCAGGGCAGTGTCACCCTCCTCCTCCTCACCTCCATCTTCCTCCACCTCAGGCCAGTCAACATCACACATGTGGCCCTCCTGCTGCTCCTCCTAGGACAAAATGTCGCCTGTGCCCCTTTATATAGGGGGTGTGATGCATAATATAGGGGACTTAGGTGGGCCAATAGGTTAGGGGGTTATTTGGCATATTACAGTGTTGTAATTCGCATTCCGGTTGGCCAGAAAATCGCACATGAGCGACGGCGGAAATCACACATTACTGTGTCATAAAACCGCACTACATCGCTCTCCTTCCATCCTAACTCATATCTCCAACTGTCTCTCTGCGGCCTACTCTTGGATGACCCAGCGCTATTTTAGACTTAAAATATCAAACACTAAGCTGACCTCTTCCGACCCTCCTGCATAAAACCTGACCATCTCTCATCCTAACCTGTTTATGCTCACCTCTCCCCCTTCTGTGTTACCCCTGTCTGTCTAACCCTCCCCTTTAGAATGTAAGCTCTCACGGGCAGGGCCCTCTCTCCTCATGTGCCTTTCTTAGAATATATAAACCACTGCCACCCTGATGATTGCTTCAGTGTCCTGTCCCCTGATGCAACTATCTGTATTAACCATGTACTTGTCCTAAACTGTCTTGTAATGTAATTCGTTTTGTGTTTGCTCATAACTATGCTCTGTAAAGCGCTGCGGAATTTGTATGCGCTATATAAGAAACTGTTAATAAATAATAAAAACATTGCATCCCTTAGCACTTCACCGCACTTTTTGGGCGCATTCTCGCATCCCATTAAAAAATCGGTTTTGGAGGAAAAAAGGCGAATTGAAAAAGTGCGAAACGGTGCGATCAAGTGTTTGGGAAGTGCAAGGTATGAAGCAACATGCATTGCCATGTCCCATATATGTGTGGATGCCACACGCAGGCTGTAACAGTGTGTACTTAAGCAACTGCTATTCTTTCAGCATCTTTACTTCCCCTCACAGCTGTGTAAAGGAAAGTAATAGAATTGAGAGGACCCAATATAAGCAAGAGAGCAGAAAAGCACAGAAATAGCAATGAACACACTTTTTTACAATAACATAAGGAATATTACAATAACATAGCAGACATCTAGAGAACAGCTGTCACTGAGAACACGCATCTGGATAACTAGGCTTTTAGTTCAGCAAATGTACTTCATTGAATGAAAAGACACTCGCATATATAATAACATACATATGGACAAATCATCTTTATCTGGACTAGATCCACATGCATGATTATAAACAGAAATATCCATATGTCATATGAGATTTTAACTCCAAGAGGGAGACGTTACAAGGCATGTACATGGTATTCATTTGATAACTTGCGAAAATAATTCTATGAAACATTTTTACAACTTCTAACCAAAACCATGAAAATACTTGTAAAATGTAATACTAAAAGTGACTGGAATGTTCTCCAACAAATGAAAACCTACTGTATGTATTTTTATACAGTACTAAGGGCTTGATACAGAGTTGTACGCTACTGTATGTCTCATGATCGCACAAGTGAGCGATTATCGTCATAATGCGCATGTGCTGCGATTACTGCGATCCTGCAAGCATTAAGGATTTCATGGGAAAGTGACCATTTGGACGTGTAATGGGGAGTGGTTAGAAAAACGTATGTGTGTCATGGGCATGTGTATACATTGCTACTGTGTCCTGTCTGCATAGCGATAGCATACCTCCCAACTGTCCCAGGCCCATCCAGGTTTTTTGGGACAGTCACACTCCCCCCTTTCCCCCCAGGGCAGGCAGTATAACGTGGTAGCAGGGGGGCAGTTGGGAGTCCCCCCCTTCCCGACGCTGCAGAAAGGGGAATAGATGCTGTGAGCACAGAGTCTATTTAGGCCCTTATTTTGATTCGTGCGGTACGGCCCGCGTGCGGCCGTACCGCCGATGTTTTTCTTCTGCACATGCGCAGAGGTCAATCTGCGCATGTGCAGCCCCCTTCGCCGCAGACGGATTTCGTCCGCCGCAAAGGGGGCGTATAGGGGCGTGAGAGGCTTCATGCCCTCATTTCCCTATGTGTACGCCCCGCGTTTCATGGGCGTTCCCATGCAAACGCGGGGCGTACGCATGGTAATGAGGGCATGACGCCACTCATGGGGGCGGAAAGCTGACGTCGGCGGATGTCAGCTTTCAGCCCCCATACAAGCTACCACACGGACGATTGTCCGTGTGGTCTCAGCTTGCGGGAGCTGCCGCTGCGTGCGGCCCTGCCTTCGATGGGCGTCGACCATCGAATGCAGGGGGCAGCTCCCACCATGGTGGAGGCGTACGCCTCCACCATTTTCGTGCGGATCGCCAGTTGTCCGTGTACGGACGGCCGTGGCGATCCGTAGTGTGGGCGGGGATACGTCTGGTGCGGTCGGAGCCGCATATGCGGCTCGACCGCACCAACCAGAATAAGGGCCTTTGAGAGGCAGAGGGGCTGGCCATGCGACTGCAGTGGCAGAAAATGGCACTGTGGCCTGTGGCCGCAGCCCCCTCACCTGGCCATGCTCCTTTTTAGGAGTGTCCTGATTTCTAATAGGAAAATGGCACTTTTCATTTCTGGGTGGCAGCTCCACTTGCTTATTGCAGCTGTTCAGGAGCCTAGATCCCAATTGCACTTACATACAACCCTAGCTCAGGCTCTAAGTGTAATTCCTGTTTTTACCAGCTAGCAGTTTCCATTGTGACTCTTCTCAAAGGGCCTAATCAGACCCACTTGCTTCCTATTGTGCAGGAATGCGCTACCCCGACAAACACCCCCAGCCACCAGCACCACCCGCATCCCCTCAGTAACATGTAAGGGGACCATTAAATGATTTCTCTCCCCTTCGGAAAAAAGTCAGAGAAAACTGACTTATTTCAGCCAACAACCCACCCCTAGCAGACATCAGCAAGCCTGCGTTCCCAGGGGAACACCGACCATTTTGTAGGTGTGCCGAGGCCAGGGTCTGTGTTTTTCTACACAGATTTTCTGGACGAGGAAGAGGAGTTCTGGCAGTTATTCACCTCTATATCAAACTATTAAGGGGTGAACACACAGGGAGATTTTGGCTAATGGACAATTTTGACTTTAAGGCCCATACACACTTGACGATTTTAGATGGAAATTGTTCAGTGTGTATGGGCCAGCGAACCCCGACTACCGATGATGCGCACTCCCACATCATCACTAGGAAAGTGGTTAATCTGCTGGTAAAACCAGCATGCCTGATGATCATGGTTTATTTTGTAACCATCATCGCTCAGTGTGTATGCGCCGAGCAACGATGGCTAAAAGATGAATAGCTGCTAACCCGGCCTCTCTTCCCCTGTCCCCCGTCATGCTCACCTGCCCTGCTTGTTCCGACAATGCTGCAGCCCCTGCTCCTGCCCCCTTTTCCCCGTCATGGTCATCCAGCCTGGTTGTTGAGATGGCACCGTGGTCCCTGCTCTCACCCCCTGTCCCCCACCCTGCTGCTCCATCCACTGCACGGAGCACACAGTGAAGTGAGTACACTGCCACCAATTAATGTTCTACTGTGCACATTTTAACAACACTGGCCACCAATGTATTTGTATAGGCATAGTGAAACCACTGCCTACCAATGTTTTCTAGATTATGCTGGCAGAGGCGTAGCTACGGCGGAGCCGGTGGAGCACAAGCTCCGGGCGCAGACATGTAACCTGGCGCCGGAGCTCTGCCACCGGCTCCTCCGCCCTGCTCGCCCGCTCCCTGCTGCGCCCGGCATCAGTGTAAAAACCGGCGTGCGCTCTCACTGCACATGCGCCGGTTTGGGACGCCGGAGGCAGCTATGCGGCGTGCCGGCGCCATGATGTCACGGGGATGCCGGTGGTGAGGAGCCAGGAACAGTGAGTGACACCCAGAGCCCGCCTCACCCCCCCCCTCCCCGGGGCCCTGAGCAGTCAGTCACTGGCATGAACAGCAGGAACTCCTAGAGGAGACATTATGCCAAAAGTGTGAGTGTAACAAAACTGTACTATGGGGAGGGAGGAAATTGTATAATACAGTATTCGGAAGGGGGTTTAACTGTACCATGGGGGAGATTAATAGTGTACTATGGGAAGGGTAATCGTGACCAAGGGGTGGGGGGGAGGTAAGTGTGTTCCTTTTAAATGTAGGTAACTGTATTGTTTCGATGCTCATTATGGGTACGGAGCAACACTGTGGGCATTGCGCACAGTTGGCAATACTGTGGGCATTGTGCATAACTGGCAATACTGTGGGCATTGTGAGAAAGCGGCAATACTGTGGGCATTGTGCTGTGTACACAACATGATAGTGTGTGTAAATTGATGTTTATGGGGGCCCCAGAAATATCACTGTACCGGGCCCTGAGATTTCTCTTGCCATCCCTGCGCATCTTACCCACAGCGGTCAGAGCTGTGGTCGCAGGACGCTGGGGATGAGGAGGAGAGAGAGGCAGCAAGGGGAAGAGCAAGACCACAGGTTAGCAGTGCGGGGAGACGGATCCGGGGGGTGGTTATGACAACCTGTATTATTCTCCCACACCTGCGCCCACCCCACATCTGCCCCGCTGACAACTGCAGTAACTCGGCACCCACCACTCCCCCACCCACGCCACCAATCATGGGCATCATGTGTGGCCTTATGTGTAATTGCCATTACGGCATGTGGCTTTATGTGTAATGGGTATTACAAAGTTTGCTAAAATGTGCAATGGGCATTACGGTGTGGAATAATGTTAGGCCGTGTCCCCCCCCCCCCCCCCCCCCTACTACAAATCGGGGGGGGGGGGGTGCGCGAAACATGCCCTTGCTCCGGGCACCGTGGAACCTAGCTACACCGCTGTATGCTGGTAGTTAACAGCAAACTACTGACCACCAATGATAACAAAATGAGCCGGTAACGTATACATCACTGGCGCATTCCAGCAATATATACTTTAGCAGTGCCACTGGCCACCAATGTTAAAAAATTAGCCGCCAATGTATACATCGCTGGCCTGTGCCATTGATGTATACATTAGTGGAGGCAATGGCCACCAATGTTCTATAATGCACTGAATAAAATGGACCCTGCTCCAGCCATTGGAAATTACACCCAGCCCAGTATGTAAATAGGTTTTCTAAAGGAAGATTTCCAGCAAAGTCTTTTGAGTCCTGAAAATCTCTTGCTCTTTGGGAAAAATAGCTCAGTGTGGTACGCACTACTTTGGTGAAAGATATATCTTTCAGAGATTTTGGCAAAGTCTTTGGAAATTAAATTCTCCTAGTGTGTATGGGCCTTAAGCAATTTTGACTAAGAAATTTTGAGAGAGATTTTGGCTAGATGCACTGGAGATTTTGACTAAAGGTCCATACACACTAGGCGACTATGCCCAGCTTGTATGGACAGTGATGATCGCGTTCATCGCTGCGGGGGAAAGCCACTCAGTGCATACACACTGAGAGGCTTTCCCCCTGCCCGGCGCCGACGGAGGGGGGGCGTTGCATAGTGGGGCGCTATGCAAAGCCATCCTGAAAGCTGCTCATCTGCTGGTATAACCCGCAGATGAACGGCTTTCCCCGTGATGTTGCGGGAGCGCACAGCTCCGCTCATCGCCAGGCCATACACACTGGGCGACTGTGAGCTGAAAGCCGCTCAAACCTGCTGTTTTGAGCGACTTTCAGCTCAAAGTTGCCCAGTGCGTATGGACCTTTAGCGATGATTTTGTCTAAAGGCTCATACACACTGGGCGACTTTGAGCTGAAAGTCGCTCAAAAGACCAGGTTTGAGCGGCTTTCAGCTCAAAGCCGCCCAGATTGTATGGCCCGGTGATGAGCGGTGAGCACTGCTGCGCACTCCCGCAACATCACCGGGAAAGCCGTTTATCTGCTGTTAATACCAGCAGGTGAGCGGCTTTCAGGATGGCATGCATAGCACTCTGCTATGCAATGCTGTCCTCCCATCTCCGTTGGCACTGTGCAGGGGGAAAGCTTCTCAGTGTGTATGCACTCAGCGGCTTTCCCCGCAGCGATGAACGCTATCATCGCTGTCCATACACACTGGGCATAGTCGCCCAGTGTGTATGGACCTTTAGTATTGATAGTCTATGACCTAGTCAAAATTGCCTTGCCTGCACAGTCAATCTATGCTAAGCAATCTATGCTAGACAATAAGCAGGAGAAAAATAGGGAGATTTTGGCTATCTAGTAAAAATCTTCTGCCAAAATCTCACTGTGTGTACACCCATTTATATATAAGATTTCATTAATTTCATTAGTTTGAAAGCAACTTTAACCTAGTTTAGCCTTTAACAAATTGCCACCAAAATTGTAAGGGTCATTGTTTGTTTAAAAGGCAAACAAAGCAAAATGAAGACTGTTCCAACCAATCTGCACTGCTCAAAAAAATATAACGGGAACACTTAAACACAATGTAACTCCAAGTCAATCACACTTCTGTGAAATTAAACTGTCCACTTAGGAAGCAACACTGATTGACAATCAATTTTGCATGCTGTTGTGCAAATGGAATAGAAAACAGGTGGAAATGATAGGCAATTAGCAATACACCCCCCAATAAAGGAGTTGTTCTGCAGGTGGTGACCACTTCTCAGCTCCTATGCTTTCTGGGTGATGTTTTGGTCACTTTTGAAAGCTGGAGGTGCTTTCACTCTAGTGGTAGCATGAGACGGAGTCTACAACCCACACAAGTGGCTCTGTTAGTGCAGCTCATCCATCTGTTAGTGCAGCTCTGTTAGTGCAGCTCATCCAGGATGGCACATCAATGCGAGCTGTGGCAAGGTTTGCTGTGTGTCAGCGTAGTGTCCAGAGCATGGAGGCGCTACCAGGAGACAGGCCAGTACATCAGGAGAAGTGGAGGAGGCCGTAGGAGAGCTACAACCTCCGCCTTTTTAGGAACAGGAGGAGCACTGCCAGAGCCCTGCAAAATGACAACCAGCAGGCCACAAATGTGCATGTCTACTCAAACAATCAGAAACAGATTCCATGAGGGTGGTATGAAGGCCAGACCTCCACAGGTGGGGGTGTGCTTACAGCCAACACTGAGCAGGACGTTTGGTATTTGCCAGAGAACATCAAGATTGGCAAATTTGCCACTGGTGCCCTGTGCTCTTCACAGATAAAAGCAGGTTCACACTAAGCACGTGACAGTCTGGAGATGCCAAGGAGAACGTTCTGCTGCCTACAACATCCTCCAGCATGACTGGTTTTGCAGTGGGTCAGTAATGGTGTGTGGTGGCATTTCTTTTACGGGACCGCACATCCCTCCATGTGCTCACCAGAGGTAGCCTGACTGCCATTAGGTACCGAGATGAGATCCTCTCACCCCTTGTGAGACCATATGCTGGTGCGGTTGGCCCTGGGTTCCTCCTAATGCAAGACAATGCTAGACCTCATGTGGCTCGAGTGGGTCAGCAGTTCCTGCAAGACGTTGAAGGCATTGATGCTATGGACTGGCCCACCCGTTCCCCAGACCTGAATCCAATTGAGTACATCTGGGACATCATGTCTTACTCCATCCACCAAAGCCACGTTGCACCAGACTGTCCAGGAGTTGGTGGATGGTTTAGTCCAGGTTTGGGAGGTGATCCCTCAGGAGACCATTTGCCACCTCATCAGGAGCATGCCCAGGAGTTGTAGGGAGGTCATACAGGCACATGGATGCCACACACACACACACACACACACACACACACACACACACTACTGAGCCTCATTTTGACTTGTTTTAAGGACATTACATCAAAGTTGGAACAGCCTGTAGTGTGTTTTTCAACTTTCATTTTGAGTGTGACTCCAAATCCAGACCTCCATGGGTTAATACATTTGATTTCCATTTATAATTTTGGTGTGATTTTGTTGTCAGCACATTGTAAATGTATGTAATGCCCCTTTCAGACCGCACTTTGTAAACGGTATACTGCCGTTTTTTTACCGTTTTAAAACGGTAATCTGTGCGGTCTGAAAGGTGCAGGACCACTTAACCGGTTAGAAAATACCGTTTTTTCTAACCGGTTAAAATGCAGGGTCCTACCCGTTTCAGACCCGGTATTTTAGGCTCAAAATCGGGTCTGAAACGGTATTTAGGACCCAGCCAATGAGCTGGGTCCTAAATTCAGCGCAGTGAATATTTAATGAGCGCTCATTAAATATTCACAGCACTGGAGCCGCCCCGCGCGCGCGCGTGTCGACACCCCCCCCCCCCCCGTGTCGACCTACCCCCGTTGTGGATCCCGGCACTGCAGTTCTGTATGGTCGGAAGCACTTATGAAAAAAAGTATCTTTCAGAAAATGGCTGCCCCATAGGAAAATCTGTTTAAAAAAACTGTCATTCGTATGGGGGCAGCCATTTTCCAAAAGTCACTTTTCTTATAAGAAAAGTGACTTTTGGAAAATGGCTGTCCCCATATGAAAGACAGTTTTTTTTAAACAGGTTTTCCTATGGGGCAGCCATTTTCTGAAAGACACTTTTTTTCATAAGTGCTTCCGACCATACTGAACTGCAGTGCCGGGATCCACAACAGAGGTGTACCGGCTGCACGGGGGTAAGTCGACACGGGGGGTGTCGACACACGCGGGAGGGGCGTCGACACGCGCGGGGGGTGTCGACACGCGCTCGGGGGGAGCTGCACGGAGGGGAGGGCTGAAGGCTGCACTGGCTTTGACCCTGTATTTGGAAAGTTTCCAAAAACGGGTCTGCCAGTGTCAAAAAAATCGGCACTTAAACGGTAATATACCGTTTAAGAGCTGCGGAGTGAAAGGGGTTTTATCTGGCAGACCTGTTTTTGGAAACGTTTTCAAATACAGGGTCAAAGCCAGTTTTGCGGTCTGAAAGCAGCATTAAATATATGTATGTAAATATATGTAAAGAACAAAGTATTTAATTTCATTAATTTAGATCTAGGATGTATCCCTTTATTTTTTTGAGCAGTTTATATTTGCTTACATTCATTCCAATCTCAAATTTCCCACCCATATTGTCATGCCTTAGATTACAAAAATAAAATGTTGATCCAAAGAACCAGTAAGGGTCACTTTTCATAAAAGATCAAATACATACAATAGCATATATGTGTGTCCACTTTATTAGTTATACAGCTTGTTACTGCAAATATCTGATCAGCAACTCAGTGCAGAAAAGCATGGAGACATGGTAAAAGAGGTTCAAGATGTTGGCCAGACCTACATGTAAAAGAAATGTTATCTAAATTACTGTGGCAGTGGAATTATTGTGGCTGACAGACATCTCAGATGGAACAGTAACAGGAAGGAACAGTAACCCTGCTCAATATTTCAGCCCTTGAACTTTACTATTCCATCCCCCCCAAAACTAAAATTGTAACTTTTTTTTACAGTGGCGGAGCCAAGAGGTAAATCTAAGCAATCGGTTTTATTGACCCTCTCATGGAAGACCTGGGAATCACTGTAAGGGAATGGAGCCTAATAAAATGGCACCTTGTCCTTCTCTGGTTTTGACAGACGTATTACAATAAAAGCGATCTTACCAACACCATCTTGGCTCGCAAACTTCCTGACAAACACAGTTGCAGAAATTACTATTCCAGTTTCTTCACAGCCACTGAGTAAGCAAAAGGCTACTTAACAACTACTTACACAGGAGCAATTATTCGATAGTGAGTGATTGCAAACAGACGTGCAGATATTTGCAAAACTGCTATGCCTTTCGCAGCCTTGAAAATGGGTAGGATTGCAGTCTGGCAGGGAAGCACCTAGATCATTGCTAGTCTCTGAAGATTAGCAGCCAGCTATCAGGTCTGAATTCGGTCCTACAACATAACAAGGGGGTAGAAAGAGCAGGACTAGCATTCAGTTATAAATATACACTAAAGTTAATGTATATTAGATAGTGAATGAATATTTTCAGGTTTCATTTCCATTTTTGTACAATATCCTTCTCAATTAAAACTAGCATTTAATGCATATTTATCATGTCAAATGGCTGTTATATTTCAGCTATATCAATCCCAGATGTATATATCCCAATATTTCCCTCCACAGGGCAGGAATCAAAGCAAGTAGCCTCTAATGTGGTAGAGAAATGGTGTAAATTATAGAATAAATGAATGTCAATTAAAACAACAAAAAGTGGTAAAACAGTTGCCAAACTGTTAGGGCAGTATTCAATTAAAATATTCACGGCGTGCAGCCAATCCTGTTTAGGATTCACTGCACAGTCGCCGTGTTCCGGAGCCTCGCTGTCCCACTGCTATCCCCGTATTCAACGAGGCAGGGGCTCGCTTCCCCTGACGGCGATTGTGAACCACCACAGGGAGCCTGAGGATGGTGCCTGCCCCAGAACGTATGTGGGGGGGAGGTGGGCTCCCCTGGAGCCAGGCAGCACAAGCTGCCCTCCGGGAGAGCCAGCAGGGGACCAAATATGCACTGCTCCCGATCGTGCATATGTAATGATCGGGAGCAGTGAATATAAGAATATGTAATGAGCGGCTCTCTGCTCCCGTCCCCCTGCTGGCTGCTATGTGTAAAAAAAACATATGTTTTTTAAAATTAAATATATATTCATGTGCTATAAGCACATGAATAAAAATTGCATGCCCCTTCACAGAATAAAATTCCTGATTTTTCGACACCAAATGTAAAACAACAACAACTTTATTTTAAAAGTTCACTTTCCACTTCTCCATGAAAAGATGGTGATTTGCTACATGGCGACACACGGCGAAAATCACTTAGAAAGACGGAAAGAAGTGCACGTTGAATAGGGCGATTCGCTTTCTGACCCAAAAAAAAATCACCTTCCAATGCGAAAATAGCACAAATTCGCTGTGAAACAGGGCGAATTATCCTCATTGAATACTGCCCTTAATGTTATGTTTATGTGTGCATTAACATAACATTAAGGGCAGTATTAAATGAGGGTAACCCTTGGTTACCAAGTATATAGAAATATATATAGCGTTATGTATAGCATCACCTGTGTACTAGCTGACTTTATCGGTTTTATGTAATTTTATATATCTTAACGTTTTTTGTAATATAATACAATGCTTATTGCCTGTATTCTCTGTTAATGCTATGGTATATGTTTATGGATTCATTCATATATGGAAGGGCTCATGGAAAGGAGAAGGCTGAGAATAAGAGGATGTAACAGCCCAGAATGTTGTATAGTGTTCATACAGTTGGGACTAATAAAGCTTTGTATCCCCTTGGAAACAGAGCAGCCAGTTTCCCTGAGGGGAGAGTCTGAGGTAACTGTCAGCAAGGCTGGAGCCCACACCATTGGCTCCAGAGTTCCCCCAAATAGTAGGTGCTGGTAAATGGATTGAGTCCCATCAGTATTACCTGGGCAGGAGAGGAAATGACACTGATCACAGCAGGAAGCCTTCCCCCATTTCCACAGCAGCCACAGAGAAGCAGTTCAGGTGACAGCTAGCAGCTGGGGGAGAGGGCCTATGTGGGACTGCAGATCACCCATTCTGTGACAGAGTACAAGTCCAGCTAGTGACACTATCTATGTAAATAAGACAGCAGGGAGTGACTGGAGGGGATTACAAGGAGGTAAAGGAACAGACTGAGGGTGCTGTAAAACATAAAGATTCCAAAGCTAGCCCTTGTGAGTTTGATGAGTTCAATGACAGACTTCTTATACAAAAGAGGAAGTATATTTATATACAGGTAGCATCCCAGTGTTATACAAAGAAGCAGTTACTGACTGGAGCACTTAATGATTGTGCCTGTACATAAGAGTTATTAAAGGAACAATGCAAAGTATGACAGGCATAAAATGCAGAGCAACGCAGCAGATATAGGAGGGAGAGCGTTGCTGTGAGAGGAAGGATCGCTTACCCAATGGTCCGGGTGTGAGCGGTGACTCTGCGGGGACTTGAAGCTGACAGGCGGCGTCTTATCTGGAAGTGAACAGAGCATCTGACCCGGCTGAGGGGAATCCCCACATAATGGCATCATAGCTGAGCTGCGCAGGAGATACAGCCAGCGTCATTAGTGAAGGCGGCGCCATTACTTGTCCACCCCATAAAGGAAGTGGCAACTTAGAGAGACTGTGACAGAGGGGCAGATACAGAGGTGGTCCCTGGCCATGACAGAGTGTGATTTGGAGGCGGACTTTAGATGGATTGAGTCCGTAGTGATAGAAATACACACACAAGGAGTGATGGTGGTGCTGCCTACAGAACCCCCTATAGAATAAGGAGCGGGTGCAGCCATTGAAAGTTTGCCAGCAAAGTGCAGAGGAAAACCCTAGCTGACAAGGAGATGATTTATTGGTCAAGGCAGCAGTTCAATGTTACACTGCAGTCAGAAGGATACATCTATATATAAACTTATTGCAAACCTTATAGTTATGTATACGGCAGAAGGTAGTCTTCTTCAATGAAAGTACTGCTGCTATAGGGACTGAGCTAAAGTCATAATAAAATAGAGGATAAAGTCTCAGAGGATACTACAGGTTTAACACTGGATAGTCAGAAAGATTAAGTGAAGGCTGAACCCCTTATTATATGTGAACTTCAGGAACATTTATAAAAGCAAGATCTGCAACTGTAAACCCAGAGTGTAGATATCTCTCAGCCGACTGTATTATCAAGGATATTCTAGTGGTTATACCATATGGTCTTTTAGTATCCTGGCACTAGGAGAAGCTTGCAGTGTTTTATAAAAGAACCACATTCAACATAGGGTGTGATAGACTGTTACCAATTGTTTCCCCATTTAACAGACACTGATATGACCATATAATAGACCAGTGTATGCCCCCGGATACAACGGTGAATTGTTCCCTCACTTATCATCTACTCAGGAAAGTACAGCCTCTGTAGGGAAAAGAGAATAGCTGGTCAGGTTGGAGCTGCTAATAGGACACCCAGGATATCCCGGTCATCATATGTCGTGTGGATTACAAATAACTTCATAAAGCAACCATTTATACCTTTTTGCTTTGGTCATCAGCCCCTTTACCTTAAAGTACTCAGGTAGGAATGGTGGCAGTACAGGAACTGCAAACACTTTGTCCCATTGGGAGCTGACAACACACACACCCTATCGAAGCGCTTATTATTATTATTTTTTTTCTCCTCTCAACTCAACAACTAGTGTACACTAAGTAATATATACATTATTGCGCAATAATACTTGTTTGTTTGAATTATTTGGGAAAGGAAGGTATGACCTTATTGTTGACCCTTGTATAATTATTTTGTATATGGTATATGTATGGTAATATGTTGTATTGCGTATAGTCCCCTTAGTTAAGGTTGCATAACTTTTTATTCTTAACCCCTTCCCGACATATGACGTATATTTACGTCATATGTCGGTTGCGGGGGAATCAAGCCAGCTCACGGAGTGAGCTGGCTTGAAAGAGAGCAGGTAATGGCTGTATATTACAGCCAGGTCCCTGCTCTCACGGCCACGAGCGGCGAGTTCGCCGATCGTGGCCGTTTAACCCTTTAAGCAACGCGGGCAAAGCGCCCGCAGTGCTTAAATAGCTGATCGGAGGGGGGGCGCCCCCCTCCGGCGCCGATCGGGGCCCCCCGCAGCGAGATCGGAGGGTGCCGATCGGTTGCCATGGTAGCCAGGGGTCTAATGTAGACCCCTGTGCTGGCCGTGTATGCATACCTATTACATCCTGCCTCAGGCAGGATGTAATAGGAAGTGCATAAAATCACTACGTTCAGCCATAGAGCTCTATGGCTGAACCTAGTACAGGCGATCGCGCCCCCTAGTGGTCAAGTACACTAGGGGGCCTTGTAGTAAAAGTAAAAAAAAAAAAAAAATAAAGTTTAAAAAAAAAAAAAAAAAATATTAAAAGTTCAAATCACCCCCCTTTCCCCATTTCCCAAATAAAAATAAATAAAAAATAAAAAAAAAACATATTTGGTATCGCCGCGTTCCTAAAAGTCCGATCTATTAAAATATAACATTAGTTATCCCGCACGGTTAAAGGCGTAAGCGGAAAATAATCCCCAACGCCAAAACTACGTTTTTTGGTCGCATCGCCTACCCAAAAAAAAATAGCTAAAAGAGATCAGAAAGTCGCCCATATCCCATAATGGTATTAATTAAAAAGTACACTTCAGCCCGCAAAAAATGAGCCCTCACCCAGGTCCGTAGGTGGAAAAATAAAAAAGTTATAAGCCGCAGAACATGGCGACGCGACGCAAATTCGAAAAACCGTAACATATTCTATTTTTTTTTTTAGTCGTAAAACATAACGAAAACTATAGAAGTTTGGTATCACCGGAATCGTAACGACCCATAGAATAAAGATAACCCATCATTTTAAACGAACTATGAACTCCAAAAAAAACGTAACCAGCGCAAAATTGTGGAATTGCGTTTTTTTTTTCTTTTTACCCCACATTGAATTATTTCCTGATTCCCCAGAATATTATACGGTATAGTAAATGGTACCATTAGAAAGTACAACTTGTCCCGCAAAAAAAAAGCCCTCATGTGTCTATATAGCCGGAAAATTAAAAAAGTTACGCTTATTTGAACGCAAGGAGGAAAAAAAAAAAAAAAATACCATAAAAGGCAATGTCGGGAAGGGGTTAAAGGAGCAGTCATTGAGATCACCAGTTGTCCAGTGGCAGTTCAATAAAACTCTGGTGCATTTAACTATATTTCTATGTACTATTATTATTATACTGTGAATAGAGTATTAAACATATTGAGTTAAGCGTTAAGCCATAGGGTGATTCCCCAAGCTCACCCGTACCCTATCTTTGTCACCCAAACTCCCAACAACTCAGTTGGGGTAACCTAAGCTTGGGGTGGAGGCACATAAACTTGTTTACTCATACTCCGTGTTGAAAACAGGGTTACATTATGTTTATGTGTGCATTAGGGCTTCATTAAAAAATAACACTTATGATATTTATAGTACAGTAGCATTTATAAACCCATAATCACAAAGCTACTAAACCAAGAATACAACAAAATAGTTTTAGATGACAAAATCAAGTACCAACATGGTATTTATATAGGAGTAACTTTGTGTCAGAGTTGATTCATACCAATCCAATTGCTCACAAGATTGATAAAATATTGTTGAAACAATGCACATTATTTTGAAACCATCAAACTAATAAAAAAAAAAGCTAAATATGTTTCCTCCTAGGGTCATGCATCTTCTTCCATTTCTGTCTGCTCCTGTGCTTCTGCCTCAGGGTCTGGTGGCAGAATACTTGTCACTGTCTGAATAAGTTGCTCAATTTGCTCCTCTGTCAGCCTCTCTTCACTCTCTTCCACCATCTTAAAAAAAAAAAAAAAACTCAAGGCAATTGCTAAGAACACACACAGGTGGCATTACTTTCGGCAGAAGTGGATACAATTATATAAAATCAAGTGGCTGAAGATTCTAGCACCCATCAATATAAATAAATGACTACCTTTGGGTGACCATAGAATTGGGGGTAGAATGATATTTGCATTGTGGTTATCTTTAGACCCCTGGGTGGAGAAAAAAAAAAATTACATAAAAACTTTATTAGACTAAAACTTAAAAGTGGAGGTAATGTCATGTGAGACCTTTAGAAGTGGGGATAGGCTTCTAAAAAGGGAGCATCCTTGCTCCCTAAGCTTCTTGCAGGAAGCATCCTTTGAGCCAGAGGTTTCCAACCTTGGTCCTCAAGTACCCCCAACAATTTACGTTTTCCATGTCATCGGGCAGGTGCCCGGATGTACTCATTCAATGACACTTATAAAAGATCCACAAGTTGAGCTAATTATTTCACTTATGATTCTGTGTGGAGCCCCAGAAAAAACATGAACTGTTAGGGGTACACTCCATCGGACACACATACAGCAGTGTCAAGCCATCTGCCCCCCCACATGTCACTATAGCTGTAGTACAGCCGCCGAGGATGGGTGAGTCCCTGTGAATGCATGGGGCTGGAATATCTAAAGAGGTGTGTGGCATTACTATAGGGGAGCTGGAGTGTAGCATTACAAATGGGGGAGCTGGAATGTGGCATTACTAATGGGGGCGCTGGAATGTGGCATTACTAATGGGGGAGCTGGAGTGTGGAAAATATGAGAGGCATGTGTGGCATTACTAAAGGGGGAGCTAGTGTGTGGCATTGCTAATGGGAGCAGGTGTGTGGCATTGCTAATGTAAGGAGAATGCTCCTCTGACCAGCGACCATTAAGGGGCTAAAACCAGGAGCGTGCAACCGGCAATTTATCGCCGGTGCACACTCCAATCGCTGGCAATATGGCCGCTCAGCGACCATATTGGCAGCAATTTTTTGCCCTTGTGTACGCATCTTTACTGAGAGATGTACATACCAGCTGGATCTCCACTGCGGTCATAGGGCGGTGGTTAAGTAGCTGCAGCTTTTCTGCTCTGTGGGGGGAAAACAAACAAACAAACAAACAAACAGTTATTTCTAAACACACTGTCCATCTGGAGGCTGAATGAAACAGTAGATGCTACTAGTTACAGTAGTTGTGGTTCAAATATGGATACAGTTGTCCTACTTCCATATCACATTCTGTAGAACACATACATTATTTGAAAATAGACTTCTCTCCCCAATTCTGTGGTGATCTCCCTACTTTCACAGCCAAGGAGAAACTAGGATTATGGGGTATTTGAACACGCAGAGACATAACCTCAGAGCAGTGGTTATCAAATGATCTAAATTTGATTTGGTCCTATACCACTAATCCAAGGCACCCCGGTACTCAACGACACTAAGGAACAAATGTATTAAGCCTTAACAGGAGATAATGTGGACGGTAATAAAAAAAAAAATTGTGAAAAAGTGATAAACAACCAGCCAATCAGATCCTAACTTATTTCTCAAACACAGCCTGTAACATGGCAGTTAGGAACAGATTGGCGGGTTTTATATCTCTCCATCACCATCCACTTTATCTCTTGTTAAGACTTAATACATTTGGGAATTAAATAAACTAGAAATATTAGTATTGAAAGTGTTAATCTAAGATGAAATACAGTATATCCTGGGCAAACTAAGAACTTAGTGACTGTTCCCAACTGTATTCATTACAAATGCATCTTGGCAGCATTAGTAGAATGGTTGTGTCTAGATTCACTTCTATACTTTGACAAGGATGTGATGTTATTTGAGGGCGGAAGTTGTACATGCCCACACAACTTTTTTTATTTTATCTATAATTTTCAATTTTTATTTCTAAGAGTTTTATTAGGATATAAACACTAGGGGAACCAGGAGTGAAACTTGCCCACTGTATTGCTTTGAAAGCTGGAGCTACAAACCATATCCTGTTCCACATCTCTGAAAAGGGAAGAATTTATTTCCCAGTGACTCACCATTTGATATTTGGCAGCACAGGAACTATATGCAGAATCAGCTTATTAGTGCACTTCGCTATCTTGCGAGCACAGAGCAGGAGGTTAACTGGCAAGAAAGGCACATCATGGGTCATCACAGAGGTGATGGGAAATTGAAAAATAGTCCAATAAGAGGAAAGTTTGGCACACGGCCAGCAGATATGAAATACTAACCTTTGTGGCTACAGGGTCTCCAACGCAGGTCACAGGCATTCTAAGTACCCTCTAGTGCAGTGGTTCCCAACCCTGGTCCACAAGTACCCCCAACAGTGCATGTTTTGCACACAGAATCACAAGTGACATAATTAGCTCCACCTGTGGATCTTTTCAAATGTGCCTGAATAATGAGTGCACCTGCCAGGTGACCTGGAAAACGTGCACTGTTGGGGGTACTTGAGGACCAGGGTTGGGAACCAATGCTCTAGTGAGAACTTTGTAGGAGCTATCCTGTATAGCTACACTAAAGGAGCTTTTAGAAACACTAAAGCAAATGACTGCCCAAAAATCATCTCCAAGGGGTGTGCCAAAGTTAGCCTTTGCAGGTGGCTAAAAGTCAAATAAGGTCATAATACGTAGAGTGGTATAAACAGAAAATATCACCTTCAAATTGAGTGAGGATATTACAAAAAGGTATATCTGGAGAGAATGGTAAAATTAAGTGTGGGGAATACAATACTTGCAAATGATATGCCAGAAGCAATGAGAGACTTGCAGCAGTCCAGACAACTTGCTTGAGTGGCGCCTGGACAGTTAGGAAGAATGGATGGTTCCACAAGGGGGGTCTGGAAAGGGGAAGGGTGGTCAGGAAGAGAACACTTACAGTTGAGATTATCCTAATTAGCGAGCATAAGAACAACAGAAACAATTAAAAGGGGTTGTTCGTGGTCTGTTTTAGGAAGGCGCCAATACATGTAAGAAAATGGAGTCCACTCCTGCTAACTCCCCCTCCAGTTACATCTAGCACTTTGTGTTGCATGGCGATTGCCTCGGAAACATTTTAAAAAGACTAAGTGTATACAAATGTATCTGCAATAAATGGCAATCTTTCGGTCATTGGTTCATGTTTATAATACATACCAGACAGCTCTAAAAATGGAGTGTGTGGATTGTCCTGGCATGGTCTCCAAATCACAACACACTTCATACTAGGTTGTACAGCACACAAAAAAAGAACAGCAAAATATATTTTTTTATGAACTACATAAAAGTTAACTCAGAAGATGCAGAGTTTTTGCAGCCAAGGATTGTTCTTTGTTTTACCAAAGCCACTGCTAGCCAAGCCAAAAATTGAGGCTATATGGATAGCATTACTGCCTCAATCCATTGAAGTCTTGTGTTCAATTCCCACCAAAGCCCTAACTGTATGGAGTTTGTATATGTTCCTGGGTTTGCATGGGTTTCCTTTGGGTACTCAAGTTTCCTTCCATAATCCAGACATATACTTGTACTGTTTAATAGCTCTTGGCAACAATGAGCCCTTGTGTGGGGTAGGGAATTCCCTAGTGTATAAATGGCTAAATATTCACTGGAAAGTGCTGTAGAATATGTAATGTGCTCTATATAAAAAAAAATTGTTGCTTTCATAATACAGTAAGTAAAACTTCAAAGAAAAACAACCAAAGGAGTAAAGAACAAATATGCCAGTACAAGTCACAGAGTAGGGACATGAACCAAAATTATATAGTGGAAAAAAAAAAAAATATGTGGACAGACAATAAGCAAAATAAATTGAACACCATAAAATAAAAGGCATTAAAACAAACAAAAATAAGGTGAAGGTAATAGGGAATAATGGTGTATTTATTATAACAAAATCTACTTAGGGGCCCTACAGACACTCTTCTATAGCCAAATACATTTTAAAAGGGCTTTTTAGTGGTTGTAAACATAACTCTAAAGTGTCATAAAGAAACACAGACACTTATAAATATCCAGTGTATATGAAGTGCACCATGAACGGACAATACCACCTGGGACAAGCCCTGAAAATAGTGGGTAACTAGTAATATTAAAATATTTCTCTACATCAAACAATCGTTTGAATTCTGCAGGTGGTAATGCATGAAGAGTAAATATCCAACCAAAGCAGTAGACAAAAATTGCGAATCCTAAGAGAATGCTGATGAAAGGAACCCACCAGAGGTGAGGTAAAACATGGCTGTGAAACCGGTGACCATTTGAACGAACACCACAGGAAAGAAGTTTTGCAGCCTGTATAGTCCTGGATGAAGCCAAGCAGCCCAGACAGAACCGAGGGGAGTGCGTCCCTCAAGAGCCCACCAGTAGCAGAAAATCACCTCACCACAGCCAACGAAGAAAGTAGATGGGGAGTGACGTTGAACACTTGTGGAAAGGAGTATATATCACCAGAGCTGCAGATCAGTAAGCCCAAAATCTGGTCAGGTGACAACTGGTGGGAGAGACAGATGCCTTCAGGTAAGTATACCCAGGGAACACACTCCCACAGAATATATTAATGGATGTTCAGGAGACCAGGCAGGAATCACCATACGCCATATTGCTCCAAGTCATGCCCAATAGGTAGGGCACTTTTTTGACAAGTTTTAGAACTCTCAAGATTTCTTATTGTGACCATGGGCTCACATGAACTTTTGCCATAAGGGGTTACTAAAAACGGTAAAGGCAATAAGGTCTTTCAGTGTCCGGCATTTCAAATGAAGTAACATTACGGGAAAGTAATAACTCGACCTCACAGATTATTTTCTACCTTGGAAAAAACTAGCACTGAGAGCCACGCATGAGTTTTGCAAACATTCTAGACTGCTTTATATCTGTATTAATTGTTTATTTGCTGAACTTTGTACACTTTAAACAAAATCCATATAGTAATAAATTACCTCTATTTAGCAAACTAGTACTTACTTGGTCAATTTATGCCCTTTCATGGCAGTCAGGAACTCCTGCACTATTTCAGCACTTTGGTGTTGGCAAGGACTACTGGACAAGTATTTCAAGGTCTATAGAAACAGTATAAATGTATGTTAGCAGTGATAAGAGTTAAAAATTCTCATTATACTTAATAGCATGTGCAGTTTTATCTGCCTACCTGTTTTTCTTCTAATAATCTTACAAAACATGGTAGATATTTCCCATGGTGCCTTAGTGCTCAAAATATGTACACTCACCCAACTGATCACACACTACAGCATTTTCATAACAGGTCACTCTGGAACTCTTTGTCAATGTTATTTTAAAGAATAAAACAAAAATCTCTTAATATGATTTTGCAATAGGCAGTCAACATCCCAAGATCAGTGCAACACACAGGTCATAACTAATACCCTTTTCACATCTCAATTGAAACCCAGGTTATTGCAAGGTTGCTGCCTGGGCGACCTGGGTGGAGGTATGGTGTGAAAGCACCAAACCTAATAACTCATGTCGCCAAGCCAGCAATTCAACCTGGGTTATAAGAAGGGTTAGCCTGACTCAGCTTTGCGATGTGAAAGCGGTATCTGTAACTTAGCCACTTAGATTAGGAAGTGAAAGCAAGATCCCTTTAAAAACAAAGCTACAATCACGTACAGTATGTCTTTATTGCAGTCCAAAACCAATGAGATCTGGATGATAGGTTGACATCATGCACAAGGTCAACATAGACAAAGGGTTGATATGACAATGATTTATAAAAAAAAAAAAAAAAAAAAAAAAAAAAAAAAAAGGTAGACCGGTTTACTTTTTCACATAACCATTCACAATTGTAAGTAGTAAAGTGTGCCAAGCAGTGAGGCACCTGGCCTGAATCATGGGTAATGAAGTGGTACACTAATTGGGGTCCACATGCCCAGGTATCAATCTGTTTCAAGTTTTGACCTGTTGATGGCAATTCATACCCAACAGCAACACTACCCAGAATTATAGTTGGTAAAAAGTACTTCCATAAGTAAAGTAACAATTTATATAGATATGCGCAGTTCATAATAATTAGTGTTCAGTGCTGTACTGGATTCATGAATGTTATGGTTGGTGACAGCGGTCTTTATTTCCACAATCATTGCACTTTTTTTTTTTTTATATTTTTGAAAAAATACAAATAAAACCTTAAAAAACTGGGCAGACAAAATCCCAAACCTCCTGCAAGTTAGAGGCGATTACATTTAGCCCCAGAACTTTCATGGTACCTGGTGCAAGAACCTTGTCCAATCAATCCTTTAGAAAATCAATGTTGGAATTCTGGCACAGGCAGTGAAATAGTGAAGACATAACCGAACGAATAAAGGTCTTCCAATTTATACAGTAAACCGAAGAATAATTTTGTTTTATGGTTTTATGAAGTATATCAATTACATGGTCAGACACCAATGAATCTTGGGTGACAAACTTTCAGTTTCCATGCCCTCAAAAGGTGGAATGGTCACGGCTTGGGTATTCTTTGGATGCAGATTGGGACCTTAAATATGAGCCAAGGCATACAGCAAACAAGGACATTTTTTCTCCTACCAAACAGAAATCGGCAACTAAAGCCATAGTTATGGATCAGAAAGCATAATGCATAAATATAGGACTTCTATATCATTTATGGCTGCAACATTGCAAGGTGCCGCAGTCTACACCTGAAGGCTGCATCTACTACATACTGTATTCCTGAAACCAGAAAATAAAAGAAACCGGTCTTGGTTTGCTATTAACAGCAATTCTTATATGAAACCTGGTATCCAGTGAAAGTGAAGTACTGCTTATGATGTAAATAAAGAATTCCCTTTCCTCTGCAAAAAAGTGAACAGGCAATTAAAGGTATATATTAATTTCCTAGGGCTAAAAATTTACTTAAGAGCATAATATGTATGGTAAAACTTAGTACTTTCTGTCTGGCTAGCTCAATCACAACTGAAAATAATAATAACCATTAGTTTGTAGACTTTAAAAGTAAAAACAGAGCTATGGCATGTTTAACAACTACAAATGCGTGTTAGCATGTTTAACAGCAAACGCTGGTGCCCTCTGCTGGAAGGAACCAATCTTAGAAAATGTATTTATTGTTCCCAGCACTGCGTTTTTCTCTTCTTTAATGCTCCCTCTTTTCCTACTCTCTTCTGTCTGACACACTTCCTCCTCTATCACTGCTGCCCTTCGGTTTCTTGCGATTCTCTTTTTTTTCTTAGAATTCTTCTTTACCTGTTCCTCCATGGGCCCAACTTCAGTTCTTCCAGCTGATGCTGCATAGACTAAGCATGGGCTACGGTGTGCGCAGTCATGTCACTACACTGGCCTGAACATGTTTGTGTAGTGCACTATTAAAACTATTACTTTGTTTAGCAGAGGTGCACTGAAGATTGCTCATTGTATTGTTTGTTATTGCACTAATGTGCATGCACCAATTTTATTACACGTGATGCTATCATATATATTACTAGCATATACTTCACCTCAACTCACCAATGCTCCCTCCCCTAGTTACACACACACACACACACACACTTTATATATTTTACTCCTTCAAGGATATAGCAGTGCCCTGTCAAGGTATGTCCTGTTGTTTGCAGCAGTAGCCCCCATCGTACATGCCTGTATATTGCATTCAAATCTGAATCAGGCTCTAGGTCTTTAGGAAATAGGGTTAATACCCGTGTCACATTTAATGTAAACTGACTGCCCACATACAGAGGAAGAAGCCATTTTATGTATCTAGGCATTTTAATCCTATCAAAGAACAATGCTCATCTGGGAACATTTTGGATGGCCAAGGTATCTTTATGGGGCAACTTGGGATCTGCTGGGCCCTTGACAGGAGCCTAGATTGCCTTGTAGAAAATCCACCTCTAACTGTGTGGTTGGATAATGTATTTGTATTATGCAAATGGCTGCCATCTTTCTTGAAATAACAAAATGCTGCCTTATTAATAAAACTGAAGGCATTGCATTTTCATGGCCAAAATTCAACTGGGAAGCAACCCCAATGGCACATAACTGTATATGCAACTTTCTACAAATTTTCCTGAAGGTCCTAGGATATAAAAATCACAAAGTCAAAAACTACAAAATAAATCTTATATAGTAGCTCCATGTATGGATGTCGGAGCACCTAACACATAGACGAAGCGTAAAATCCTATACAAATGGGGCAGATTTTTTTGCCTGTTTTTTAAGTGATCTGTCTATATAACTTAGACCATAGGTTCCCAAACGCGGTCCTCAAGCCATCCCAACGGTCCAGGTATTAAGTATATCCATGCCTGGCCAAAGGTGACTTAATTAGTAACTCAGTCAGTCTGATTTAACCATCTGTGCTGAGCCATGGATATACCTAAAACCTGGACCGTTGGGGTGCCTTGAGGACCGCGTTTGGGAACCTCTGTCTTAGACATTAAGCCTCGATCGATCTGTGTGTACAACACTGAGCGATAGCCATCGCCCACTCAGATCTTTAGCACATACTTGTAAGATATAGTTAGATCGCCTAGCATATGCTTAAGTACACCTCCGATCCCGAGCTGACGAGTGGCAGTCGCAGCAGTGAGGATGTCCCGGCGAATGCCAGAGCCACTGTGACAGGCAGGAGCCGGCCCAGCGGACACCTGCCCAATATCGTGGGTATCGCCGGTGGAAGTGTAAGGGGACCGGGATCACTCCCACTCTGAAGGTCAGCAGCTCCGGCACTGGTTAGCACAGATTTCTCTGAACACATAGCAACTGGTTTATAGGGAGATGTGTACTAAGCTATCTGTGCTAACTAGATTACTCAGCACAAAATATTGCCCTATGTGTATGGGGCTTTAGATTTATAGAAATCTGAAAGACCCTTTAAGCCATTTAAAACTCACCTCGTACATGATGGTATTAAGATTCTGCTGGCCAACATTGTTCTTATTTTTCCTCGACTCCCTCTGTTGAGCTTTCAAATCAGTAAGTAGTTTAAAAACCTTTAATATAAAGAGACATAAAATAATGTCCATTAAATTATTTCAAACCTAAATACATGGCATTCATCCTACTATTGAAATAAGCATACACCTTATTGTAAAAACAACATTTTAAAAGGACAATAACTACTATCAAGATCCACAATAACACATGGGTCTGGGAACTTAGACCAGAAATGGGACCATTCCCGTCTGAAAAAAGGCAGTAATTGGATGATCATCGGTCATCAACCTGTTTATTTTCCTGCAAAAGTGCATAATTGATAACAGGATACTTCCCTATGAGTACAGATGTATATGAACACTGAAGTACAGATTTTACAGAAAACTGCTTGTTCTTTGTTAATAGCATAATTTGTTAATATGTTATTTGTGATTCATAGATGGGTATGGTATACATTAAACTTTTTATCAAATGATAATCACTTAGTTTGGTGCAGGGACGGCAATCGAGGATTCAAAATCATAGATGGTCTATGGCCGATGTCGAATACTTTTGACATCGATGGGGGAGAACCAGATACTTTCCCTCCATTGATGGCACAGCAAAACCAATGTCTTGCTTTTGTTTGTTTTCAATGTGCTGAGCATAGGCCCGCCCCCATATTTTGATTGGCACACAGGCCAATCAGTCAAACAAAATGGATGACCATCGATATGCAAAAATATCAATGGTCATCCATTGCATAGTTCAACACTATCGATTGTAATAATTCCTGGGACTCATTTTAATGTATGAGAGTTTGAGAACTGTTTCCATTCCAGTTCTCCACCATCTATGGTAACGGGCAATTTCATATAATTTTTTATCCCATTTTTTTTAATATAATTGTTTTTATTGTGATCTTATTAAAATGGTATTACACCATACTATACTCTCCTTGTCTTTTGGAACCTCTTACATCTTTGGAGTACATTTACCTCATCCCATTGGACAAGACCATAGGATCTGGTAATCTACACATTGGTTGCCTTGTGATCCGTACTAAGGTGGAGAAGAGGATCTTTGTCCCCTTAAGAGGGACGTGCAGTATTTATAAATCCATATCTCTTATACAGAAATATCGGAGAAGAGGACCGCCCTCCATAAGAAAGGGGCGTGTTATCACATTTAGCAAGCGCCAGTAGAGGACACATTCATTCATTTCTATGTATTATGTTGTTATGGGGTGCTAGGCTCACCATTTTTTTTTTTAAAGTGTCTACTGCCAGGCAGCTTTTAGCACATTCATATATAGATTCTCACTTACCTCTGTTATGTGTATAGAAGCCCTCTAAAGGCTCTACACTAGTAAGATTTATCTGACCTGTAAATTGCATCTGATTTCCCTTGAACTTCCCTGGCAGCTTCGCAGGAGGCCTACATACAATTTGACACTTGATGTGTCATTTTTTACATCCAATTTGCGACAGATAAATCACATGTGATTTATCTGATGCAAAGTGTCATGTGATTTACAAAGCCACACGGCCTAGCTGCCCTGAGCCATCAGCGGGAGTCCCCGAGTCCTTGATCCTAGGCTGTCTCTGCAAGTCCACACGTCCCCTGTGCCAGGAGTCCTGTAGCCGGTTTCTATTTTATAAGGGTTTCACCAGGATGGCAGTTTCTTTAGGTGCAGCAACGCTGAGGCAGCTCTCTTCTCTCAGCGGAGGTGGCCAGAAATAGGTGTATGAAAGGAGCCAGGGGCCAAAAAAGCTAAATACAGCTTGGGTGCACTGCTGCAGTAAAGCATGGTGAGCAGCAATGTGGAACCAGCAGCGCCGCACCCTCCCTCACTACAGCCACAATCAGTGTTAAGAACACACTGTGGAAGCGGAGCAGAGTATACCATACCCAGAGCTGAGATCATGATCACACTGCCCCGCTACTGCCTGTACAGCTCCTCGTCAGATTGTACGGATGGGAAATCGGGTAAAGGGCCCTACATATGCAGAGATTTGTGCCAGAGATTCAGAGACGACGGAGCACTTTTTTACCGCTCAGTGCTCACTTCATTTCAGTGACAAATGATTAACATTAGGTAGAGCGCTAAATTAAATGAAATAAAAATGAGTGACACCTGAAAAATAAACGGGTTAGTTTAAAATGTTTACACTCCTTGTGGAGGATTTGTAAGACAGGGACAGCTGGTCCCTGTCTTACCCAAACCGAAGGAGGCAGCGGTATTCCTCAGCAAGATGCTGTACGCTGACAGATGGTCTCCGTTCGGCTTCGGTAGATGCTAAATTATAGTGGGATAAAGGACCTTCCATGCCCAGGGGGAGGAGCAAGGCTGGGGGGCTTGCTCCTTCACTATCCACGCCACCACTGGTTGCTTTAGTAACCAGGTGGCGAGTGAAGCGATTCCGCGAGGGTTCGTTTGGGACCCTTCTTCCGACCTTGCTCCTCCTCTCTCCACCCCCTCTCCTCCCCAAGGTCCTTTAGCCCACTATAATTTAGACCTAACCGTTCGGATTTAGTCCCGGGACGCGGCTTGGTGACGTCAGGCGGCCAACGTGAGGGTTGTTTGGGCAGCAGTGGGGACGGCTTGGTTTCTCCTGTAACATCCAAACCGTCTCTTCTCAGAAAAGTTACCTTAACCCCTTGAGTGGTATGCCCGGAAATTTTCCTGTGCTGCCGCAGCGGGCTGTCCTGGAAAATTTCCGGGTATACCACAAATATGAAATAGGTGCACGTCAGTGGTGTCCAGGTGTGCACCACTGGCGCAGCACCTCTACAGCCCCCCCCCCCAGCCATTTCCCCAACCCTCCCATCAGCTATGCTCCGGCGATTTCACGCCGGAGCTCTTCTAACCCCGCTCCCCTAGCCGCTTCCGCCTGCCGCCATAGTTTTAGTAGCAATGACGTCGGCGGGAGGCTTGGGGATGTTCAGGGCGGCTCGGGGGGACTCGGGAGCACTCAGGCACCAGAGTCCACCCGAGCCGCCGCTAACATCCCCCAGCCTGCCGTTGACGTCACTGCTCAATGTGACAGAGGCGGGGAAGCTCCGGCGTACTAACGCCGGACCAGAGGTGAGGGAGGGGGATTCCAACTGTGGTGGGTTTTGCTGGGGCAGGACAAACCTGCCCTGGTAGGTTTGTCCTGCCCTAGCAAAACCTACCACTCAAGGGGTTAAAGCCAAAAGTATGGATAGGAGAGAGTAAATGCTCTGGAGTTATGTTCCAGCTGCTGGGTGAGCTGCACAATTTAGATCCCTGTCTTCACAGTCGGTCAGGCTACAGTGCTTCAAGGGATCCACAAGGGTCCTGTGTGGATCTAGGGGTCTGTCTGTTGCGGCCGGAGCGATCTGAGGAGCTGAGTGGGTGACCCAGGGAGGCGGCAGCAGTGGCAATGTGTACAGCCGCTGTCAATGCGTGCGGGAGCGGAGGACGCGGCAGCAGGGAGCAGCTGAGTGACAGGTGCACAGCGGAGGGAGCGGCGCCGGCTGGGTTTCCGACGAGTGTAGCTGAGCAGGGTATAAGCCGGGGTCACAGTGACAGCCTAACAGGACACTGCGGCGGCTTCCGGTGACGTACACATGCTGCAGGGGGTGGGAGGAGGGTCCAAAAGCACCCACGATGTGCCCATGATGGGTCAGATGCCGATATATCTTATGTTCAGCAGGTCCAACCACCTGATCAGATGTGATGCGCACGGGACCGCGCATCAGATCAGATGTCAAACACATGCGACATCGGGTAAAATCGGCCGAAAATCGCATAGTGTATGGGGGCCTTTACTGTATGGTTTCAGTGCATCCCACAAAAGGAGTGCTTAATACAATTATATAATACCACCACACGTATAATGCTCCTCATGTAATGTAATAGTATGGTCTATAGATTGTAAGCTTGCAGCAGGGACCTCCTACCTCCAAGTCTGTCTGTGGTTACCCAGTTTGTCTTATCACTGTCTACTATTGTAAATAGCAACATAATCTGCTGCTCTATATAAGAAACTGTAAATAAATAAATAAATATATAAATAAATAAATATGGTAGTGTTTTCCAACCATGATCCTCAAGGCACACTAACAGTCCATGTTTTAAGGATATCCATACTGTAACACAGGTGACTCAATTAGTACCTCAGTTATTTTGATTTAAACATCTGCGCTCAAGCATGGATATGACTAAAACTGGGACTGTTCTTGTGCCTAGGGAATGAACATTAGAAAACAATGTGCTATCTCTATAGGAGGAGGTGGGGCCCACAGAGATGCAGGGGAAACTCATGGTGGGCCCCACCTCCTCCTATAGGGATCAGGTTCCAGACTGTGTACTTACAATTATACATTCTACGAATGTTACCTTACACGGCACAGGGCTGTGGTGTATTTTCTATAGTGCACTGATGTTATTAAGCTGGTACACTAACATGAATGTACTAGCACGGTTTAATATATATATATGCTCAATCTCAGCCTTCGTAATAAAAACAAAAAACTGCCCCCAAACATTTAAGGTCCATACACACTAGGCGTCTATGCCCAGCATGTATGAACAGCGATGATCGTGTTTATCGCTGGGGAAAAGCTGCTCAGTGCATACCACTAAGTGGCTTTCCCTTTGACCAGCGCCGAAGGGTGGGGGAGGCAGGCTTTTTCATAGTTCACAGCTATGCAAAGCCATCCTCAAAGCTGTTCCTTTGCTCGTAATACTAGAAGATGAACGGCTTTCCCGGCAATGATGTGGGAACGTGCAGCAGCGCTCATTGCCGGGGCATACACACTGGGCGGCTTTGAGCTGAAAGCTGCTCAAACATGCTGTTTCAGCTCAAAGTTGCCCAGCATGTTTGGGCCTAATCACATTGGCGGGTTCTGCGGCTGAGAGTGGGACAGCCGAGAGTGGCATTGCGGCCGGTGCAGCATGACCTCTGACCACGTCATACTGCACAGAGCCACACAGCCGGAGCACAGTCCACTACCAAAATCCCAGGATATCCTGGCACTATTAGGGCCAAATCCCGGGATTCCATCCATTTTGGGATTGGCCACCCTAGCTGGGGGCATGGCCAGCTGCTCACATAAAAATGACAATTGACCATTTGCTCCTAAACATGGCAAACTGACAAAAATTGTCAGACAAATTGGTTAAATCAATTTATGCAAATTACTGTTTTTGTCCATTATCCAGCTTTTGGGTAAATGGTTGTTTATTTGTCCCCAGACAATACCAGATTTTCATTCCAACCTGTCAGATTGTAAAAATAATCTTATAGGGCGCATCCAGTTTAAATCTGAAATTCTACTAAGTAAAGCCCACCTTCCACACACATAATACAGTATGTGTATATGCATACCTCATAATTGCTGAGGAGAGCTGCATTTGCATCCTGGCTGAAACACATAAGAATTCAGTTAAATTAGAAAACATTAATTAATCCCTATTTAACTCACATTATAATCCAAACCGTACTCACTCCTCCCCTCCCTCCACAGTGACCTGTCACACTCACACCGTCATGAGCCACATAATATTTCCATGGTACTTACACTTCCATGGCAATGTCTATCTACACAGTAGGTGCGTTTGTTCGTCTCCGGTTCGGTCCCACACAGTATACATTCCCCTGGACGGAAACTAAGCTACAACAAGAATGGTTCCGAGTAATGTTTCGTCCCCTCTAATAAACTATTTCAAGATATTCCCATCAGCTTCTTACGTGTGTTACTGCCTGTGTAACTCGGCGGCAATGAACAAGAAATAGGCACCAATAGTGTCGCAGAAAAAGAACCGGATGTCATACAAGAGTAAAATAATAAGCATAGGAGAAGGCACCCTCCTCATCCCTCTATGTGCCGCACACACACCGCGCTGAACGCTACGAGGCCGAGGGCAAACACAAAGCAATAATAGTGCCCCATAGGTACAATGTTATCACATGTACCTGCCAGCGACGCGCCTCCCCTCTGTGATTGGGCTACATGAGCCGGGGTCGGGGCTTGCGCGGAGTGCAGCGGCTGGGACTGGAGTTTTGCTGCGGCTCCTGACTGCCTCACTTTCCAATCAGCACCTGGCCTAATAAGCTGCAACAGGAGAAGCTGCCCCAGTGAGAGAAAGACATCGCAGTGTTTCCCAGGTGAGGTACTACTATACAGTACTGTATATGCCGCTACTGTCCATCCAGGGAACACTTCTTATCTTGTCTGTCATATGAGTAACTTCTAGTATGGTCCTGTCAGTCCTGTAAAGTCCAGAATCATCTAGTGTGTGATTGTGTGTCTCTGAAACACTGGCAGCGGGTAAAACTACATCACTTCTCTATCACAAATGCACAAACACAGAGGCGAACACACTCAGGGTAGCAGACTAGCTTTCAAAGCATTTGCTTCAGGGTATGGGTGAAAACCGGACCAGGACAAAACCCCCGGACCGCCGGACCGGACATCAAACTCTGCATTTTGGAGCTTGTAGCCTCCGTTACGGGGGGTGTCCTGTCCGGGGGTGTCCTGTCCGGGGGGGCTGCTTGTCACACCTGTCACCAGGTAGAGGAGGAGGGGGAGAATAAAGCCTCCCTGTATGGTCCGGGCATGTAGCAAAAACCAGACGGGGAGGCTGTAATCTCCCCTCACAGGGACCCTACCCGACAAGACACCCCCCTGGACAGGACACCCCCCGGACCGGACCCTACAAGCTCCGGACTGCAGATTTTGATGTCCTGTCCGGCGGTCCGGAGTCTAGTCCGGGTCCGGTTTTTACATAGTCCCTTTGCTTCGAGCGGGCTTATATGATGCCAGTTTCATTCCTATTCTACTGTATGGAACGTAGAAGTATATTTCACCCTATAAAAGTCATTTACAAAATCTGCAGGTGCACAGAGCAATTATACTCATGCAAATAAAACCATCTGCAAAAGCTGTAAGAGAGGTGGCGCGCAATTGTGAAAAGTACAGCTTCAAGTCTTGTACACACACGTACCCAGTGTCTATCTTTATAAAGGTGCACAAAGCACAATGGGGGTTATTCTGATCTATTCGCATTCCCTGGTGTGCGTATGGGCATGTGCAGATGCATTTCTGTGCATGTGCAGACACAGGGTTGCACGCACCCAGGACAGCTCCCAGCGTGCACACATATGTAAGTGTCTTGAAAGTCACTTTTATATGCGTGCACCTTCCACATCTTTCAATGGTCGGCGACCATCGAAAGATGTGGGACGTTCCCCCTGCCCTGCAAATGGATGTTTATGTTATAGTGTTACCACTAGGCTGTTCTAGCGGGGCGCTGCGCCCCGCCCGATTTTTAAAGGGCAACATGCGCCCTGCCCCTCTGACAGCACCCCACTAAAACAGCCTTCCTCTGTCCCCTCTGTTGTGACCGGGGAAGCCCGGCGCCGCTGTAGATAGCGATGCCCGGCGCTTCCCTGGCAGTGTACAGCCTTCCGAGTGGCCGGGGCCGCCCCCTTCAGTGATGCCGGCAGCCAGGCCCGCCCCTTTGTGTGACGCCGCTGGCCGGGCCCTCCCCTTTTTGTCACGGCACAGCCCGGGCACGCCCCTTTTGGGACAGTCGGACCCCCTTACGATGCCACCGTGTAGCGGCGCCCTGCCTGCCCTAGTTCCTAGACCAGGCTTTCCCAACCACGGTCCTCAAGGCACACTAAGGGCTGTTTCACACAGTACGGTTCCTGCCGCACGGTGAAATCCCGTACGGTCAGGGAGCCGCGCCGCACTCAGAATTTTATAATGGCAGGGATGGCCACAGCCCGGCAGCCGTCCCTTCCAGTGGGGGGATCCGGCTGCAGCCGTGCGGCCGGGCCGTGGCCGTCCCGTGTGAATGGACACAATAGTGTCCATTCACAACTGCTGAGTGCGGCACGGCTCCCTGGCCGTACGGGATTTCACCGTGCGGCAGGAACCGTACTGTGTGAAACAGCCCTAACAGTGCAGGTTTTAGTGATATCCAGGCTTCAGCACAGATGGTTTAATCAGAATCACTCATGTACTAATTAAGTCACCTGTGCTCAAGCCTGGATATCACTAAAACCTGTACTGTTGGTGTGCCTTGAGGACCATGGTTGGGAATGCCTGTCCTAGAAGGAACACTATGTTAAACATCCATTCGCAGCCCGTGCATGGGAACACACCCTGGGGGTAATCAACCAGAATAACCCCCAATGTTTCTGTGCTCCGGTTCTCAACCTCATGGGATAACACCAACCTCCCATTCTGAGCCTTGATTTGGATGTTAGTTACTTGCATGCTGCGTACAACTTAAGTTCCATACACAGTGAGTGATTTTGCCCAGCGTGTATGCTGAACAATGATGGGAGAAATTACTGGGCTGTGTGCGTACACACTGAGCGTTTTATGCATGTTTTAGTGATTTCCCCGAGGATGGATGACTTTCCATAGCAGGATGCTACCAGCAGATGAACGGCCAGGCCAGGGATGATGCAGGCCCCGCATCATCGCTCACCTCTCATCGCTGCCCCATACACACTGGGCGACTTTTGAGCTGAAAGCAGCTCAAACAGCAAAACTGAGGTAATTTCATCTCCAAGCCACCCAATGTGTATGGTCCTATAGATCCACCACCTGAAATGGGGAGGTGGAACTAGTTCATCCTCCACATTGACTCTGTACAGTGATTCTAACAGAAAAGCATTATAGGGGGTGCCCAAAACTCTACCACTGTCCCTGGCTCTGCTAATGGAGTAAGTGGAGGAGGAAATGAGTTCCACCACCTCTCCAGGACCACATTAAGCCCCGCTTGCATGTACCCCTACTTAAACATGCCCAGTATGTTTCATCACTTTCAAGGTGCCCATACACTTTTACGGTTTGGGACAATTTCACCTGCTCTAGATGGATCGGGCCAAGAAATTGGACCAAATGCGCGGTATCGTGTGTATCGGGTCGGAGTGGGGAGGTGTGTGCCAGCGGTGAAGCACCGCTGGCACACACCTGTGTAGGGTCCATGGGCCAGGCAGCGGGGTTGGCAACGGCGGCTGGGAGCTTGTAGCGGTATTTGGAAAGAAAGAAAAGAAGGGATACGGATATCCACAAAAGGCGCTGTGTATGAGTGGTTTGGCTAAATGTAGCAGCAGTCTAAAAAAGGGGGAAGTCGACCCCAATACAGTAGGAGGTAAAAAAAGAAAAAGCTGCTGAGAGCAGCGAAACGCGTTGGTGCGCCCCTGCATGACCTGATCACCCCTCAAAATCTGACACTCACGGTCCTTCCTTACTGGTTACCACACCTTTATTAGGAGAATCCACTTCTGGAAAACCTTTTTTCATCATCCTAACAACTCAGTGAGCGGAACACCAGAGATACCCATATCCCCACCCGAGGCTTCAATCCATCTGGAGGCACGCCACCTCCTTAACAAGCCCGTCTGGGTCCACAGAGGTCCAGTGTTCCCCCAAGTACCACATTACCATCTTGGTACCAATACTATGGATTACAATACCTGCATTACAAAGTGAACTGGCCCCTCACTTTGCGACATACAGCACGGAAAAAACGACATCTCCAGGTGTGGACATAACCATCCAATCGTGCAATTTCTACAAAAATCTCCAGGTGTGGACATATCCATCCAATCTCACAATTTTTTAAAAAAAATCAAGATCCGCTAACTGGACCGAACTGTCCTACCATCTAAGGGTGACTATATGATCAGTGTCTATTTTAACTATTTTTTTATTGTTGTTTTATTTTGATATTTTGATATTTTTTATATTTATGTGAAAAAGTTACAATAAATTGTCCTATCTTTTTTTACCACACACCTGACCTATTTGTTTATGTTTATGCTAATCTGAATCTTCTTTTGTAAAATATCCATCCCTCTACAATTCAGCGCAGTCAACCACCCCCTCTTTTTGTAGCGGTATTTGACTGGTGGCGGGGCGGGAAGCGCTGCTGAATTAAAAAAATATTTTTCAGCGTCCGGCCAGTCTTTTCAAAATATGCATATGTGGTGAGTAAACCTGTAAAAGCATGTAAAGTGTGTGTCTGTAGCTGTGACTTAAGAAATTATATTTTAAGATAAAAATATTTAACTTTTTTTTATTGGTATTTTTTAGGTTGCTGTTTAAAGTTGAAGATATCCTCAAATCATCAGTATGGCATCCGAGGTATTATTTTGATTATCTTGAATCTTTCGTTTAGTATGGTGAAGACTTATATATATTTTTATTTACTTAAAAAAATATTGATCCTCAAGTCACTCAAGTAATCCATTGTTTTAAAGATTGCCATGCTTGAGCACAGGTGACCTAATTACTAACTCAGTCAATTTAATTTATCCATCTGTGCTCACCTAGGATTGCACTATATAACACTGAATGCATTCACTTCACATACAGTGCATGTAAATATTGTTTATTCCTGAGCATGGTCTTATAGTGGTCTTATTTTTTTCTTTTAATTCCACCGTATTCACTATCCACTAGTAAAAACACTTCTTATAACCCGGTTCAAATGCAATGTAATGGTGTGTACACATGGGCCCTTATTCTGATCGGTGCGGATTTTTCCGCATGCGGTCGGACCGCCGATGGTTTCCGACTGCGCATGTGCAGAGGTCACTCTGTGCATGTGCAGGCGGTTTCGCCGTACCTATTCTTTATACGCCGCACAGGGGGCGGAGAGGGGCGTGAAGGGCTACTTAGCCTCATTACCCTATGCATACGCCCCGCGTTTTATGGGCGTTCCCATGCAAACGCAGGGCGTATGCATGGTAATGAAGCCGTGACGCATGTGTAGGGGGCGGGCATCTGACATCGCCGGATGTCAGCTGCCCGCCCCCATACATGATTTCATACGGACAAGTGTCCGTGTGGTCTAGGGTGGCGGGCGCTGGTTGAGCGTGCGGCCCTGCATTCGATGTTCGGCGACCATCGAATGCAGGGGCTGCTCCGAAGATGGAGGAGGCGTATCCCCGTCCACTTTCATGCGGACCACCACATATCCGCGTACGGACGGAGGTGGCGATCCGTATGGAAGGCGGGGATTCGCCTGCACGGTCCTGGCCGCATATTCTGATCTGGCCGCACAGATCAGAATAAGGGCCATGGTGAGATGTGCCGTGCGATGTGATCGCACGGCATGCATGAAATGGCATACAATTTTGACTATATAGTGCAGATCTGCACTATATAGTCAAGGCAGCCCAGACTTTCTGCTTTGCAATATGGGAGCGCGCATGCATGCGATCTTTGTGCAATTCTGACTATATAGTCAGAATCGCAGGGTGATTGTACCCGTGTGTACACACCATTAAAGTGGTATAAGTGCTGTGATATATGTAATCATCAATATTTACAGAAAACAAAATCATCATTATTGCATTGTTCTTTTTTTCCTTCTTTATTAAGTAAATGTTGATGAGCACACCCATCGCTGCACCGAGTGCAGGGATGGATTGGCAGTAGATTTTATTTATTTGAAATTAAAAAAAAAAATTGTAACGCAGGTGTACTAAAAGCAGAGCTCAAGTAATCATAGCTTAGTCTCTAATACGCCTTTCACACTGACATATATTTCCCAGGTTATTGCACACGAAAGAGCATCAACCCGGGGAAATTGGTCAGTGTGAAAGGGTCCCGAAAGATTGTCCATGGTTCCGGTATTTTAACCCGGGTCTTGACCAAGGTTGGACCCGGGACACTTGCGGGTCCAGGGGCAGTGTGAACGGGTAACCCAGATCGAAGCAACCCCAGTCCCGTTCACTGCACCGTAAAGGCACCGCTGGGAGATGCTGACATCTCCCAGCGCCGCCCCAGCCCTGATTTCAGATTATGTCACCCGTCTGGCTTTGTGCCAGGTTGGGCGGCTAGTGAGAAATCGATTGAAAGCCGGCTCGCACGTGGGATATTGTACCAGGATTGTGACCGTGCTTGCTAGTGTGAAAGGGGTATAACTGACACTGCCTGCCTGAGACTGATGCCAGGGACAGCCACACACTTTTGTCACCGGACTGCACAGTCAAGCCTCTGAGGAGGCTCCTGTGTGACTGTAGTGTGTGCTTCAGCAAGTATGCAGGGCCAGACAGGAATGTAACGGCAGCAGGTCAATGCTCCCATCTCTGTGTCTACTCCTTCTCCAGCCCAGTGTCTCCCCCCCTCACCAACTAGCCAGCCTAGTGCAGTGTCGTCGCCTTACCTCCACTACTTCCAGCTCGCTGTCACCATCAAGAACCCAACAGCTGTCCAGTTAGACTCCCCTCTTCTCCAGCCTAGTGTTCCTCCTTTTCATCGAGCCTCCCCACTATCTCACTGCCCCTCCCATAAGTGTCTCCCACCCAGTCAAAAGGTCGACATGGGGTTTTTCACTTTTTTTGAGCTGACATGTGCTGATAGGCAGTGTTTCATGCCCTACTGTCCACTGGTGGGAGAATAAAATAGTGTAGGAAGCCATGCGAGGGGACGCGGTGCTACGTTTCAGTGTTCATGTTGACTGTGTCAACATTCAGGACAAAAAAAAAGTGAAAACACCATGTCGACCTTCCCCATGTCGCCTAATGCTTGTCGACCTAATGACCCTGTTGACCTTCCTGCATGTCGACCTAGTGGTGTCGACCTAATGCTTGTCGACCTAGTTGCTGTCTATCCAATGATATACTGTGTGTGTGTGTGTGTGTGTGGATCTAGATCTATCTCAGTATAACTATGTTATATGTATGTGGGTATAGCTGCTCACACACACACACATAGGCTCACACTGGAAGTCCTCCAGGCAAACTTCTGCTGCATTACAGGCAGCCGACTGGCTCAGTGTAGCCGAGTACCTGCAGATCCCGTCGCTCCAGAGCTTCTGCCAATGCTGCTGAGTGCCTACCACTGCCACCGATGCTGTGTTTGCTGCTCCCATTGCTGCCGCATGCCTGATGCATCTCCCCATGGCCAACTTCAGAGCCACTGGCTGTAACTCTGATCCTGGCTGCGGCAGTCACAGTGACTCTGTGGAACCGCAGCGCTGCCTTTGTCACAAAAAAAACCCTTATCCCATCAGGGATCCCCTTTGTGCACCACTGCGGGCCCCTGAGGACAAAGAGGCCCACTGCTGCCCCTGTCACCCTGTTCCTCCCCTGCCTCTCCCTGTCACCTTCAGCCTCTCCCTGTCACCCAATGCCATGTTTCATATTGTGAACTTGGGTTGGGGTGGAGTAGGGGGGCCCAAATTTGATTTTTGCACCTTTGCTCACCACCCACTTCTGCCATTGTATTAATTTTACATTTTTGCATAGTTTGTTATCCCATGATTAGCCAAAGTCATCAGCACTAACAAGCTATATATACTATATATTATTTCTAATCTTGCTATTGGATTCTGATAAATTTTGGACAGTGCCCATCATGTCTTACACAATAGGAGTGTGATCTGTAATGTCTGTCTTTGATGTACTAAATTAATTCATTGACGTCTGTTTTAGTTTGAACTTGCTGAAAGAGATGTCATTGACGTTTTGCAATAGCACATGATGTTTTGGCTGTGTTATTGACCACTGAGTTTCCAGTGCTTAATATTCCTTATTTTATGGAAGACGTAACATAGAATAGAATAGAATATAGTATAGAATATAAGTAGCAGCAATTATGATCAGTTGTTTTGTATTTTTTTAAGTGTGTTTGTGTAGAGATTTCACAGGTAATTTTGTTGTATATTTAAAAATGTTTAGTCTAGCGTGGTCCAATTATACATTGAAATTGATTTTTATTATATATACACTGTATATAGGCCCTTGTTCTGGTTCACTCGCAAAGGCAAATTCCTTCTCATATGGACAAAACAATGTGCACTGCGGGGGGGGGGGGGGGGGGGATGTGCAGAGAGAATTAGATTTAGGTGGGGTTTTACTTCAGAGTAGGGATGCCAATCCCGGGGCATTTTTTCAATCCCGGGATCCGGGATTGAAAAATGCTCAATCCCGGGATTCTCGGGATCCCGGGATTGGCATCCCTAATACAGTTCTGCTCCACACATACCCACCCCCACACAGGCCGACCCGCACATTTACTTACATTAGCGGGCGGGCGGCCGGGAGTGTGTTCTGAGGTGCACGGTGCCTCCAGGCTTGTGCACCTCCTTCTTAGCAGCCAGGCCACAGGCCGGAAAGGATGCGGGCGGGCAGAGGCAGGCGGGCGACGTGCGGAGGAGACTGGAAGGGGGCGTGCACAGCAGAAGGCTGCGCAGCGTGATCTCTACTGTCACGCTACGCATCGCCGCACGCAGGGGTCAGGATTCGGGAGCCGGGCAGCGTCTGAGCACTAGCTCAGACGCTGCCCGGCATTAGACTGCGCATGCACAGTCTAATCCCGAAAATCCCGGGATTGGATAATCCAATCCCGGGATTGAAATCCCGGACTTTTTTAGGCCAAATCCCGGGATCCCGCCGATCCCGATCCCGGGATTGGCCACCCTACTTCAGAGTAATGCTGCCCATACACACTGCTATGAGGGCGTGCTTTCTGTGCTGTACTAGCACGGATTGCATTGCATTGCGTGTGCATGCGTTGTGCATGCAATGCGATGAAACCTAAGTACAAAAATTATGTGCAAGCACATACTTTTTGTACTGTGCAATGAGGTGCTGCGGGAGCGCGCACCTCAAAGCACACTTCGGGACAGCACGCATAGCAGCGTGTATGGGCAGCTTAAGATCTATATTGCAGTGTAAAAATAAAGCAGTCAGAATTTTCCTTGCACAGAAACAAAATAACTCACCCAAATCTAATTCTCTCTGCACAAGTTACATCTGCCCCCCCCCCCCCCCCTGCAGTGCACATGGTTTTGTCCATTAAAGAAGGAATTTGCCTTTGGGAATGAACCAGAATAACCCCCATAGTCACTTCTTCTCTTGAGTTATATCCTCTCTTGGTAAAAGTATTTTCTAAAACTTTCAAAATCTTGTACCCCAAAATACAGTATTGGTATTGGTGACATTGGAAACAATGGGCTTTATTTTCACTCCTGTTTACATATGTTGTGTTATATTTCCATGTCCCGCGGCCGGGGGGGCAGTTGGGAGTTCCCCCCTGTCGTCCGTGAATAGATGCTTCATCTATTCTTGCAGGCAGAGGGGCTGGGGGCTGGTCAGCAGCTTACAGAGCTTCTGGCATGCCCCCACAGTGGCAGGAAACAGGGGTGTGGCCTAGTGGCAGCACCGCTAGTATAGAACACACCCTCTTTCCATCAGGCCACACCCCAGAAAATTCCCTGTCCCGCACCAGTAGCCAGAAATGTTGGGAGGTATGGATTTCAAAAGATTAATTAAATGTATAACCTTACCTACTATGGAGTGGCATGGTCTTAAGAGCTACTTGGGACCAGATGTATTAAGCTGATAAAATATAGAGTAATAAACAACCAGCCAATCAGCTCCTACCGTTCATGTTACAGACTGGGTTTGAAAAATGACAGTTAGGGGCTGACTGGCTGGTTGTTTATCACTCTCCATTTTATCTCTTTTGAAGCTTGATACATCTGGCCCTTATTGTAAAGTGCAATGGAATATGCTGCACTATATAAGAAACTGTTAATAAATAAATAAATATTGCTTAAACACCACTTTCATTGGACAGCCCCTGCACCTTAAAGCACCTAAAATATAATAGGCATGTCCCATTCTGGTCACAGATGCACTCTGAGCCTCTTCAGGAAGGAACTATAGGCAAGCTATTTATACTTAAACGGGATTAAGTTGGAAGAAAAATAGATTTTTTTATGTAATTTACTAAGATGGGATGTTGTCCATAGCAACCGATCAGATTCTACTTCTTATTTAGCACCTTCTGGAAGATCATAGATATAATCTGATTGGTTGCTATCCCATTTTCAATATAATTTCCATTTGAGTAAATTTACCCCATGATACAGCAGACAATCTCCTGGCTAGGAGTAAACTTTATTTCTCTTTCGTCCATCCTGGTGACACAGCTCTACCATGGGATGTAGGAGGGTCCGCAGGAGCAAAGCACCTATGCTGACTACTTTTGGGAGCAGGCTCCTCCCTTCTGCATCCCAGAGTTCCTCAGTTTGTTTTAGGCGCCCACCGGAGTGGGTGCTGTGCTGACCGGCTGCAGCCGTTTTTTGGATAGAGTAGCTAGGGTTTTTTTATCTTATTAATTCATTAGTTAGTGCAAGTTTTCCAGTGTGTTACTTCTACTAGCAGTTCACACACACTGAGAGCGCAGCAGAGGCTGACAGAAGCGCGTCCTGTCAGCTCTCTGTGTGCAGAGAGACACTGCTGCGTCTTATGCACAGCGCTTAACCTACTTTTACAGAGAGGTTTTCCTGGTCCCCGGAGGCGTCCTGAACCGGCTCCCTGGCTAGGGTGGGGATCGTGGAGGACGGACCCCCCGCTATGGCGGCCGCCATCTTAAGGGGTTTATAGGCTGAAATCCTGAAAAGGAAGTGAACCCTATTACAGGAGTCCAGCGCTGCTGGACGCTTCCAAGTGGTCCCATGAAGGAGGGGAGGCACTGGAGGTGAGGAGAAACACTTGTGGGAGCGACTAAAGGGGGAAAGGGCACCAATAGGCTTCCTTCCCCGCTGAAGCAGAGACTTGGTCTCTTCCTGCTCTCTGTGCTGGCGCCCTTTTTTCTCTCCAGGCTTCTGAGCTTAAACAAGGGATTTTCATTACAGTGCAGTAAGAAGTTTCTCCTGGGCAGCGCTTCCCCAGCTGATCGCTGAGGATCATTGGCAGCAAGCGAACAGATAAGTAACACTGATACAGTATTCTGTGCAATTGCCTGACATTGTGCATCGTGTGTTATATCATGACAGAGAGGTGTAGTGCTGCTGCTCTGGGGGAGGGAGCGCCTGCCATGTTAGTTAACTGCAAATTTTGTGGTATTAAACTAAATGTTGAACAGATGGATCAGGGGGATTTGTGCCCCTCATTTGAGTCCGTGCCCAGTGGGCCTCAAGCCCAGAGGTCTGAGCAAGCTGAACCTGCGTGGGCGGCTGCGTTGGTGAGGTCTATGAATGCCTTGATTAAGGCTCTAAATAGGCAGAGAGATGATCTGGTGAAATCTCCTGGCTCCCTGTCCCCCTCTCAATCGTCTCTCAGCTCCATTACCCCATCTCAGGGGGACCCAGCTCTGTTGCAGGTCATGCAGGACACTGCACAGAGTGTTCATAAAATGAATGCTTTCATGGAACAACTGGTTAAAACCCCTGAGGTTACTTCTCCTAGACACCCCGTATCTACAGCTCCCCTGTTGATTTTAGATTCGGATGAGGAGGGTGTGTGCGCGGAGGATTTTTTTTGGGACCAGAAGGAGGAAGTTGAGTCTTCTGTCCCATGGATTGAGGATTTAATCCTGGCAGTTAAGCAGACTTTAAATCTGTTAGAGGAAGATAAAGTACCTGCGCATTGTGTGCAGAGATTTACGCAGAGATCCTGTGACGTTTCCCTCGGATGAGGGCATGATTTCTTTGCTAGGAGAAGCATGGAAGACTCCTAATAAGAAGCTTCTTATGCCTAAAAGGTTTGCAGACATCTACCCAATGCCAGAGGAACATGTAAAATTATGGGAGAAAATCAGTTTAGTGGATGCACCTGTGGCCAGGTTGTCTAAAGCCATGGCCTTACCCGTTCAAGGGGGTGCAGCATTTAAAGACCAAGTAGACAAAAAGATTAAAGCATGCCTTGAGGCACTTTTTGAAGGGGTGGGCTTTACCCTGCGCCCTATTATTGCCTCGGCATGGGTATCCAAGGCTATGATTAAATGGGCTGAAACCTTAGGAAAGGTAAGGCTGGGGAAGAAGGCGCAAAGATGGCGTCTAGTGTCAGCCACATCGGTGTCAACAAGGAGAGCTCTCTGGCTAAAAGCTTGGGAAGCAGACAGTGAATCAAAGAAGTCTCTTGAGGCATTGGCCTTTAAGGGTGAGCTGCTTTTTGGGTCAGAACTGGAGTACATTATAAAGTAAGTGACAGGGGAGAAGAGCACTTTTTTTCCCACCATGTCAAAACATTCAGTGTCCAAGGTTGGGACCTTTAAGCCGTCCTTTCGTTCTTCCTTTTGAGGGGGAGCATCTAACAGAGGACAGGCAGGTAGAGGAAAGTTTCCAGCCAATAAGAGGAGGGCACCCCGATCCCGTTTCGGTGCCTTTGCCAAGAAGCATCAGTCCAAAAGTAAGGATAAGTCCTCCGCATGACGGTGCGGAGACTCTCCTACTGGAGTCAGAGTGGGGGGTCGTCTCCTGAAGTTTCGGGACCAGTGAATCAACTCCTTCACGGAACCTTGGGTTCTTTCCATCATTTCACAGGGTAACAGGACAAATCTCAGGGGTCCCTCCAAAAGAGGTTTCTTCCAACACCCGTACTGCGGGAAGCTCGCCTGCGGAAAGCTCTCTTGGGGGCGGAAACGTCCCTTCTTGAAAAGGGAGTGGTGGTCCCGGTACCTCAGGAAGAAAGAAAGAGAGGTATTTATTCAATTCTCTTTTTGGTCCCCAAATCAATTTTTTTTTTTAAATCTGTATCTTTGGGTGGACCATTTTCGTATGGAGTCTCTTCGTTCTGTGCTGTTAAGCATAGAGTTGGGGGAATTTCTAGCATCAGTGGACATCCAGGATGCTTATCTACATGTGCCTATCTTAAAGGAACATCAGTCCTTACTGAGATTTGCGATAGGGGAGACTCATCTCCAGTTTCAGGCTCTTCCTTTTGGCCTGGCCACAGCTCCAAGGTTATTCACGAAAGTGATGGCTGTCATGGCAGCGGACCTCAGACTACAAGGGATAGTAATCATCCCATACCTGGATGACCACCTGTTCAAGGCAGAGTCAGTGGAGAAATTACAAGAACATCTGGACATTGCGACATGGTTCTTCCAAGAACATGGGTGGTTGTTGAACCTCCCAAAGGCCGTTATTCTAGTTGATTCGGACGGATGCGTATTTCGGACAGGAACCAAATGTTCTTAGCCCCGCCTACCGTATGGATCGCTAAGAATGCGGTAAGATGCAGAGCGAACAGACCACGAGTGGATGTTTCATGTGAACACCTCCCCCATCCTCCGATGGTCGCCGACCATCGAATGATGGACCGAGTGCTCCAGACCACTCGGATATTGTTCCGTATGAAAGCAGGAATATGGGTGGGCAGCTGACATCCGGCTATGTCAGCTGTCCGTCCCCCCACACATGCATCACGGCCGGATTACCATACGTACGCCCAGCGTTTTAATGGGAACGCCTATGAAACGTGGGGCGTATGCATATGGTAATGAGCCTAAACATCCCTTCACACCCCTCTCGACCCCCTGCTCGGATGGTTCAGACCGATCGTTTTCTACACTGACTTCACGCTGTGTCCAGACGTGAAACGCCTCTGTACATGCGCAAACACCAAACATCGGCCGTCCGACCGCAAACTGAGCTGTCCGACTCAATCAGAATAAGGCCCAAAGTCACATCTAACACCCACACAGAGACTTCTGGAGTCGCTGCAACTGGGGTGTTCCCTCCGCTCGTGGGATTGGTTGGTTGTCACGTCTGATGCCAGTATCAGGGGCTGGGGGGCAGTAGTTCTGCACTTGAGGTTGCAGTGTCTGTGGTCCAAGGAGGAATCCAGACTGCCGATCAACATCTTGGAGCTCAGGGCGGTTTGGAATTCTTTTCTGCAGGCAGGGGATCTCCTGAAGGGATCACCAGTACATGTACAGTCAGACAATGCCACAGCTGTGACTTACCTGATTCATCAGGGTGAGACTCTCAGCAGTATGGCAATGCAGGAAGTCTCGCTGATCTTCCAATGGGCAGAGCTGAACATTCCTGCTCTGCGCTGTATTCATTCCGGGGATCCGGAATGTTGAGGCGGACATCCGCAAATCTGATTTGCTTTTGGTATTATATGACGTACATAAGAGAGGTGGTCTGTTTCTAAGCAGACCATTGCCAGATGGTTATGGTCAGTCACTGCCTTTGCCTACACTAAGGTAGGTAGACCTATTCCTTCATGGATTAATGCCCATACCACCAGGTCAGTTGCTTCTTCTTGAGCTGTGCATCATGGGGCTACAGCGGAGCTGCCACCTGGTCCTCTGTTCATACCTTTACAAAATTCTATAGGTTCCATGAGTTCGCGTCGGAGGACGCTTCATTTGGGCAAGCAGTGATAAGTCTGAGCGTACCCTACAAATGACCGGTTGTTGAATGTCCCATGGTAGAGCTGTGTCACCAGCATGGACGAAAGAGAAAAGGGGATTTTTGTAAGAACTTTACCATTCAAATCCCTTTCTCTGAGTCCATCCTGGTGACACAGCGATCCCTCCCTTACACTCAGTAAGTTATACCGTTCATTTATTGTAATGTTATTGGTTATGTTGATTGTGCATAATAAAATGTTCAGGCGTTGTACTGAGTAATGTATTCCAGTGTGCTTTAGAAGTTGAACTGAGGAATTCTGGGATGCAGAAGGGAGGAGCCTGCTCTCAAAAGAAGTCAGCATAGGTGCCTTGCTCCTGCAGACCCTCCTACATTCCATGGTAGAGCTGTGTCACCAGGATGGACTCAGAGAAAGGGATTTGAACGGTAAGTTCTTACAAAAATCCCTTTATCATCCTTCTGTACTTTTATTACTTTCATGCTCATAATGCTACTAATCAATTGACCATCATGTTAGTATCTGCTCCATTACTGTCATTTTACCCTGGAAGTCTCATGTTTTTCTTATCGTATGGCTTTTGATAAGTGAAAAATATATAAATAAAAAAATGTATTTTTTTAATTGTCATTTGATGTTTGTTGTATTTGTATTTATTTCAGGGTGATAAGCTATGGGGTGGCAGATTTGTTGGCAGCATAGACCCAATCATGGAAATGTTCAATTCTTCAGTGTCCTATGACCAGAGGATGTGGTCAGCTGATATCAGAGGAAGCCAAGCGTACGTAAAAGCCTTGGAAAAAGCAGGATTAGTGAGCGTGTCTGAGATGGAACAGATTCTCACTGGCCTCGATCAGGTAATGCATGTGTGGCACTGAGATCATCTGGACTTTTACTCTAAGCTTTGTATGGGAATATTTTGCATCAGCTTGTTGTCTTTGTACCCAGGGAAAACAGAGATCAAGTGGATATGTAGGGGGAAATTTACTAAAGGAAATTTGTAAAAAAATAGGTGTATTTGTATCCAGAAATACACTTATTTTTGACATTTACTATTCCGAAAATACGGCAATTCGTATTCGTCTTGATGTGCTATCAATACGAATACGAATTGCCGTATTTTCAGGATATTAAAAGTAAAAAATAAGTGTATTTCTGGATACAAATACATCTATTTTTTACAAATTTCCTTTAGTAAATTTCCCCCGTACTCACAGCATCACCTGAAATCATTATGCAAGGTCGCAATGACTTTATTTTGGTCTGTGATCGATAAATGTAATAGTTTAGATGAAAAAGATATTTATATACATCTATTTAATAATACAAATAATAATCTGGGGAATTTTGGCAACCATATGGATGTAGAGGGCACCGTGAGGAGTTCACACATCCATCTTGCTGCCAGACTCTCCTGTTCATCAATCCAAAGGGTCTAACGGAGCCAGCTATATTCAGTTTACTTTGTGCCAACGGAATAGACACTAGCATCAATATAGCACAGGGTTGCCTACCCTCCCGGAATGGCCGGGAGGGTCCCGGAAATCAGGTCCCCCTCCCTGCCCCCCGGAAAGGGTGGCAATCCTCCCGCATATCCCCCCAGCTCCCACGATGTGTTCCTTGGCGGGGGGGATCCACGGGTAAAATGCTGTGCAATCCCCGAACCTCCTCTTTTTCAGAGAGAGCAGCTCAAAAGTCGGCAGGTATGATATAGCAACTGGATCAGCTTTGTGATTCATGGCTTTAGTGTTTAGGCAGAGTGTCTGCGGGGGTCCTAAAACTGCACCTTCACTTCACCGTGGACCCCATAATTTCCTGCAGTATGGCTGGGGGGGGATTTTCATAAGCTTGACTGAAGTGGCGAGTTGTCAGGAAAATTGAAGGTTTGGAGACTAGAGGAGAGTTTTATTTGGCGTGGTAGGAATTTCTACGGAGTTGGTGCACCCCAAAGAGAGTCCTGCAATCATGAATGGGAGTGAATGAGTGTGGATACGAATGGTCGATCTTGTGAAGAGGTCGGGCTGGGAGATATTTTGAGATAAGAAGACATTTGCAATGATCAATGTGGGAGTTTTTGCAGTGTCTTGTGTAAGTTATTGTCATATATTGGATAGGTTATTTTATTTGCATATAGCATGATTTTTTAGACCGATTGAATGTGGGGAACAAAGGACAGTTCAGAGTCTAGGGTGACACCTAGGCAGTGAATTTGTGGAGTAGGATTGATTGTCATGTTCTCAACAGTGTCCGAGATATCAGAAATGTGTAATGTTTGTATAAGAAGAGAATGGGAAAGTGTTAAAAGCAGCAGAGAGATCAATAAGAATAAGAAGTGAGTAATGTCCTTTGGATTTGGCATTGACCGGATTATTTACTACTTTGGTCAGTGCTGTCTCTGTGGAAGGTTGGGAACTAAAGCCTGACTGAGGTTGGTCCAATAATACCCCTTTCACAATGACAAATATTTCCCAGGTTATTGCACCTGAATGCGCAACAAACCGGGAAACTGGTCAGTGTGAAAGGGTCCTGGAAGATTGTCACAGGTCCAACGTATCGGGATCTCATCCCGGGTTTTGACTAGGGTCCAGGCAGTGTGAACGGGTTTCCCGGGTCGACAGGACCCAGGTCACGTTCACTACACTGTAAAGACACCGCTGGGGGATGCTGACATCTCCCAGACTCTCTCTCCCCCCCCCCCAGCCCTGCCTCACGGTTACGTCTCCCGCCCGGTGCAGCTAGTGTGAAAGCTCTTGCAAGCCAGGTCGCAGCCTGGATTTTGGACCCAGCTTGCGAATCGGCTTGCAAGCGCTTTCCAATGTGAAAGGGGTATAAGTTGTGCAAGTTAAAAAAGTTTGTGAGATGAGCAACATTTTTATATGCCAAAAAATGTCTACATGTATTTGTAAGCTTGTCTCCTTCTTTTATGCAAGAAATTAATTGTTTTTGTGTTCCTCACAGATCCATGAGGAATGGTCTACAGGTACTTTTGTTCTGACAAAAGCAGATGAGGATATACATACAGCTAATGAACGCCGCCTGAAGGTAACAATTCTCTTCCGTACATGTGTGAAATTCCTGCTGTAAGAGATTTCATCTGTTAGACAGCAATTCATCACATGCTGACAATGCCGTTGACCTTTTAACCATGTTGTCATATGTCATCATTGTTAACAAAGACATAGGGCCCAATTGAGATCTGATTGCACCGCTGCGAATGTGCAGAGGACAGCATTCAGGAAGACACCGCCACACTATACTGATATACCGCCATGCGAATTGGTGTGCACAGTGTGCGAGTAGATGTGTAAGCCACACCCCATCTAATGATTTTTACATAGGCCACAAGTCATCGCTGGTGCCGCGTAGCCAGAGACTTACTCTGTGCTGATTACCTACTTCACAGTACAATACGAGGTGGATGCATAACCAGAGTGCTCAATAGGCATCCACATGTGAGTGAAACTGCCCGTGTATATCAAACACATACAGGTATATCCCCATAATATATGAATGTCCATATATAACATCTAAAGGTCCACAGGGTAACAATGGAAATGTTCAAACTGATCCCAGAGCAGAGTCCTATACCTTATGGGAGACATAGAAAAATCATATCATGAGACATAATCATTTGGTACTCCCCTCTTGTTCCGGACTGGAGGGTTGATCTTGGACACCCTGATGCCATCTGACCTGGTGCTGCTTTGCCTGTGGGAATTTGTCTTGAGCAATCAAACTTGTCTGCAGGTAACAAGGGTGTTGACAGAACTTCCTAACAGAGGCGCGGTGTCTAACTGACCAGCGGCTTCCACTAGGGGCCCCCGCAAGGAAGTTTGGACTTAGCTGCGTCTGGTCAGCTGGTCGCGGACCTCTGCAGGAAGTACCCTCCGTTCACCTAGTATATAAGGAGTCAACTGAACAGAACTCCTGTCTGAGAACTTGGTCAGAAAGATACAGGAGCACAGTGGAGCGGACTGAATTTGAGGATACCAGAATATCGCAGTATAGCCTATAGGTAGAGTCACTGGACTGGAACAACTGAGGAAAGTTGCCTCTTTGGCAATAACAAAACTAGTTAAACTCAGGATTAACTTAAGATGGCCTCCTTTGTGAATAACAGGAAATAGGGATACAGGATAACTTAGAGATGGCTGAAAACTTAATCGGAAATCACTTAAATAGGCTTTAATTGACAACAAAAGTAGGATCCGGGTACACTGAAAAACTAGGTGTCATAGTTTTTAGACCGCGGGGAGAGGGGGAGCCGGGGCTGTAGGGAAAAGCCGGGAGACTTGCCCCCCTTCCCGGGGGACCGGGAGGGGGACCCGATTTGCGGGACCCTCCCGGCCATTCCGGGAGGGTAGGCAAGTATGATTTAGTGTCCCTGCACAGAGTGCGTGGTGTCTGTGCCTGGAGCTGTGGTTTGACGGCTTCACAGCTCTTCTGTGATCTCCAGCCTAGTAGCTTCTGGTATACATTCCTGCTGCCATCTGAATCCTCTGTGTGCTTAGCGGTGAGTTTTTTACTGCTCCCCACTACTTGGGTTTGAACTTGCTACTGTGTTTTCCTACGCTGCATGGTTATACCTTCACCATGGATGTCTCACAAATCCTAAAGGTTATCCAGGCCTCAACCCAGAGATTGTTTCTTAGGGGCCCATTTATCAAACCATATTTGCGGCTAAATCACCGAAAACACCCGTTTTCGGGATTAAGCCGCAAATATTAAGTATCTCCTAAATGTATGAAAGGGGGACCGCAGCAGGGATCTCCGATCCCTGCTGCGATCCCCCCTGCACCGCCGCCGGCCACATCCCCCATAGGTTTCTATGGGGGATGCGAAGCTGCCCGATGTATTAACATCGGGCAGCCCGGCTTCGCATCCCTGGGCTATCGCCATTCTGATATGGCGATAGCCCATTGTAGCCTATGGCTACTGGATCGCACTGCCGAGCGGGGCAGTGCGGTCACAGGGGTCGGCGGGGGTCAGCGCATAACCGCGCATGCGCAGACCCCCCGGCATCCGGGTTAGGGCTTCGCAGGGACAGGCTCCTATCGGAGCCCTGTCCCTGCGCCCTTCTAATGATACATCCCGGCGGTGTACTTCAACACCGCAATGCGATGTCCGGCGATGCCACTGAGCCGGCATCCCACTATATTGATAAATGCGCCCCTTAGTCTTGAAGTAATCCATCTGGATACACTTTCCCTCCCCTGAGAAGGGTGATGGAGGGGTTAATGCTGCTATATCTACCTGCAATAAACCTGTCACTCCAGGACCTGCCGTAATTCCTCTGGATACACATCCCCAACCTTCTCCTGCTGTGAAAGGTGATGGAGGGGTCAATGCTTCTTTATCTATCTGCTATAAACAAGTCACTTGGGGACCTGCAGTAATTCATCTGGATACCCATCCCCAACCTTCTCCTACTGTGAAAGGTGATGGAGGGGTTAAAGCTGCTATGTCTACTTGCTCTACACAAGTCATTCCTATATATCCTGAAGTTATACCATGTAATACACCTTCTGCTTCATACACCTTTGTGGACAGTGGAAATGGGGATGATGATGTTCTGCTTGCTCACTATGCTCCTACAGTTTCTGCAAATCCTGCAGGATTGTTTGTGGATACTCTTTTCCCTAAATGCACCTATACAATATGCAAAGTTGAGGTCAATATATCTCCTGGCAGTCACTTAGATATTTCTTCAAATACTGTGACTATGTACATTGTGGGCCTGCATCTTTCTATGGTTATGTCCGGCGTGCAGGCTTATTGGTGCTACACGCCTGAATATTATGTTGCTGACACTTCACTTCTGACAACACTACCCTTCCTTGTGCTGGATAATCTGGGTCTTCTCAACTCTGACATACGCCAGGGGTTCTGCTGCACATTTTGGAGTGCTTTGGGATAGAACTGGTACTATACTTCTATTATGTCAAATTGTTCAAATTTTGCCGGACTGACGTTAATTAGATTTTAGATTAGAAACTCTTTTCAGATGCATTTATTCAATTTTATTTGACTGTTGTGAAAAGTTAATATGTCCTGCTTGTCCTGTATATATGACCCTAAACAATATATAGGTAAAAGTCCTGCTATGCATACTTCTGGTGGGAGAGCCAGTGTCACCCTAGTAAGGGGTCATTAGTCTTTTGTCTCCATAGGTAGGTGGGTGGGGGGTTAAGTTAGTATAGTATAGAGTAGCTTTAGTGGGCGTAAGGTTATGGGATCCAAGTATACCTAAGTTGGGGTCGGGTCATACAGGGAGGGGGGTTTCTTAGGGAGATTTGTTTTGGGTTTATTATTATTACTATTATGTTTTTCATGTATTTTATATTTATCCTGACGTAATTCTAGGTTTGTAGTACATCAGGTGGTTTTATCAGTAAAATTGTGTCTGATGTTATATCCTTCACATTCTTAATGTATAGCTGTACACGTATGGCGCCTACGGGTACCTTGTGAGGTTGTTCCTCTTGGTGAATTACACCTTCAAGACTATGCTTAACATTCTTATTATTTCTCATACTATATTGATAAACCATGTTAATATATCTGATGTGCACCTTGTTGCCCTGCTCTCCATAGTTACTTATTTTGGGGTGTAATTACACTTATTTTGGTGTGTTGTTTGTCTTTAAAAATCAATTAACATTATTGAATTAAAAAAAAACAAGGAACAGGGCACCGAAGGGTTACAGGTGATTTCAGCTTAAAACTGGGTTCTCCTCGGGTGCACAATTAGCCATCAATGCATAGACTCATTGGCACCATGAATGCAAACAGAACTGAGTCAGAGTTAGAAACAGCAAAATCACAAGTCATGTAAGCTTGAATAAGCAGATCTGTGACAGTGGACCTGTAGATGTTCTATATGGACATTCACATATTATAGTAAGATACCTACCGTATATACTTGAGTATAAGTCGACCCGAATATAAGCTGAGGCACCTAATTTTACCACAAAAACTGTAAAACCTATTGACTTAAGTATAAGCCTAGGGTGGGAAATGCAGCAGCTACTGGTAAATTTCCCTGTATAATAATACAAGGACACCACAGGCTGCTTCCCCTGCATAATAACAGGACACCACAGGCTGCTTCCCCTGCATAATAACAGGACACCACAGGTTGCTTTCCCTGCATAATAACAGAACACCACAGGCTGCTCCCCCTGCATAGGACACCACAGGCTGCTCCCCCTGCATAGGACACCACAGGCTGCTCCCCCTGCATAGGACACCACAGGCTGCTCCCCCTGCATAGGACACCACAGGCTGCTCCCCCTGCATAGGACACCACAGGCTTTTACTGACCTCTTGCATCCCCTGTACTGGGGGGGTTGCTGCTGCCGCTGAACTACTCCAGGGAGGTAGGGAAGGTACTGTGCCGCTGTCTGGCTCCATGGGGGTTGGAGGTGGTGCGTGGCCGCCGCTGAACTCCTGGTGTGTCGGCCGCTGCCCTGCTCCATGGTGGAGGTAAACTGCTGAAGGGTGGTAGAGGGGTGCCGCTAACCGGCTCCATGGAGAGAGGGGGAGTGGGGTGCGTTGCAGCCACTGACTTCCTTCTGTGGCCGGCGCTGCTCTGCAATGGCCTCCTGCACCATACATGTCCTCAGTGCAGGATGCCGCGGCCATGTTCCCGTAGTCGCAGCCATCTTCCCTAAGCCGCGGCTACATCATTACAGCCACTGACTCGAGTATAACCTGAGTGGGTTTTTTTCAGCAAATAAAAAGAGCTGGAAAACTTGGCTTATACTCGAGTATATACGGTATATGTGTTTGATATACACGGGCAGTTTTACTCTCATTTGGTTGCCTATTGAGCGTTCTGGTTATGCATCCCCCTCACATTTTTCTTCATGTTTGTCTATAGCATTTATACAAAGCAGACTCTTCCCAACTTTTTCTTCTGTCACTCTCCTCTCCTTTACATCACTTGCCCATCCAATCCCAGTGTACCTCCCCTATTCACAACCCTGCCACCTCCATAGATTATTCCCATGCGTCATCTACAATCCCACAATCGCATTCGAACTGATACAATTTGATAAAGTAACAATATTTAATGCAAACCTTCTTGAATAGACCTCTATGTATTTTAATGTAAAAATAGGAAATTATATTATTTAAGCAAACAATTTTATTTTATAAGTGCAATTCTTTCAATTTATTTTCTTCTTAAGGCGAGAATTAAAAAATAGAACAGTGTTATTGCAGATAATCAAGATAATATACAGGGTATTTTCTTTCACATGACTCCAAATAGTAATGCAAGGTATTACTGTTACTATATCTGTATCTGTGACAACATAGTATGTCTCTCTCATTTAGGAATTAATAGGAGAACCTGCAGGAAAGCTCCATACTGGACGCAGCAGAAATGACCAGGTATTGCTTGTTCTGTGCCTCATTACTTACACACAGTGGGCTAAGTACGCAATGCTGATGTTTTTGGAATTGAGTAATTATCGGTAGACTGGGCATGGGATGTGATCACACTGTAAATGTGTCATGGTTACAGTGAGGATTTCATTGCAGAATGATTGACAGGAAGTGACCATATGAAGCAGTTTACCGAGAGTGGTGGCAAAAAATGCAGGCGTGTCATGGCTGTGTTCAGGGCATGTATGTGACATCAGCTGCAGAGAAACATGGCATCTCTGTCACTACAGTCTGCATAGCCATAGTCCTACTTGGCAGCTGATATTCCCCTTTTAGTGCATATAGGCTGCGAATGTGTATGCAATTGTAAATAAGATTGCAAGGCATCTTTTGCATTAGCAGTTATACTGCATTAGAAGTTATGCTAATTGGTATTTAGTGTATACTCATCAGTTGTATTCTTAGAACAACATCATCTTTCAACCTGACAATTTATATGCTTTATACACTTTTTTGCTTCAATAAAAAATTAAAATAAACAAACTTAAGTTTAATGCACTTAACTATATACATGTACAATTATCAATATATTACACGGCAGACTTCTAAATAAAAACTATTATTATTATTATTGGTCTCCCATCATACTTCATTTACCCACCACTGTTCCCCTTGCTTCGGCATTTGCCATTGACAATCCACTGCCTCTCTTAGAAAATACCAGGGTAGAAGTAGATTGTGCTAGATGCTGCTGGCCTTTCCTCAGTCCTGTTAGATTTATTGGTTACATAGAAAGCAATAGCAGCTTATAATTTCCACTTAAAAGGAATCCAATAGGCTAATTACCCTCACCGGCTGATTCAATAAGCCACAGTGATGGACCTTCCCTTGCAAGTTGAGTTGTGAGGAGAAGGCTGCAGTGTACCGCCCTGAAAATTGTGCATTTTGCGCAGCAGCAATGGGTTATTGTGTGTTAACCCAGGGCCTGCTGTGCAGGGAAAATAGTTGTATTGATTACCTATTCCTTGCGCAACAAACTGCAGCAGTTTGGATTCCCCATTTAACTGTAATGTAAGTTTAACTTATTATAAGAAGAATCGCATCAAGGGAAATAAACCGTAGTCACACATTGGTAAGCAGGTACTGGTACAAGCAAATGTTCCTGACTTTGTCATCCATTGTGTTTTGAATACCCCTTAACATTTGACTCCTTAGGTAATCACTTTAGTCATGTAATGATAGAAACAGCCATAAAAATGCTATCTGTAAGTAAGTGAGATTAAATATTGGTATTCAGTATTTTATTTCTCTTAGGTTGTAACAGACATGAGGTTATGGCTGCGGGAATCCTGCTCTGTGCTCTACGTGCACTTGATTCGTCTTATTCGGACTATGATTGACAGGGCAGCTGTGTAAGTGAAGGAAGAGGTTTAAGCTGTTACAATGTATATGAAATTAGCGTAACACTATGGCCCAGATGTATAAGATGTGTCCAAATGAAACAGAGACTTTTGCTGTAGTGGTGTTATATCTAATTGCAGTGTGTTAGTGTGTTTGCTGTTGGCGTGGCATTTTTTCACAGTTCCTGGAAAATAGTTTTACGTGGTCGGATTCATGATGGATTCCTCCAGATCAGCGCAAAGAGCTGTTATCCAATTTCTTCACGCAGAAGGCGACCATGCTTCAAAAATTTCTCGCAGGAGGAGAAATCCTGTACAGAGAGTAGTGTCTCACATTCTGGTGGTACTGGTTCTGATGAATGAGATCCTCCACAGATAAAATTGTGGAAGGGTTGGTGACATGTGCCTTCCCGGGCCATGGCAAGTCCTTGATGCTTTTGCGTCCCACCTCATAACGCTGACACCACTGGAATATGGTGCACCGTGTGAAACACTGCTCGCCTTCTGCGCAAAGAGATTGGATAACAGCTCTTTGTGCTGACCTGGAGGAATCCATCATACATCCGATCGTGCAAAACAACTTTCCAGGAATGAAGAAACTGAGTTCACTACACATGCGCAACAGGGAAATAAGCCGTGCTATCTATTGACAAACCCACTGCGATTAGGTACAGCACTGCTACAGTCTCCTTTTCATTTGGCCACACCTTATACTAGTCTGAGAGTTGAAGGCACCAACTGTTATATAGCTGCTAAATATAATGCAGCAATATTGCCGATTTAAGCCTAACGAATATATTTTTATTACAGTGGGCTAAGATGTTCAAGGCCCTTCTTTAAAAGATAAGTCTTAGGATTACTAATAATGTCACTCTTTTATATATAAAGTACTAAACGCAATGGGCCAAATGTAACAGGGTGTGAGAATCAGTGCGTTTTTGGAAGTTTTTTTTCCTCTTTTTTTTATTTTTTTATGCGGCAATCATTTACACTGAAAAACCATGTTGATTTTGGCATGTATTTGAATGCCGCTTAAAAAAAAAATTCTCCCCAAATCTTTAACTTTTTGATTCTCGCACTCCATTACATTTGGTCCTATATATTCATTCCTTGGCTTTATTATAAAGCGGTTGACCAGTCAAAACAGTGATTTTCACTGCTTCTGGCAAATTCCTTCTCAAATGGACAAAACTATGTGCACTGCAGGTGGGGTAGATGTTACTTGTGCAGAGAGAATTAGATTTGGGTGGGGACTTTCTTCAAAGTGAGATCTATGTTGCAGTGTAAAAAATAAAGCAGTCAGTATTTTCCCTGCACAGAAACAAAATAACTTACTCAAATATAATTCTCTCTGCACATTTTACATCTGCCCCCCTGCAGTGCACATGGTTTTGTCCATTTAAGAAGGAATTTGCCAGAAGGAGTGAACCAGAATAAGCCCCATAAACTCCCCTCGTGTAAGGATTGATGTATCAAGCAGTGAAGTTGCCCATAGCAACCAATCAGCTTGGAGGTAGCATTTTTTTAAGGCTATATCACTCTAGTCATTAAACATCGGCACCATAGTGACTACTGTGAAGTCCAGCTCCTGACCATTGTTTCTGCAGGACCATTGGGAAAATGTGAAAGTCCTAATCATTTTTCCACAGTGGCAATTAAGCCACAATAAAGAGAAAATATCCATGCCTAACTCCATAAATATTTCTAAACATACAGTATTTGCTACTGCAAAAATGTCAGCATTTTGCAAACCATTTTGAAAACCACATGAATCAATGAATTTGCTGCCGATCCATGTTTTCTATCACTTTTGGTTGAATTTGCAGGTGTTTTCGATCGCTTTTGGGTCCCGGTTTATCCATGCCGATTCGAAAATATACTCAAAAACACCCTCAATTGAATACCGAGTGTCCAAATTAGTGCCGTTTTTCACAGATCTAATTGAATACCCCAAATGTGTTAGAGGGGAAAACTGTTGCTGGGTATTTGCATTCATTAGAATAATTAAAGCCTTATAGCTGCTAGATTTAATGGGGATATTCATTATTGAGAAACCAACCTGGTTTTGCCTTTTAAACCAATCATTAATAAATGCTTTTGCTTGCACAACTTGAAACATTACAATAACATCAATAAACTAGAAGTGCAAAAATGTAATTTTATGTAAAAATAAATGGTTCACTTAGAACTAGGACAGTCAACATGCTATTGCAGCAACATACCATGCTAGACAAAATTCCAGTAATTACACATCAAGGTCGTGTAATGAACCTAGGGTAATGACCTGCTACTTACAAAATAATCCTTAGCTGTGTATCGACCGTATTGTGAAATATTAATCCTTGATCGCTTAGATTAATGTTCTTCTAGTATCACATGTGTAATTGGTCAACATGAACTGTTTGGACCGTCCTTCTCCCATCTCAGAACAAAAGTAGCTGGAAATGTTAAGCCGTGTACACATCAGCAGCGATATGGGCTGATATCCAGAGGCGGAACTACCATTGGTGCAGCAGGTGCATTGCATCGGGGCCCCTGAGGACTAAGGGGCCCATTGCTGTCTAGACCAGCAGCTTGCACCCCTGTCAACCACTGTTGTGGGGCCTAAATTATTCTTTTGCACCTGGGCCCACCACTCACAAGTTCCGCCACTGCTGATATCGCTGGCAATATGGTCGCTGGCGACCATATTGCCAGTGATGAGAGTGTGCCCTAAATAAATGTAATATCGCAAGACATTGCACTGAATGGGGGAAATATACTAAGATGGGAGTTCTATTTCAGATGGGATGTTGCTATGGGTAGCCAATTAGATACTATCTATTATCTTCTAGAACATGGGTCCTCAAACTGCAGCCCTCCAGATGTTGTGAAACTACAAATCCCAGCATGCCTTGCCACAGTTTTAACACTCCCTTATAGCAAAACTGTGGCAAGGCATGCTGGGATTTGTAGTTTCACAACATCTGGAGGGCCGCAGTTTGAGGACCCATGTTCTAGAAGGTGCTAAATAAATAAAAAGTAGACTGATTGGTTGCCCATAGCAATATCCTGTGTGAAATAGAACTCCCATTTAAATAAATCTCCCCCAGTGAGTCATAGCCTTATTTTGGTTTGTGGTTAACATGGTGGATGGGATGCGGGCAGTCAGAATACCGATGCCTGCATCCTGACTAGCGGCCACAAGCCTTGTGCCGGAATCCCATTATCTGTGATAATGCAGACGCTGGCATCCCGAATGTGAGCATGTGGGTGGGTTAGTGTTAGGGTGGGGGTGGGGGTTTAGCTAGGGCAGGGGAAAGGTAAATATACTTACTTAACCCCTGCTGGGATACCCTGATTGGGATGTTGGCGCCTGTATTCTAACCTCAGGCATCCCCACTGCCGGTCATGTGTATGTATTCCCTTATTACACATTGGCCCTTATTCAGATCTGATCGCAGTACAAATTTGTTTGTAAAATGGGCCAAACCATGTGCACTGCAGCTGGGGCAGATGTAATGTTCTGAGAGAGTAAAATTTGGGTGGGGTGTGTTGAAACTGAAATCTAAATTGCATTGTAAAAATAATGCAGCCAGTATTTACCCTGCACAGAAACAAAATAACTCACACAAATCTAACTCTCTCTCTGCATATGTTGCATCTGCCCCACCTGCAGTGCACATCATTTTGCCCATTTTCCAAACAAATTTGTTCTGCGATCAGATCTGAATAAAGGCCATTATCCAGAAAATGTGGATTGTTATCCTAATCATTCTAGTTTACAGTGTCTGGTGTACTGACAATTAGTACAGGGGTCCCCCAGGGGTGTGTTCTGAGCCCTCTGTTATATTCCCTGTTTACCTACGATTGTTCCTCAGTTTCTGATTCTGTTCAGATTATTAAATTTGCTGACGATATTGCTCTCGTGGGTTCCTTTGTTCATGACAACGAGTCCGCCTATAGGTTGGAGATATCGAGGTTTGAGTCTTGGAGTAAGGAAAACGGTCTGGTCCTTAATGTAAACAAGACCAAAGAAATGATAGTTGACTTCAGGAAGTCTCCTAAAGCCCTAAGCTGCCTGCTGGTCCTGAATCGTCAACAAGTGGAGTCGGTAGACTCGTTCAAATTCTTGGGCATAAATATTTCCAAAGATCTTCTGTGGAGCGCCTACATAGATACTGTAACAAAAGGGCCCACCAGCGTATGTTTTTCTTGAGGAAGCTACGTCTGGCTGGCATGAGCAGAAGAACCTTGGTGAATTTTTATACTGGTGTTATCGAGAGTGTAATCACCTACGGTATTGTGGTGTGGTTTGGCTCTTGTTCCGCAGCTGATCGTAAAGCCCTTCAGAGAGTGGTGTCAGTGGCAAGTAAAATAGTTGGGGTTGCTCTGCCAAGTATTCACCATGTATTCGAATCCCGGCTTCTCAAGAAGACTTACAGTATTTTGAGGGATTCTTCCCATCCTAGTAGCGATCTGTTTTCCTTACTCCCCTCCAACAAGCGTTATCGTTCGGTCTTGTGTAAGTCCAAACGATACAGAGAGAGCTTCTTTCCAACAGCAATTCATATTTGAAATTTAGTCGGAATTTTTTTACTGGGTATAGATCTTGATTCGCATGTTGTTTTACTTTTATTGACTTTTTCTTATCTTTTGTACTGTTCACAATCAAATTTCGTTTAATGTTTATGTATGTGAGCATTTTATGATAATAAAGATATTATTATTATTATACAGGTTGAGTATCCCCTATCCGAAATGCTCGGGACCGCGAGCATTTCGGATAGGGGAATTTTCCGGTTTTTAGAATAATTTTTTGCAGCCATACTTACCTGTCCCCTGATGGTCCCCGGGCGTCCCTCGGCGTCCGCGCAGTCCCCGGGCGTCCACAGCAGGCCTCCGGCATCTTCTCCTGGTCTCCAGCGGTCCCAGGAATGCATTGCGCGAGTGTGCGCGCGCACCGGTGACGTCACCGGCGCGCGCGCACACTCGCGCAATGCATTCCTGGGACCGCTGGAGACCCTGGAGAAGATGCCAGAGGCCTGCTGTGGACGCCCGGGGACTTGGTAAGTATGAAAAGAGGGTTAGGGGGTTAAAAAAAAAAAAATTTGAATGATTCCAAAAACCACGGTTTTTGGAATAATTCGGATAAGGGATGTCCGGATACCGGATACTCAACCTGTACTACTAGGCAGTTAATTTGCCAGAAAGAACAAGAATTAAAAAAGGCAGTGCACTTTGGGCTAAACAAAGTGACAATCTAAATCTACAACTTTATTAACATCATAAGCTTCTCAATATAGAGGAAATAAACCTGCTGTGTTCGTGTTTTGTAAATTTCTAAAGAAAAATTGAATTGTATGTATTGATTCTGAAGCATATTAAAAAGTAAATCAGTCAACAAAATATCAAGTAAGATAAGTGCATGTAATAAAGATTCAAATAAATGGTATGTAATTACCAAACATAATACCTGGTCATAAGTGAAAGGCAGAAGCCTTGCTGGGCAAAGCAATGAGCTAACACTGTAAGAAATAGAGGGATCATTGTCTGTAGTTCCCTGTAAGTACCACAAGGTATTCGACAAACATTGAATAATCATTTGTCGGGTCTGTGTAGCAAGAACCATTATATAACACTTCAGGTCTCAAATAATTAAGATACTCTGGATTCCTTAGCCAGGGATGCCTCAGTCCATCTGAAATAGGAAAAATATTTTTCCAGAAATAAAGAAAAAGGGCACATTCAATGCTGAATCCAGACCTTTAAAATTGTTTATTTAGCAGCTGACAACAGCACTAATAAAAAGTTTTACATCCATGTGACACTCATTGCCTCTGTTAAAAAAAATCCCCAATATGGCCCATCCAGGTTTAGCCTGAGTATGGTCAGACTCATACCCCTTTCAGACAGAAAACAAAATTGCCGGGTGAAGCAGTTCCACCCGGTAATTTTGTGAATAACAGGGGTCCTTTTTCTGTGTGAAAGGGTACACCCGTGTCGTAAATCCTGTGTCTCCAACCCTGGAATTAACCAGGGTTGAGGACACGGGATTTATGTTTTTAGTTGGTTTGGGTTGCAGGCATGTTTCTTTTTTAAATGATCAGACAGTGAGTGGGTTTCTATGCCCTTTTCGCTGTTTCTCACATGTTCGGACATCCTCGTTTTTAGGGCTTGAGGTGTTCTTCCCACGTGGAGGCCACAGCTACATTCTGTTAAGTACACAATGTTGGTAGTGTGGCAAGTTATGATGTCTTTGATTTGATAGGTCTTTCCATTTATATTGAATTCTGTGTTTTTTCTGCTTTTACTGTTTTGCACATGATGCTTGACCCGCAACGATGGAAACCCTTGGTATTGATGCCGGTGTTGATGGTTGTATCCAAAGCACTCCTGACTAGTTTGCTCTAAAGGTTTTCTGCTTTTTTATAAATAAATTGTGGTTTCGGTGGAAGATCATTTACTAGAATGGGGTCCTTCTGGAGTATATGCCAGTGTTTTTTAAAGATTTTTTCCCCAGTTTTTTATGATGTGAGCCGTATGTCGTTAAGAAGGCATATTTACTGACTAGTTTTAGATGTTTTTTGTTGTTTTTTCCAGCAGTGGTTCTCTTGCCATCTCCTAAATTGCTCTTTTGGTTTCTTTTAATTTGGTTTCTTTATACCCTCTGGCTTCGAAGTTTTTCATCATATCCCCCATCTGGTTTTAGCATACTTCGTCTTCCGTGCAGTTTTTTTCTGATGCAAAGGAGTTAGCTTTTTGGGAACTCCATCAAGCCATCTTTTCAGGAGTTCACTATCTCTCTGGATGTACCTGTTGGTTTCAGTGAGTTTCTGGAAAGTTTTTGTGTGTATGGCCCCCTCTTTCACATATATTGTGAGGTCCAGAAAATGAATTTCAGTTTTTTACTTATTTGGAATGTAAATTTCAGATTTATGTTATTATTATTCAAATATTGACAGAAAGATTCTAAGTCTTCCTCCAGTCCTTGCCAGAAGAAAACTACACCATCGATGTAGCGGCGCCATGAGACCAGATTTGCCTCCCATTTGTTGTTGTTTCAGATATGCTCCTCTTCCCACATGGCCAGAAAGAGGTTAGCATAGGAGGGGGCAAATCTGGTCCCCATGGCTCGATGATGTAGTTATCTTCTGGCAAGGACTTGAGGAAGACGTACAATCTTTCTGTCAATATTTGAATAATAATAACATAAATCTGAAATTTACATTCCAAATAAGATTACGGTGTTTTCTTTTTCCTCCTTTTTATATATGCCATAAAATGGAGCACGACAAAAGAACACTTTAAATCATATCCTTCACATCCGGTTTCCAAACAGCAGAAGCGATGTCTAATGAGATCCTACATGAAAGGAGGAAGAAAACTGCCGCCAACCAAAGATCCCGAATTGTCATCCAGAAAGCCGGGGCCGGAAGTTGTCATCAAGACCCAATACCCTGACGTTGCGGCAGTTACGCTGCAGCAAATCTTATTGAACACTATATCTACTAGGAAGGAGGCAGCTGGACTGTGCCCCTCTCATGTGCCACTACTTCCCTGGCCATATATTGTTTATTTTGTGCCACAAGAGTCTTTGTATTGATGTCGCCGGACCGGAAGTGACGGTGATGCACTTCCATAAATACCCATGGTGGATGCCAGTCAGTGCACCCAGGAAGCATAGGCGAATCTAGGGGGTGGTCCGGGGGTGCACAGGACCACCCATTAGCCAATTTTGTAGCTGAGGGATGGGGCTTTCCAACGAGCCCAGCCCCGTGTCTCTAGCTCACTGGGAACTGGAGATACGGACAGGCAAAGCTGGAACGTTTTTCCTATAGATAACATGGGACCCGCTAATTCCGACCTCCACCCAGTTCAACGGCTGCCAGTTCCCCGTTCTGCATCACTGAAGCTCGAAGTTGATCTCAGTCGAACCCAAATTGCTGGGCCTTCATTCTGATACCAGGCTGAATCCATATGGGTTAATTGGTTCCAGGGATATTGAGGTTAAACCGTTTTTTTTTTTTTTTTCATTTCTTAAATGTAATTTCATGATTGTTTATGTTCTTTGAGGGCAGATTTCTCTGGAATCAAACAGCCCAGTTTCACGGGACCAAAATAATTTGAAGCCAACTTAAAAGTTCTTCAATATGATACTGGTCTCATGTAAATGGGTCAGTTGGTTCCGAAGATATAGCTGGTTGGTTAAAGGGGGGTAGGGAGAGGGGAGTGGTTGTCTCTCCCCCTCACACCAGAAAATGCAGGGACTAGGCTGGTGTATAAGGGGTCAGCCTGGGAATGTCCCTGCATGAGCCTGGGACCATATTCCCGGGTAAATCCCTGCATTTTCTGTTGTGAAAGGGGTATTATTTTAAACAGCCGTGACCTGCAGTGCTCTGAATACAGCCGGGCAGCCCCCTGCTCTCTGCCCAGCTGTCAATGACTGTCCCCCCCTTTAATCATGTGGTGCTGGCGCCCGGCGTGCTCCCCCGACGTCACGCACAACAACAGCGCGCACCATATTTCAAATGTCCACTAGGCTAGAGGGGACACCAGGAGGGGAGTGGGAGCGTGCTCTGCGCTGCGCTCTGCTCCTCTCCCCATAGAAGCAGCTGCACCGCTCTCCATCTCTCCCTGCAGCAGCGAAGGCTCATATTAAAATTTACAGTAAGTGGCACTTTTGGGGGCATTGCTTAAGGGACGCTACAAGTGGGGGCATTACGCATAATGTGTGGCTTAATGTGTAAGGGGCATTATGGTGTGCAGCATCACGTGTAAGGGGCATTATGTGTGCAGCATCATGTGTAAGGGGCATTATGTGTGCAGCATCATGTGTAATCGGTACTATGGTGCACGGCATCATGTGTAATGGGTACTATGGTGTGCAGCATCATGTGTAATGGGTACTACGGTGTGCAGCATCATGTGTAAGCGGTATTATGTGTGCAGCATCATGTGTAAGGGACATTATGTGTGCAGCATCATGTGTAATGGGTACTGTGGTGCGCGGCATCATGTGTAATGGGTACTATGGTGTGCGGCATCATGTGTAATGGGTACTATGGTGTGCTGCATCATGTGTAATGGGTACTACGGTGTGCAGCATCATGTGTAATGGGTACTATGGTGCCATTAAGCAAGAACCCCCTAGCAATGAGCACGTAGGTAAGCAGCACTTATGCGGCAAATATGTAATGGGCATTACGGTTTGTTATATAGTATGTAATGGGCATCATGATGTGTGGCACAATGTGTAATGGGCATTATGGTGTGTGGCCTTATGTGTAATTGGCATTACGCCGTGTGGCTTTATGCGTAATGGGTATTACGGAGTTTGCTAAAATGTGTAATGGGCATTACTGTGTGGTCTAAAGTGTAATACCACACCCCTTTTTGTGATGCCACGCCTCCTTCCCATGAGGCCATGCCCCCTTTTTGACGCGTGGCTACGCCGCGCAAAGGTTCCCCTACCTTTGTGTCTAGATCTGGGACCACCCATTACCATAATTCTAGATTCGCCTATGCCAGGAAGAAGAGCACTTAGATGCTCGAAATGCGTTGGAAGTGACTGATATCTTCCACATCCTGATCCGGACCTGCCCAGTGCTAAGGTATTTGGAGCCACTAGCAGGGTGCACACTCCGGACTGCATCCCTGCCCTTTTCCATCCTTGCTGGCTCCAAATACCCTTAGGGGGTAAGAAGATTTCATATGTTTTTACGCTTTGTATTTTATGTCCATGTACAAATACATTTTGTTGATTTTAAATACTTGGCGCCCAATCCAATTGTAACACCCACTTTCCAATTTACCAATATTTAAGGTCTGAGGGAGACCTTAGTGACTATTACAAGGCAGTCGGGACAGGAGCGCAGGACCGATTTTCCTCAAAAAACCATTTAAAATGATGTCACACTGTTTTCTATGGGTGAACTGGGTTCAGTGTGAAAGGCGGTTTACACACTGAACTGGGTTCAGTGTGTAAACCGGCTCCAACATGCCATGTGAAAGGGGTTTAGCTTGCTCAGACCCAGTTCGTTTTCAAATACCAGGTCAGAGCAGGGTTTGCGATGTGAAAGCAGTATAAGTAAGATGCCCATACACTAGTAAGATTTATTTTCAGATCTGGCTGGTTGGAACAAATACATGGTTATGGATGAGTGACAGTTTGTCAGTTTTCCAGCATTTCCAAGCAAATGGTCAACTGTCATTTGCTCTCAATCATAACCATGTTTTTGTTCCAACCAGACAGATCTGCAGATAAATCTGCATGTGTATGGCCACCTTTAGAGAGCATTCAATGCCCCTGACGGCGATCTATGACGGTAAGCAATGATGATAGCTCGCCATCAGAGTATGCAACTCCCTCCCCTTAATTCACCATTTCAACTTAGCTGGTCCCCTGGTGGAAACAGCGAGGGTGGCCATTAAAATGGCGGGGCTTGCTAACAAAAAGTAGCATATTTACTGCATTTGCCGGTCTCTCACAGCAAGGATTTCTCCCTGACATTGAATACGACGAGGGGGTTTGACAGCTAGGATGGCTTTTCCTCACTGTAGAAAACCCCCTCACCGCAGCATTGAATACCGCCCTTAATGTTTGCGTTGTTCCTCTAGAACTGCAACGCAATAGCAAATGCACCACCTCCTGCGTTTGCATTGCTATGCTGCAATCAGATTATCATATGCAGTCCATGCTAAATAAGGCTCATATTTTCCTCTACTTAATTCTGGCTTTCTATATGTTGTAATCAAATATTTACCTGCTATTGTTTTTACAGTTTATTACTTCAGCACTCTAAAGGCAATACTCCCCTCTTGTGTCAAAATTAAGTAACTGGTATTTAAAGATGTCCTCTAAAGTACATAGTAATAGTCATTTAGTTGTTTATTTCACGTCTATGTTTATATTCATGTTTCTTGCTTTTATGTTTTATCATACAACAGTTCCGTTGTTATTATAGGCTAGCACAGAGCAGACTGTATACGTGTGTGTCAGTGATTGAATATGAAAATCTCAGTGTCGTAATATGAATATGATTTAATGTCACATTTATTATGTATTGCCACAATTACTAATATCTTTAAACCAGTCCTAGGATGCTATTATGTTAATAAAGCTGTAGTTTTAAAATGCAGTAATAAAGATGAATTGTTTTGTGTTTTTTTGTTCTATAGTCCAGTGTGCGCAGCCTTAATGTACTGTTGTTTTTGGTGGATTATCATTTTTATTGCGCTTTTATTTTTATAAGCCCTACTTACCTCAAATTTCAGAAATAAATGGTAAGTGCAGCCTGTGGATTTACCATATGCTGCAACTAAATAACCATCGAGCTCTGAGCTCAATTGGATCTGGAACTAATTCTGTACACATTTTTGGTGCTCTTGAGATAGTGTAGAAATGCATACCTCCCAACTTTCTAGCTTCCGGATACTGGACACAAGTGTTGCGCGCCACAGGTGCGCCAAAATTTTGACGCTATGGGGGCATGACCCAGAGGCTCTGTGAGCCTCTAGCCATGCCCCCAGCCCCCTGGCTGTGGGAATAGACGCTGTGCGCATGCACACAGCGTTTATTCCCCGCTGCTTAGCAGCCGACGGGGGACTCCTAACAGCCCCCCCTCACAGCGGGACACTGCTGGCCGCGGGTGGGACAGCGGGACAGGCCCTGTTAATCGGGACTGTCCCGCTAAAATCAGGACTGTTGGGAGATATGGAAATGTAATTTACTCTAATAAAACAAAGGGCAGGTCCATCCCATACATAATATCAAATAGAGCAGGAAATAACCCCAGTGCAGTTACAATTACTTTGCTACTACCTGAGAATATTAGTAAATTTATATATAGTTTGTCACTAAAACTAGAGACCTATCTATTTTGAGTTAAAGCATTGGAACCGCATCTCTTTTTGTGAATGACAGCTCCAACAGCAATTGACCGGTTACGTTCACTGCAGATGCCTGACTTGGTTATTTTCTGTTACACAGAGAGGTTGACATACTGTTTCCAGGCTATACTCATATGCAGAGAGCTCAGCCTATTCGCTGGAGTCACTGGATACTAAGGTAATTCACTTTAAACAAATGTCCTAAAATTTATGTTTCAGAGTTTATTGCCATGGATGTAGTGTTTTCATTTTATTATTCAGCTAAACATAATAAATGTCATATACAAAGCACAACACTTTGGTTTGCTAACAGAAGAACAGCTTGGTCTTACTGTAAGTTCAGATTTTTAACATAATACTGAAAGCACTTATAGATATTCAAGTTCTGACTGTCATTAAATTTGAATATTGTGCCTGTTTAAATACACAAGGGCCCTTATTCAGATCTGATAAGAGTACAAATTACTTCTCAAAATGGACAAAACCATGTGAACCGCAGGTGGGGCAGATGTAACATGTGCAGAGAGAGTTAAATTTGGGTAGGGTGTGTTGAAACTGGAATCTACATTGCAATGTAAAAGTAATGCTGCCAGTATTTGCTCTGCACAGAAACAAAATAACTTACATGAATATAACTCTCTCTATGCATGTTACATCTGCCCCACCTGCAGCGCAGATGGTTTTGTCCATTTTGAGAACAAATTTCTACTGCAATCAGATCTGAATAAGGGGCAAGGTGTCCGGCCTTATAATGAAGTAATTTGCTGTAGCGCTCACTCAATAATATAGTGATGTAATACTTTGCTAAAGTGCAGATTTGTAAGGGGCTGCTAGACATACTGCTACACCGGTTAGCACTAGATGACTGAATTAGTGTATATAGCAGTGTTGTCTAGACTAGTTCATTAGAATGTGGAGCGCACGCCTGCTAATTTTATTGATACACGCTTATTTTTAAACTTTTTTAAGATGCCCTAATTTAATAAATTAGATATAGTTTATTGAGTACTTCATTATTAGCAAATGTCCCTTACCTATAGTACATGCAATGCACACTGCAAATAACAAGAGAATGACATAGGAGATCAACAAGCAGTTACTGGTCCTATGTACAGTTTGCACTTAAGTTGTTGGGAACACAATATGGGGAGATGTTTTGGAGCATCTGTCAAAACATTATTCTGAGAGGGCCTACTGTGGACAAATTAAAGTGGTAAAAATGTTTATTAAAAAGATATTATCTGGAAATAAAGTGAACAGGACATTATCTGGATGGCTGTAACACAGAAGAATTTATTCAGAGACCTTTGGGTGGATTTGCTGCACACTTGTGTGTATGAATTGGGACCTGCATATTGGATTATATCACTTGAGAAACAGTGGAAAGTTTAAGGGTTGAAATCAAAATGATTAATTACACAATACACATACTTCTAATACAACCACGCAAAGGGGTAGTGAAGAGTGTATTTTCATGTTTCCTCTGCAAAAAGCATTGGACTTTCTCATAGACAGGAAAATGTATACAGCAGGGAGAGGGATCTGTAGGTATCCATGACCTCAGAAACACTCAGGTGAATGTCACAGCAGCTGTATTCGTTGTGCGCCAGCAGGCTGCTGTGAATGGTGACATCTGTATTAATGATGCGTCCTTGTAGTACTTCTTCCATTTGGACATCCTGTTATAATAGTGAAACATTTTTATATCTCTAGTAGGAAATTACTAGTAAAAAGGGGACATCATTTACAAACAGTATAGTTCCCTCAAAAGTCAGTCTAGCTTGGTTGAAATGAAATATCAGAATGCAGACTCCTTTATTACAATCCCAATGAGTTTATTACTTTTATTCCCAGTGGATACTGTATGCCTAATTTGGTCATGATACTTTCTAGCTGTTAGTTAGTGGTCCCAGTGCATAATGTGTTTCCTACTGTTTGTTATATTGTTTGTTTGTGTTTAATAAATTGTCCTACAAGTATTTAATACAGAAGCACCCACAATGCATTTATTCCACACCAATAACCGTTGTTGTACTGTCTGCACAGTTAGCAAATATGTAATTTCACATTGAATAAAAATTGAGAGCCCCTACATTTTATCGCTGCTGTTAGTTAATTTACACTTTGCATAATGTTATACTATAAAATCATACTTGTACTATTCATTTAATCGCACGCTTTTGAATTATCAAATGACTGGTATGTATGCTGTGCAATATATAAATAATTCACATGCTGTTTGTTAACTTTCTTATGGAGCCCACACACGCACCGATCCCGGCGTGCGTTGTGGGCTTAATTAGCACACATAGCATCGCATCGTATGCCTTGTGCATACGATGTGCATGCGATGCGATGCTAGAAAAAGCTAGTACAAAAAGTATGTGCAGCACATACTTTTTGTACTGTACGATGAGGTGCCGCGGGAGCGCGCACCCCATCGTACAGCATCGCACCGCCGGCAACGGTGCGTGTGTGGGCTCCTTAACTTATGCTAGGTACACACCAGGACGATCATGATTGTGAGGAGATTGTGCGACTTTCGTCTCACGATCTGTTGGAGCACATGATCTGCACACAATCTGAATACGATCCAATCACGATCTGTATCCAGTTGAATGGATCTTTTACAAAATCTGACTGCGTCAGGTAGGATCTCTAAAACGACCAGCGGGATGCGCATTGGATTGGAATCAGATCTAAAACATGCAAAATCATGTCCAATTTACATGGTTGAGATTGCATCGAATTTGGAAGAATTGAGGCCAAATTGTTCTGGTGTGTACCCAGCATTACATTTATTCTTTCACTGTATAAAAAGTTTCCTTTTAAATAGATCCATCATATATGCTAAGCACAGACTTTTAATGCTGTGGCATGGAGGAATAAGTGGCAATACACATGTTAGAATAGGCGGCTCTCCTACTGCATATTCATAATTTACCTTTAATGAGTATTTACAGCTGGTTAACTTTCTGTATTACAGCCATGCAGTTGCACTATGTAGGGATGCTGAGAGACTAGGAGAAATAAAGAAGAGAATCAATGTTTTGCCTCTGGGAAGGTAAGGAGTTTGTGTAACAAATAATATTGCTGCTCCATATTTGTTTATTTGAGAATACCAATACATCACTATGGTGGCTAAGTAAACTACGTAACTTACGCAACCTACGTAACTTACGTAAACTATGTAAGTTACGTAACTGGAGCTGTGCTAATACATAATGGTTCATATCCCCACTATCCACGTCATACCCCCCATTATCCACGTGGGCGTGGAGGTCATTTTATAAAGTGTGGCGAGCGCACGTAGATACGCATCCCCTCGCGGGGCTCGCTGCGCTCGCCACACTCGATAAGATTGATAGTGGATAGTGGGGATATGATTGTGTTAGTGGGTGTTGTGTGTGTGTGTGTAGTGCATTATACTTACCTCAATGATGTCCCCAGCGCCAGCGTTCCCCTCTTCCGGCACTCGGCTTCCCGCACTCGCGTCCGCCATGACAGTCCCCGGCAGCAGCAATTAGCGTAGTGCCGCTGTGGGAGCAGGGAAACCATGTGATGCTCCCCCAGCGGCAGTACACTTAATTACATACATTGCTGCCGTCCCAGGATGCATCTCCTCCGCCCACCCACCGCTGAAGCCCCACAGCCCGCCCTTAGTTCAGGCCGCCGGGATCTCGCTCCACCGCCCGCCGAGGTGGAAGTAAGTGACATATTAGCAGGGTTCCCGGCAATGGCTACGCTGACAATGTACCCTAAGGTACATTGCCAGCATAGCGTAGCCGGGTGCCCTGCTAATACATAAGTACCGAAAATTTTAAATAAATGGTAAGGTGTATTTGTCATTTTTTAACTTTTTAAATGAAGGGACTGGTGACATTGAAGGTCTAAAGCTTACTTTTATGTATTTTAGATTCCAAACTTTGTAAGAACATAAACTTACCATTAGGTAGATTTTAGATAGACTTTTACATAATGTATTAATACAATGTATTGTAATGACGATATCAAACATACACTGGGGAAAAAGACATTTGTAATAGATCCATTTAAATCTTGAATTGATTTTTTTTAAAGCCGTATTTCCTGGCCTCTGATGCAATGCTAAGTAGTGTTCCTCAGCTATGCTAAATGAATGCCTAGCTCCAGATCTGGAATTGCATCTGAGAATCCATTTGTTTTATGTTTCTTTTGTTTTCAAAACAGTGGTGCAATAGCTGGAAACCCTTTGGGGATAGACAGAGAGCTCCTGCGCAAAGGTAGGAATTTAAATAAAACAGAACTTAAAATCCATCTGTAGAACAATCTGTACCCAATGAGATCATTTATATTTTTCACATAACTTGTGCAAAATTCTGCCCCAAAATTATGATATGGAGAGGGGAATGTAGACCAGCAGGGAACCAGCTTTTAATAAATTTACACCTTTTCTAAGCACAAGGGGCCAGATAGAAGTGTAAAACATGTAATACTAAATATGAAAGAACGTTGTTTCCATCCACGTGGATGGTTTTATGTCGCTTAAATGCCCTTAGGAGCAGCTCACGCTGTATAATTTATTATATTATCTAGGTAGGTGCAGTATAAGATTGAGGGCCAGATGCTCTAAGCTTCAAAAGTGATAAAATGGAGAGTGATAAACAGCCAGCCAATCAGCTCCTGTCTGACATTTTTAAAACACAGCATGTGACATGGCAGGTAGGAGCTGATTAGCTGGATGTTTATCACTCTCCATTTTATCACTTTTGAAGTTTAGTACATCTGGCCCTGAGCTGTTTCCTCATTAGAGTAACCCGTTGAGTGTTCTCTTTCTCCTGTAGTTTTCCTTAGGCATGGTTAATTTTACATTAGTAGTGCCCTGTAGGTACATGGGGCCTGCGTATGTTTGCAGCCTAGCGAACAGGTAAACGATTGAATCCCCTCTCTAGCATGCGAGGGGATGTGTACACTAACATCCCCTCGCATGAGACCACACAGGCTAAAAATCATTTGATGGTTGCTCACCATCGATTGATTTGTCACCTGTTCGCTAATAAACACCAGCCGCCCGCCCCAAGAAGGCATAGACATGTCTGCATCTGCAGGGATACGCCCAGCATTTTCATGGGCACGAATTCGGCCCATTACCAACGGGTCTGAATTGTCCTCATCATTTAGAGTAAATGCTGTATTTACTTCCATAACGGATAGAGGTTTGGGCGGGTTCTGCACACAAAAAAAATATAAACTTGATGCCCTCTATTTGACGGGCAATCTACCACTGTATGTCGGTTAACAACAGTGGGGGTGCTATCCCAAACATTAGCATACAAAGTCAAAAAAAGAAGAAGAAGAGAGTTTGTACGGATGCACTCCTTACTGGACAATCATGGAGAATGTAACTGGTTTTATTCCTTTTCAAATGTCTTTTAAAAAGTGGAGGTTCTTTTTATCTTTATTGGGATCTATAATTGATAAGGAAACCGCCACATGTAGCGAAATAAGAGGTTAAAAGATTTTTTACATTGATCAACAAACAGTGATTAAGAAAGAAAATGTGATTTAGGATTTTAAAAGTGTAGGTAGAAGCGAATGTTGGTGATAGTATTTTAATATCAATTGGGATGTATTCCCACTGGAGTCCTTACATTCACAAATCTGTATGAATAAAGAGATATTACCACACGTGTTTATTTGTTATTGCTTTACAGGGGCTTTTCTTGGGTATGTTGGGTTGAATATTCTGAGATATATCAGCATGGTATTTCACCCATAGGAGGTCCCTAGACAAGTTTCGTGTAATTTAGGGATAGATTTCCCATATACAATAATGTGTGTTAGTTTACAGGTACATTGACTCTTCATGTAACAGAAGGTATCTCAAATTGTAATGTTATACCAGTTGGTTTGTACACTCCCCAGAAATTACGTATTTAAGGGGTATATTCCCCAAAGAGTATTATATACACTGGCACAGGATCGGTGTATTCAGTGTCACCTGGGATGTCTTCCCAAAAGATGTTATATACATTGACCCTATTAAAATACGGTTGGAGGTATTTTCCAGAGAGTGAGCTCCCATACAAATCTTAAGGTTGAGTTCCCTATGGGAGTCCTCCGGTGTATGCACTGGTGTAGGATTTATATACTTAGGGGTATATTCCCCATATAGTGTTGAATACACTGGTACAAAAATTAGGGGTACCATATAGTGTTGAACACACTGGCACAAAAGTTAGGAGTATCTTCCCCAGAATGGTATTTACACATATACTGGTATAAGAGTTTATATAATTAGGGGTATATTCCCCATATGGTGTTGAGTACACTGCCACGGATTTAGGGGTATCTTCCCCGGATGGTATTACACACAGTAGTATATAATTAGGGGTATATTCCCCATATAGTGTTGAGTACACTGATATAAAAGTTAGGGGTATCTTCCCCAAAATGGTGTTTACACACACTAGTATAGAGTCGGTATATTCAGGGATATCTCCCTCAGGGAGTGTGATCCTATATTATGGTCAGATTCCCTAAAACAGGTCCCAACAGAATTTTATAGGAATAGAAGAGACTTTTGCTAGGTAGCCCAATATAATTTTTGTATCAACAAGCAATATATCATTTAAGGGGGTAAACTGTTCCCCTTTAAGGTGGTGGTAATTGGTTCTAAGCGTATAAATGTGGGATCACTTTATGGTGACTGGGGGGATGTATTCCTATTCATTCAGGTAGTGACATACCCAGTTACTGATACTGTAACGACTTAGACCACTTAGTATAAATCAGGAGGTTTGTTTCAGCCCAACATAGAGTTTTGTCACACTCTATGTTTATTAATGTCAAACACAGTTTTATAATGCTACTAAATAGTTTGCTACATATGTTTGCAACATAGGTTCGTGGTTTCTGAAACACATTGATACTTTATCTTCATATGTTTAATGTGTTCAGAGGTATAGCAGCGACACCTGCTGAGAGATGCAGGGTACTGCTATTTAGGCACCTTTCATAAGGTACTTCGTGCTGGGCTGTATGTAGAGCTGCCAGGTATGCATACATATGCAGGACCACTGTCTGGTCTGTTAGCAGTGGCTGCTGTAGATGACCTGGCAGTTACCTCCTGGATACAGATTAAGTAAGGACGCTCAAAAAATCATAATAATGTTAGAGAATAAATTTCTGATCTAAACACCAAACATTCTATCTAACGCTACACACGCAGGACACGTGTTTCGCTATATGAGCTTCTTCAAGCTGACCACTGGATTGATCCCAGGCTCGGATATTTATTGGGATAGTTCAGCCAATGACGGTGCTGATTCCCGTCACATGGGGCGCCTGCGCCAATGATCTGGCGTCGTCGCTTCCGCCCTCTCAGGTCTGGTGCCCTTCCTGACGTAGTCACGCTAGTCACATGGTGCCTACGTCGCACCACGTGACTTGTCACATGTAGTTCTGCGGCCAATCGCCTTCCGATGCTGTCAGAGACCCGGAAGTATCTTCCGGGTTTGTTGTCACCCTGCGCTCTGTATAATTTATTCATCAGGGTATCGTAAGTCTTTTTTATCGTTATTAGAGCTGGATTCTTCCGGTCATTCTCGGATCCTTTTGAGTGTGCCCTTATTTCATCTGATAGTCATGACTCCATTATTAATACACGTATCGTGTGTATTGGGTTTGATTATGCTCATTACTGCTAAGAACCCCTTCCTCGGTATATGGTATAATTTCATCCATAATATGTCCCAGAACCTGTATCAATTGGCTACTCCTTCTGTAGCTAGCTACTCCTTCTGTACCATTACTATGGTATAGGATTCCCTCCTTGCATCTTTATGGGATGCTGGTGCCTCACAGTGAGAAGCAATTAATACGGAGATCTTTCCATGTTGTGTGAGTCACACAAATCAGCACCGTCATTGGCTGAACTATCCCAATAAATATCCGAGCCTGGGATCAATCCAGTGGTCAGCTTGAAGAAGCTCATATAGCGAAACACGTGTCCTGCGTGTGTAGCGTTAGATAGAATGTTTGGTGTTTAGATCAGAAATTTATTCTCTAACATTATTATGATTTTTTGAGCGTCCTTACTTAATCTGTATCCAGGAGGTAACTGCCAGGTCATCTACAGCAGCCACTGCTAACAGACCAGACAGTGGTCCTGCATATGTATGCATACCTGGCAGCTCTACATACAGCCCAGCACGAAGTACCTTATGAAAGGTGCCTAAATAGCAGTACCCTGCATCTCTCAGCAGGTGTCGCTGCTATACCTCTGAACACATTAAACATATGAAGATAAAGTATCAATGTGTTTCAGAAACCACGAACCTATGTTGCAAACATATGTAGCAAACTATTTAGTAGCATTATAAAACTGTGTTTGACATTAATAAACATAGAGTGTGACAAAACTCTATGTTGGGCTGAAACAAACCTCCTGATTTATACTAAGTGGTCTAAGTCGTTACAGTATCAGTAACTGGGTATGTCACTACCTGAATGAATAGGAATACATCCCCCCAGTCACCATAAAGTGATCCCACATTTATACGCTTAGAACCAATTACCACCACCTTAAAGGGGAACAGTTTACCCCCTTAAATGATATATTGCTTGTTGATACAAAAATTATATTGGGCTACCTAGCAAAAGTCTCTTCTATTCCTATAAAATTCTGTTGGGACCTGTTTTAGGGAATCTGACCATAATATAGGATCACACTCCCTGAGGGAGATATCCCTGAATATACCGACTCTATACTAGTGTGTGTAAACACCATTTTGGGGAAGATACCCCTAACTTTTATATCAGTGTACTCAACACTATATGGGGAATATACCCCTAATTATATACTACTGTGTGTAATACCATCCGGGGAAGATACCCCTAAATCCGTGGCAGTGTACTCAACACCATATGGGGAATATACCCCTAATTATATAAACTCTTATACCAGTATATGTGTAAATACCATTCTGGGGAAGATACTCCTAACTTTTGTGCCAGTGTGTTCAACACTATATGGTACCCCTAATTTTTGTACCAGTGTATTCAACACTATATGGGGAATATACCCCTAAGTATATAAATCCTACACCAGTGCATACACCGGAGGACTCCCATAGGGAACTCAACCTTAAGATTTGTATGGGAGCTCACTCTCTGGAAAATACCTCCAACCGTATTTTAATAGGGTCAATGTATATAACATCTTTTGGGAAGACATCCCAGGTGACACTGAATACACCGATCCTGTGCCAGTGTATATAATACTCTTTGGGGAATATACCCCTTAAATACGTAATTTCTGGGGAGTGTACAAACCAACTGGTATAACATTACAATTTGAGATACCTTCTGTTACATGAAGAGTCAATGTACCTGTAAACTAACACACATTATTGTATATGGGAAATCTATCCCTAAATTACACGAAACTTGTCTAGGGACCTCCTATGGGTGAAATACCATGCTGATATATCTCAGAATATTCAACCCAACATACCCAAGAAAAGCCCCTGTAAAGCAATAACAAATAAACACGTGTGGTAATATCTCTTTATTCATACAGATTTGTGAATGTAAGGACTCCAGTGGGAATACATTCCAATTGATATTAAAATACTATCACCAACATTCGCTTCTACCTACACTTTTAAAATCCTAAATCACATTTTCTTTCTTAATCACTGTTTGTTGATCAATGTAAAAAATCTTTTAACCTCTTATTTCGCTACATGTGGCGGTTTCCTTATCAATTATAGATCCCAATAAAGATAAAAAGAACCTCCACTTTTTAAAAGACATTTGAAAAGGAATAAAACCAGTTACATTCTCCATGATTTACTTCCATAACCTAAGAAGTGTTTTACCAGCATGAAGAGGGCATCGATCACCGCAGGTAGCTTAGGTGCGAGAGTGATTCGTCGGGTAAGTAAAAATATTCTGTTTTGCCCTTTAGCATATTAGCAGATCCTCCCATGTCAATGTAATTCTCATCCTGGTTTTCTGTTTTTAGAGCTCAACTTTGAATCTGTCAGCCTTAATAGTATGGATGCAACCAGCGAGCGAGACTTCATAGGTAAACTTTCTGTATTTCTCTAAAGATTAAACTACTTTGAAAAATAATGAATATGTTAAAATGATCTACAAAACCATTTGTTGTTGTTGTTATTATTATTATTATTATTATTAAAATACAACAATAGTTGTAGTGGGGTTTTATTTATTATTTTTTGGAATAGCAGTATAGTTATTACTGCATTTATAGGCCACTTTCGCAGCCGACATGAATAAGGTTGACATGAGTTTTTCACAATTTTTTGTGTCTATGTTGACATGGACACTGTATAAGTGTACCACGTCCCCCCACATGGCTCGCTGTGCTCCCCATGCTTTGAGCACGATGCCTCACTGTGCTCGGCACACTATTCTATTCCCACTCTATGCTCACTTGAATAGTAAAGAATAAAAAGGCACTTTTTTTTTTAACTTATGTCGACCTTTTCCCATGTCACAAATTAGCTTGTGTCGACCTTCTTGTCAATGTCGACCTTGGTTATATTAACCATTTTAAGGTGTCGAGCTAGTCACTGTCGACCATTAGTGTCACGACCCTAGTCGGCGATTCCCCAGATACGGCAATCTGAGAATCTCGGCCACGTGACACTTTTACTGAGTATCCCAAGCGTGTGCGTATTTCACCACGATTCCGCTTGCCACCAATCAAAGTAAGTTTTTTGGACTTAGTCCACGACAGCTTTGATTCTGTCGACACACCAAATTATGAGTTACACGGTAGCGCTTTGGCGAATTCGTCAGAGGCTTGGGCTGGAAACAGCAGACACCAAGAACTAAATTATGACTTTTAATTTAAGCGAAAACACTACAAGGCTTACAGTATATTACAGAAAACATAAGTTACAAGATATATGATTAATAGGTAAGTCACACGTAAAAAACTGTTTCAAAATAAAACAAAATGTGGATAAAGAAACAAACCGATTCAAGGACACACAGGATGAAACGGGGTTGGAATGGAAATCTCTCCGGACACTGGATCATTTCAGAGACAGGTATCGGATCCACCCCATTCCAAGGAAAATTTACCCCAATTTCTTGTGAGACACACACTTTTAAGATTTGCAAAACACACACAATCACAGCCCCCACCTCAGGAATCTCCCTGTCATGGGGTTTCCTTAGGATATACCCAGGGACTGGCTAATTTTTTTTTTTTTTTTAAATAATCTTTATTGCATTTTTTCAAGAGATATACAAAAAATAAAATAACATACACCGCAATACACACATACATGCTGTGCCTCAGTATCAATCTGTACATATTACTTTATGCATGATTTAATATTTACCTTGCAAAGAACAGATTTACCCTAAGCACTGCCCAAACCCATACATTCCTTGTACAGTACATTCCATATTTTGCAATCGTTAATACATTATAGGTAGTTATACACATCGCCATCTTTTACTATTTCACCTTTTATCTACTCGGGTTTTCCTACCATCTACTCTCCTTTACCCCCCGTATACATTTATATGTGTTCTATTATCTTGTGACTTTTACCTGTGATTAATGTCCCAAGCCGGGATCTTAAAAAATATAGTGCAGCGCTTGGCGCATATGTTTTTTTTTTTTTTTAATTATTAAATAGAAAGTCTTACTTTAGTTTCGTATGAACTTTAATTATATATATTTAAGTGAGCATAGTGCATTATTATTTTTATATATATATATATATATATATATATATATATATCTGTATTAAACAATTTATGTACATATTTAACCTTTTATGTGTATCTTGACTGTGACTTATGTCCGCCAAACAACAACAATTTTGTACATTGAGTGGGATAGCTATAGTAACTTTAATATATTTACCTAAATTATTGTTCATTCGTGTTTCTATATTAGGGGGAGGTCAGCCATGGATTCCATATCTGAGTAAATTTGTTCTCGTTGTTACGGCTATTGTATAGATATTTTTCCTGCGATGCGGTATAGTTAACCAGTGCCACCCAGCTATTAAAATCCGGGGCCTTACTACCCATCCACTGCCTGGCCACCATTACCTTGGCTAAAGAGCACATAATATTGACATACGTTCTATTATATTGGGGGATACGGTTACCGTCTATAATATTTAGGATACAACCCTTGGCTGTAAGAATTTCCCTCGGGATCCCCGTGGTTGCAATTGTCCTGATAATTTTTTGCCAGAACACGTTCACCATTTTACATTCCCATAACAGATGGAAAAAAGTACCCGGGTCGCACCTACACTTTGGGCATGTTTCCGAAGCTCTGGCCTTAAATTTGACCATCCTAGGCATCGTCATATAGGACCTATGAAAGATAAATAGTTGTATTTGTTGCGTGCAGATCCCATTTGTGGCCTTAGGAATAGCTAACATAGCTTCGCTCCACTCCTCCTCACTGATGCTGCCCAGCTCCCTCTCCCATTTCCCCTTTAGCATTTCCAAATTATCTTGGCCTTTCATCTGCCCCAAGTTTTTATAAATTCTGGAGACTAGTTTGCTTTTGTCCCCTTTCTTAATTATTTTTTTGATGGAAGACTCGTCAAACACTTGGGGGGCATTGGGAAATTGTACCGCCAGGGCCTGTCTAATTTGTAAATAACGGAAAAAATGTGTCCTCGGGATGGCGAACTCCTCCACTAGTTGTTGAAAGGTCTTTAATCCCTGTACCTCATAAATTTGTTTCAGGGTCGTAACAGCATAGGGTTCCCATGTTTTTTTTATCTGGAGATCTCTTAGTTCTTTAAATGTAGTAGCGTCATCTATTGGGTGCTCAACGTCTATAAACCTTGACTCTGTCTTTTTATGGGCTTCCTGCCAAACCTTGATTGCTTGTGTCACAAGGGGGGGATCTAGCATCCGGGTATTGCCTTGTAGTATTCTACCCCAGGGACTTATTGCCCTGGTCCCCTGTCTCACCAAGGTTTAAGCAAGGTCGCTACCCCCTTCTTCCACTATCCATGGTCTTAATTGGGCAAGTTGCGTCGCAATGTAGTACCCCCTGAGATCAGGCAGTCAGGGACTGGCTAATTTACTGTCCTTTTGAAGCTGAGTAATTAGTCATTCAACCACCAGAGCGTATACACGTTAGTATACAAAGCACCCCCCTGGGGTCAGAGTCAACAAACCTTGTTGAGACATACCAGGCAGACCAGATCTTGATCTGGGACCTAGGAGAAATAGCTTCCCTTTGTTCCTATGATGAGTAGATAGCACACCATATCAGGAACATTATTGTAAACAGAGCATGGACTTCAAAGGAAAGGGATCCCATCTGCCTTCCTGCTTCACCCCCCATTCCTCCAAACCATCCAGGGCAAAGGCAGGTCACTTTCTCAATTACATTTACAATAAGGGCAGAATAGCGTATTACAATTACGCTCCTTCTGGCGTAAAAATGGCGGTCGCTCATGACAGGATGGCATCCAATCATGACAATTAGTGGTCGAACTAGTGACTGTAAACCTAGACAGTATCTACCCAGTGACCGCATACCGTGCCAAAAGGGGCTGTTTGGCATGACTGTAGGAAAGATGTATGAGTGAACTGACAATATGCCAGAAGCATTCTTTGCCTCAAATATCTGCCACCAAAATGTTACTGTCTCTGAAGGTTATATTCAATGTATTTTAAAAGTTGGATTTTAATACCCCTTTCACACCGCAATTGTTAAACGGTATATTGCCGTTTTTTTTTCCCATTTCAAAATGTTTAAGGCTGCAGTGAGAATGGCTCTGTTCTACCCGTTTAAAAAAAAAACGGCATGGGGTCATCCCCCCCCCACTGCCGTAACCAGCACCAGGCTGAAGAGCCGGGGCTTGTATTAAAAAAAAGCGGTATGGTTAATGCTTTGGCCGCGGGACCTTATATAATAAGTGTCCCCCGGCTGTGGCATTACCCTGCTGGCTGGTTGTGCCTATGGCTGGTTCTTAAAATACGGGGGACCCCTACTCATTTTGTCCCCCGTATTTTGGGAACCAGCACCGGCCCTGGAGCCTGGGGCTGGTTTAAAAAAAAAAATCAGCGGAGCCCCTATTTGCCGGGTTTCCTGTTTTTTTTTTTTTAATACCAGCCCAGCTCTTCAGCCTGGTGCTGGTTATGGCAGTGGGCGGGGGGGGGGGACCCCACGCCGTTTTTTTTTTGTTTTTTTTTAAATCCCCCCCCCCCCCATCTTTACTATGTGTTAAACGGCAGTGTGAATGTGACAAAACGGCTTTTAAATGGTAAATTTACCTTTTAAAAGCTGCAGTGGGAAAGGGTCTTTATGGCTCTTAGCCATTTAAAAACCCATTTTAAGTAAAGGTTCATTACCCTTTTGGGCAGTGGGAAAGCAGCATATAAGAGTGTGATTGTTATGTTTGTTGTACTTGTTCTTTACAATATAATTCAGAAAATGAACTGCAAACTTCAAATCATGTCTTACACAATAGCAGGCTTTTATTATTGCATGGTCCTTGTTCCCAAACTCCAACTTGGAAATGTTCAGCCTGCAAAAAACCAACCATTATCTGCTCTCGCTGGTCAGTCTGCCCTTCTTTTTAGACTGTAATACCCCTTTTACACCGCCGAAAAATCCGGGTCAGCTGCGGGTCAGACCCGGATAATCGGCGGTGTAAATGGGGTATATCCGTGTCCATTCCACGGGTCCTCTACCCAGGTCCTGACCTGGGTAGAACCCGGATAGGACCCGTGTAAATGGCGGTGTAAATGGTCCCGCTGCGGGTGCAGGCACCCGCAGCGGGTCCACAGCGTGCAGTGCTGGGGAAGATGTGCCCAGCTGCTGCGGGAGGAGGGGGTCCCTGCGGCTGCTGAGGGGAGGGGGGGTACCTGTCCTGTCAGCCTGCGGTCAGAGCTCAGCGGAGGGGATGATGTGCGCCGCTGCTGTACCATCCCCCGGCAGCCGGTCCCTGCGGCGAATGGACAGTCAGTGTTGGCGGTCCCTCCAGCGCATGGGAACTAGTACTAGTTCCCATGCGCCAGAGGGACCCCCGCCACTGACTGTACATTCGCCGCAGGGACTTCGCGGCTGCGGGGAGAGGTACAGCAGCGGTGCACATCATCTCCTCCGCTGAGCTCCGACCGCAGGCTGACAGGACAGGTACCCCCCTCCCCTCAGCAGCCGCAGGGACCCCCCTCCTCCCAGCACCCGGGGACAGCACTCCCCATCTACCCCCTAAAAAACACTGAACCTGGGTCAGCCCTGCCTTAAATATTTTATATATATATATATATTATATTTATATAAATATATATATATTATATTTATATATAATTATTTTATATATATATATATATATATATATATATAGCAGATAGATGAAAACAGCGGCACTCAGAGTCTTGAAACGATGCAAACAGCGTGAAAACTTTACTGATCTACAGTTTCGGGGTAATCACCCCTTCATCAGGACAAATACACAATGAAAATACAAGCAATAAATACACTTCAAACCACTCACCCACGCCCCCCGGCGTTCCCGCGCCTCCGTGGTCCTACCCCGAACTTCCGGCTGTATCCAGGAGCGTCATGCTGCGGGGCGGATGTGCGTCAGCTGTTGATCGCCGTTGTCCGGGCAACCAGAGGACTCTCACCCCTCTGGCGTCTCCGGCTTCCGCTCTCCACGCTCGCCCGCCTTTCTGTGACGCTGGTGGTTGCCCTGGTAACCGGCCACCTCTCACTTAGCCGATCAACCCGGCCCCCCTCCTGCGTCACCGCTCCCTCAGCATTTGATACGCTGGTTGCCCGTACGCTTCAGGGGTGGTTGTCACGGTGATCTGGGAACTGCCTGAAATGTAAACACAAACAGTAATGTGATCATGTGCAATATTATGCATACAAAAAGCTTGTAAAAATACATGTCGGGTGTTGCCATCCTGTCAAACCTTAAAACATGCTAGTGTTACATATCAGTGTGTCCAAATATCTGGACAATTTCTCCACACTCCATGGCGCCCTATTAACAAACAAGAGGCACTTCTATTCATGCATCCTTGTGTGGCCAGACCCCGTGGTCTGGTCGGTATCGTGCTCTCCCCTTAATAGGTGCGACATTATCAAACAAATGTACCATCAAGACATTAGTGAATATATAAAAAAGTGCTAAGTGCTGAGAAACAAATCTCTAAAGTGCTTCAGTATTAAAAGAGGAACATGGTGTCACTGGATCCCCAGTGTCCATGGCCCTGTGGAAACTTAACTCTAATGTTAAAACGCTGGGCTATGGTGTTTCTAATCAGCTTGCGAAGTGAGCACATGACTCCTACTAAAAACCTTTCACTACTGTCTTAATAAGTACCTGGGTGGGGTGAACCTTCTTATCCATCCCCCCCATCATGTTTCTGTGTGCAGTGGGTACATCAAAACATCTCAATGCGTTCTGGCTAGCCAACTGGCCTGCTGTTGGATACATATAACAGCCAGTACAGCTAGAATTCACAAAAAGTTAATTAGCCCAAGGGACTCGTTGAGTCCCTTGGGTTTTAATGTTTCCAACCTAAAAATCCAACGGGATTCCAATTGTAACAGGGCTTTACCCCTGTTACCTCCACGGGGGCTATCCGGCACTTGATCAATTATTTTATACCTGAGTGTGGCCATGTTGTGTTTCATGGCCACAAAGTGCCGGGCCACTGGTTGTTCGCTAGACCCTGTGTCTAGCGAACAACCAGTGGCCCGGCACTTTGTGGCCATGAAACACAACATGACCACACTCAGGTATAAAATAATTGATCAAGTGCCGGATAGCCCCCGTGGAGGTAACAGGGGTAAAGCCCTGTTACAATTGGAATCCCGTTGGATTTTTAGGTTGGAAACATTAAAACCCAAGGGACTCAACGAGTCCCTTGGGCTAATTAACTTTTTGTGAATTCTAGCTGTACTGGCTGTTATATGTATCCAACAGCAGGCCAGTTGGCTAGCCAGAACGCATTGAGATGTTTTGATGTACCCACTGCACACAGAAACATGATGGGGGGGATGGATAAGAAGGTTCACCCCACCCAGGTACTTATTAAGACAGTAGTGAAAGGTTTTTAGTAGGAGTCATGTGCTCACTTCGCAAGCTGATTAGAAACACCATAGCCCAGCGTTTTAACATTAGAGTTAAGTTTCCACAGGGCCATGGACACTGGGGATCCAGTGACACCATGTTCCTCTTTTAATACTGAAGCACTTTAGAGATTTGTTTCTCAGCACTTAGCACTTTTTTATATATTCACTAATGTCTTGATGGTACATTTGTTTGATAATGTCGCACCTATTAAGGGGAGAGCACGATACCGACCAGACCACGGGGTCTGGCCACACAAGGATGCATGAATAGAAGTGCCTCTTGTTTGTTAATAGGGCGCCATGGAGTGTGGAGAAATTGTCCAGATATTTGGACACACTGATATGTAACACTAGCATGTTTTAAGGTTTGACAGGATGGCAACACCCGACATGTATTTTTACAAGCTTTTTGTATGCATAATATTGCACATGATCACATTACTGTTTGTGTTTACATTTCAGGCACTTCCCAGATCACCGTGACAACCACCCCTGAAGCGTACGGGCAACCAGCGTATCAAATGCTGAGGGAGCGGTGACGCAGGAGGGGGGCCGGGTTGATCGGCTAAGTGAGAGGTGGCCGGTTACCAGGGCAACCACCAGCGTCACAGAAAGGCGGGCGAGCGTGGAGAGCGGAAGCCGGAGACGCCAGAGGGGTGAGAGTCCTCTGGTTGCCCGGACAACGGCGATCAACAGCTGACGCACATCCGCCCCGCAGCATGACGCTCCTGGATACAGCCGGAAGTTCGGGGTAGGACCACGGAGGCGCGGGAACGCCGGGGGGCGTGGGTGAGTGGTTTGAAGTGTATTTATTGCTTGTATTTTCATTGTGTATTTGTCCTGATGAAGGGGTGATTACCCCGAAACTGTAGATCAGTAAAGTTTTCACGCTGTTTGCATCGTTTCAAGACTCTGAGTGCCGCTGTTTTCATCTATCTGCTACATGTTTCTGGCTTCTCAGTCAGCACAGACAGGCAACGGAGCAAGCTACCCCGTGGGGGGGTCTGAGTGCCGGGCATACAAGACTCGTATATATATATATATATATATATATTATTTAAGGCAGGGCTGACCCAGGTTCAGTGTAAATGGATCCAGGTCCGACCCAGGTCAAAGTGCTGTGTTAATGGGGTATAAAGCAGGGTCAGACCCTGGATACTCCAGCATTCAAAGACCAGGGTCCGACCAGGGTTTTTGGTGTAAAAGGGGTATACGTTTGCATGAGCAGTGCCCTCAAGACCTTTTTCTTTCCCTTACTTATACCATAATCTCCTCCCAACTGCCTACAATAGCACAAACTTTACCACTGTACTGCTTATTTTGGTAATATGACCGCTGAAGCAGCAATGTTTATAATCTTGTCCTATAGTGTTCTGACACTTTTTGTATTTGTTTGTTCATACTGTTTTTCTGTTTATGTACTTTGTTAGGTGCTGCAGACCAATTGTGGTGCTATTTTAATAAAGGATATTGATGATAATTGTTGAAATGGCTAATGAAAGGCCCTGAAACTTATTATTTATTATTTTTTTTACTTTATTGTTATTTACAAAAAAAAATTTATTTGGTTTCAGCTGAGTTTCTGTTCTGGGCGTCTCTGTGTATGACCCATCTCAGTAAGATGTCTGAAGATCTAATTATCTACAGCACCAAGGAGTTCAGCTTTGTTACCCTGTCTGATTCCTACAGGTTAGTGTTCCTAAAATATTCTACTGTAGATAAAACACTTATTTTAATTATATTCAGGTTTTAGATTTTATCATTTAATATTTATTTTAATATTTCAGAGATGTTTTAAACCTTTAATTTATGAACAAACTTAAATGTGTTAATTTAAAAGCTCTGATAAAATAAACATGCCTTAATAAAATTGCCTTAAGGTGCCCATACACGGTACAATTATTGAATGCAATTTGGACTTGATCGCATCGCATACGTTTTGCAATGCAAAGAGATGTAATCTAGTACAAAAAATATGTGCAGCACATACTTTTTGAGCTGTGCGGTAGCGCGCATCTCATTTCACCCAGCAATTGTAATGTGTATGGGCAGCTTAACATTTTCTTTAGGTGAAGTTATTGTGCATTAGACAAACGTTATAATTCTGCAAACTATGTTTTCAACGCACTCCCCTTCACTTGCCGTTTTCAACTCGCTGATTCCATTCGGCGAGGTGGAAACGGCGAGTGTGGCCATCAACACGGTGGTTTTCACCACTAGACGTAGCGGACTCGCTGTTTAAGGGGAGAACTGCATGGATTCCGGCTAAACATTAAAACCGGTGAGGGGGTTGGATGGAGTGGGATGGCTTTTCCTCGATGAAAATAAGCCATCCTTGCCATAGAAAACCCCCTCACCGTGGCATTGAATACCGCCCTTTATGTCCACATCGTCATGTCAACACTGAAATGTCTACAACACTTTCCTAGTGGTCCAGAAGCCTTATTTGGCATCTGGGTTACCTGGTGATGACTTCTAGCCTCTCCATTCTGCAGCCTTATTATAACCCTCCCGTGCTGTAGCATAACCATAACAGTTTGCATTTTTGCCTGCTGACATTTTGCACATGCAGACAGAGACTGTGAGCTGCAGAGCTTTACAGGCACTAGAAATTGACTTCGGGCATTGGTCCAGTCTCAGTTGCCAGGAACACTGCAGGGGCTGTAAGGGAGTACAGGGCTGGTGGCTGTACTTTCTGTTAAACACAGCTGCTGGCCACTATGGGTGATTTTGGGGAAAGAGGGTTAGGATAAGGCACTTACAAGGGGGAGTAATGCTTAGGCTGCAGGGAAGGTTAGGGGTAGGGGCTGCATCGATATTGTAAATGCCAGCTTCCCGACCACCAGTCACCTGTATGTATCCCATGCTAACACATAGGGTAATGTGAAACTGACTTATTTCAATATTAGGGCGCTATTATCTATGAAAGGAGGAAAAGAATCATTACAGTACAGACAAAGCTGACCTGCCAACTAGAGTGTATACCTATTTACTTAAAAATAAAATACACAAATGTCTCATGCCATTGGTCACCAACTCGGCCTACAGTATGTCTATACTTGATACAAATTTGATACTTGCACTTTCTTACAATTGTAAAATCAGTATAGGTGCTGAGGGGGGCAAGCAAATGCAGACCAAGTACAGTAAGGGTGTGTCAGCAATTTTGAATATAAGCTGAGTTTTTTTCCCCCACATATTCCATATCTACAAAGCCAAAGACACTGGGTTTCCAATGCGGAGGGTAAGGCCAGCTACCCTATAGATCCCTGTAAGCTTCCTTACACATTCCCCCGGCATGTGCAGCTGGACTCCTGCGTTATAAACCTGTTAGGATAGGGATCGACTGCCATAGCAATGGGCAGCTCTTATCAGAAGAACTGCTCTTTGCGGCTACCAACCTCGGCGGTACATTGTGTCACCTACCATGCCAATACTAATCACACATGGGGTTAATATCGGCAAGGTTGGTAAACACTGCCAAGGGACACATAATATGCTTATATAACATAATATGCACAGCAGGTTATACGTATTACAGTCACCAACATTAAAGAATATGCTTGCAATTAGTGGATTTTCATTTCACATCTGGAGCTGATAGTTACGGTTTTTAATTTGTGCTCCTTTTACTATAGGACTTCATTGGCCTCATTTTTGCTATTTTCATATATAACTGGGCATCGGTGTGATCGCCATCAATCATTACTATCAATGCTTACCAACTATGGAATGGATGACTTTCCTTAATTCCACAAACGACGGCCATTACTATTCTTTCACTGATTGGCACGTGGGCCAATCAGGACATGTGGGTGGGGATTCACTGGTGCCAAGGGCAGAGCTATATTCTGTGTCCCTTGGCTCATGTTGCGCCATCAGTGGCAAAATAATTCTACCTTGGCCATAAACCATGAATGATTTTGACCATCAATGGTCCTCATTACTCAGAAGTAAGATTATGCCCACACTCTTAGGTGGATGAAAATGACTATTTCAACATAGTTTAGAAAATGTTATTAACTTTCTGCACTAGTTGTGTAAAAGTAACTATGGGAAGAACTAAGAAAAAGTGCTATTTGTTCTGGATATGTCTGTGTCTTTCATATAGAATAGTATTAGATGTAATTCAATAATTAAACTAACTAAAAAATAAAAAGTACAGTTAATCTAATTAGTATGATTGTGAAATGAATTTCATTAAAGCCAAAGAAGCATACAAACGCTGTTTGTGGTAATGGCCATAATAATAACAATTCATAGTGCCTGCGTTAAATCCTATGCAATTGATTGATTTTTACATCTATTGAGCAGTGAGAATTTCTTTCTCTCTTCAGTACTGGGAGCAGTTTGATGCCTCAGAAGAAGAACCCCGACAGCTTAGAACTTATCCGCAGCAAAGCTGGACGTGTCTTTGGCCGAGTATGTGATCTAGAAGTAGCATGATAACCTCTTTTTATCAAGATACAGGTTATACATTTCTATTGTATTACAATTCTATTTATACTTCTTTTTACTTCTTTTAGTCCTTCCTATATTTTATGGACCCTACCCTTTTTTAGCAGTATTATTAATGAAACTGTATGCAAATTGTTTTGATTGATTTGTGAAAAATTCTTTACAAATCAAGTAACAATTTAGCCCTTTAAAAACTTTTTGTTAAACTTCTTTTTTTTCCTATATAGTTAAGCTGGAATGTAAGTTTAATATGCACTAAAGTTAACAAAAATAAAGTTTTTGTCCAGTTCTGGGTTATAGGCGTCTCTGAGCAATGAGCCGCTTGGTTTGAGGAGTATTACAAGTGAGAGGGTTTAATATAATTCCACCACATAAATAAAGCCACTTGCACTGATGGATCTTGGGAGTAGCTAATTAATTCGGATTGAAAAATCCGGCATCAATGAAAACTGTGTATTGGCGAAATTGCTGCAAGTTCACATGGATTTGTAGAATTTGCAGCTGGTTTTGCCAACGCAAAGCCCACACACACACACACACACACACAAAAGTGAAATAGCATGGGCGAAAATGCCCTGGATTGAATACTAAAAGGCAAATCTTTGGTATTTTTTTCACCTGGTGAAAAACTCGGCCAGGATTGGCTATGCCCCATAGTCACAATTTTCAACATTTCATTTTTTTCCGTTATATTTCTCAATAACAAACTTTTGGCCTAGGGGAGTTGTGAAACAAATTCTGATAATCTAGGTGCCATAATCAAATATCAAACATAGTGACTTTTTTTTAAACTAAACTCAAGTGCAGTACAGTATAACTATGGTATTTAATCATATTATGAAACAAATCATTACCTCTCATTGGTGTAAAACTTGTTTTTAGGGAGGTACCGATCATTTGCAACTTCAATCAATAGACTCATAAATTGCTATTTTTATATAGTCCGAATTTCACAAAGCAACATTTTATATTGTGTGTGTATATATTTGAGTGTATGTACCAGCTTTATTTTATATTTCCAGATCCATTTAATTTTTGCTGTCCATTTGAAATGTAATAAGCATGTTGCAGTTATATGTATTTCATTTTGCAGTGCTCTGGTTTCCTTATGACCTTGAAAGGTCTTCCAAGCACGTACAACAAGGACCTACAGGTAAGGATTATCTGCTGCAAGCTCATCTGGTTCCCGGTGGCTAAAGTAATACTTGTCTGTGCAATCTTCAGTATACAAAGGGGGGTATTCAATACGTGCTGATATTTCCCGACAGTTGAAATATCGGCACTCACCTATTCAATGCATCCACTAACGACAGCACTGAAGCGTGTCCGATCCAACTTTTTTAAAGTCTAATTTGTTTTGTTGGAAACGGCCATGGATTGTGGAATTCACGGCCATTTTTCAACAACCTGTAGCCATTTTAGCCGATCCACGGACTTTCTGACACACAACAGCCAGAACATTGAATTCCGACTGTCTAGTTAATGTTGGATCAAAAGAAAATTGCCCTGGATTCTGACTGTCGGAATGTTCCAACAGTCTGAATCCAATTTTGAATACCCCTCAAAAGCTGGGAACCATTTGAGATGCTAGGAAATAGAACATTTAATAGGAACATATCTGTTATTTCAGATATTCTGCCATATTGTAGAATCTTATATATACATCCATTACAATTATAAATAAATACACCTTAAATTATATCTGCTTACTCTGGCGAAGAGATGATCAATGTTAGTGAGTGGGTATATATATGCATCTAGAATATGCCCACTTTACTGAAAGCGGCATCATGATATTGTAGTATTGGTCAGTGGAGACAGCCATGAAGTCACAACTCCCAGTGCCCCACTGCAGAATTGCTGTTTTCAAAAATGGTTAAACATTTTTATTGTGCTGATCACCTGGTCGGGTGTAACTGGATTTGGGAGTATTACCCAGAAAGACCATATTATGCAAGATATGTCTGTTGGTGCACTTATATTAACTGCATACGACAACTCAAGATGATGGAGTATATTTTGTCAATAGAAGTTCTGGATTGGGCCAAGTCCTATAAAAGTGCCCTGACAGGCTTAGGGGATTAAGGCTGTATTGCTTATGGTCACCCACCTAGCTATGTATGAACAGTATCGGCAACCAATTACATAATGGGTTTAATTCCTGTACTACAAGTGAGAAGAACGAAAATTGATATTGGAGCAGTTGTTACAGCTGTGCCTTTTGCAACTTCTTAAATACCAATGTATATGTTTTGTACGCAGGAGGACAAGGAGGCCATGTTTGATGTTTATGATACCATATGTGCTGTGCTTCAGGTAGCCTCTGGAGTGATATCCACATTACAGGTATATTTCTTGTATACAGATATCTTCTAGTAATATAATTTCATTGTGATATGTTGTTTAGTCTAGGCATAGACATCCCTCGGCACTAGTCTATGTTCTGAGTGGCACACACAGGTACCACAACTATTCAACTATTCTCTGTAAAGCGCTGCGGAATATGTATGCGCTATATAAGAAACTGATAATAAATAAATAGTGCTTGCATTCTTTGGCTTGGAGGGGAGTGCTAGCCTGCCATAAAGAACGCCTCCTATAAGGAAAGCAAAAGCATAACGTATATAACAGGAGAGGGAGTTGGCACCACAGGATACCAACTCCCTCTCCTGTTATATACATTATGCTTTTCCTTCCCTCCTGCTTTCCTCATAGAGGCGTTCTTTATGGCAGGCTAGCACTCCCCTCCAAGCCAAAGAATGCAAGCTCTATTTATTTATTAACAGTTTCTTATATAGCGCATACATATTCCACAGCGCTTTACAGAGAATAGTTGAACATTCACATCGGTCTCTTCCCCAGTGGAGCTTACACTCTATATTCCGTACCACATGTTCACACACACACAAAGACAATCTAGGATTAATCTTGTTAGGAGCCAAATAACCTACCAGTATATTTTTGGAATGTGGAAGGAAACCGGAGTACCCGGAGGAAACCCACACAAGCATGGGGAGAATATACAAACTCCACACACTGGTGGGAATGTCATCCATGAACTCAGCTCTGTGAGGCTGTAATGCTAACCAATAAACCATCCGTGCTGCCCAGCAAAGCCTGGGCATCTGGTGAGGTAATACTTTTTGGTTTAAACAGAGCTTTTGGACCAAAACATGAACAAATTCACTCACTTTTGAATAAATTTAAACATTTATTAACGTATAAAAAACATACACATATAATTGTCCACCAGCCAGTAGCACAGAACATAAAATTACAGTGAATAAAACAAAGACCAACCATATGTAATTTCGTATATAAATATATTTCTATATATAAAAGTTACCTAGAAGGCAATTTTGGATAGATATTAATAAATGTTAGTATAACCATATACTTTCCATAGAGTACTTTAGCACTTCTTTATCCAAGCCCAGCTGTTTATAAAGATATTGGGTATTTTGATCTCACACCATTAGGCATGCAAGGCCAACATTCTTTGGCAGATGATGTTTTGCAATATAGTTGCTCTTTTGTACAGTTTTAAAAGGTAAGTATGCGTCTTTACAAAGCTGAAAGCAGAGTTAGTTGCAAACTATATCCCTCCCAGGGAGCAATACACAAGAAACAAGAAAAAAGCAGCGCTCAAATGATAGTAATAGGTGAATCAATTTGAATTAATCTATTTAATTTTAATACGACCTGATATAATGATCAGCATAAAAAAATATAACCATGAAAATGGAAAAAATTTATAAAATAGATAAAAACAACAGTAGTAGATTCCAGATCATGTATTGGGAAGAATTACACCCAAAATAGGGTTTGTATATAACCTGCACTGTCCACAATGTTTTTTTATACATTAACAAATGTTAAAATTTATTCAAAAGGGAGTGAATTTGTTTGTTTTGTTCCAAAAGTGCTGTTTAAACCATAAACTATTTCTTTTTTAAAAGGGTGAAGTATCCCTTTAAAATAGCAGCAGGTTGGACCAAAACTTGGTTTTGTGCACTCAGTTTACCTTCTTTTTTCCATCTGGTGAGGAAACCCTGCTACATTTAGTCTTGCTGACCATTAAACAACAGTACACAGTTATGACGCATGTCTTATTTAGACAGAAGATGCCTAATTGTAGCAAACTAACTTCAAAAAGGGATAACAGGAAAACTACTAACATTTTTAATACCCATCTTTTTTCTATTGTAAATGTCTATATGTTGTCATGGTGCTAATTAGGGGAAAAAAAAGATGCTTAACCCTTTTGCAGTCCAAAAATTGCTTAACCCTTTGCAGTCCAAAATTGTTTTTGCCATTCAAACATTCTGGATTAAATGTTTATATACATTTTTTTTATTATTATTCAAAAATGGTCTACATTGAATGTTAAACGATTTTAATGCTTTGGTACTTGTGTGAAACTACACTGGGAGCAGGGTGGTGGGTGGAAGAGGGAGCAGGGTGGGTGCTTCATTGTATACTTACCGATCCCCACGGGCGACGGGTGGCAGCTTTCAGTCCCCCTCCTCCGGCAGTCACTCCCCAGCGCCAGCAATGTACGTAATTCAGCGCATTGCCGCTGGGGGAGCATCACATGGTTTCCCGGATCCCCCAGTGGCACTATGCTAATTGCGTACATTGTACACTGGCAGTGCCGGAGGAGGGGGACTGAACGATGGCACCGGGGAGTGATTGCCAGAGGAGGGGGACCCATCGGTGGAATGTGGGGACACGATGGCTGGGCCGGAGGAGGGTAAGTATAACGCACAACACACACACATTTCCCCCACTATCCACGTCATATTGCCACTATTCACGTCGGCGTGGAGTTAATTTTATAAAGTGCAGCGAGTAACCGAGCCCGAAGCGTGGCGAGCGCAGCGTGCCCCGCGACGTTACGCGTATCCGCTTCCGTTTGCCATGCTTCGGGCTCGGTGGTTTGCTGCACTCTCCACACTTTATAAAATAAACTCCACGCCGACATGGATAGTGGGGATATTATCCATTGTTTCGTTTCAGGGCTACAGAAGCAGTTACGTAGTTTACGTAGGCAGCATAGTGCTGTATTGGTATTCTCATTACAGCACTACATAAACTACGTAACTGCCGCCGTGAAATTAAACAAGTACCAACGTTTTTTTTTTTAAAGTGGCTCACCATTGTATCTGCTACTAGTGCTAGGGCTGTTTTTCCTGGCTGATGTTGGACCTGAAAGGTTAATTTATAGTGGTTGATATTATGGATTATTATCATTTACAAACCTTAACACTCCTCCTTACTGTGTTAGAGATGATGCTGTACTACTGGTTTAATTCAGGGAGAAATACCCATCTATCACATTGAAATCTGTGACTAGTAGTCTCTCATAGGGGGCCAGATGCACCGAGCTTCAAAAAATTATAAAGTGGAGAGTGATAAAGCTAATCAACTCCTAACTGTCGTGTTACAGGCTGTGTTTGAAAAGATGAGCGCATGAAAGAATTTTGGTGGGAGTAAAAAATAACAAAATCCTATGAAGAACAACAAAATGGCAAAAACAAGTAATAATGGCATAACTACAAGGGGGCTAGCTATAATAAGCGACATTATGAGCAGCTAGAAGAGTAAACGGAAGTGCGCAGCCAGGTTTAAAGTACGGGAGTACTGCAGGTCTAGGGCATATCTTGTAGAGCACCAAAGAGACCATCTGCCAAATTTCAAGGCACACTTCCGATCAGTCTACACAAACCGTTAGTGGAATACGGTAGAACTGACCAATACTACCCAGGAGGAGAGAGTGGGGCATATGGGGCTATACAGGTTCTAGCTATGCATACCATTACAAGGACAAAAATAATTATAACAACAGGATCAGAATCCCAACCACCGGTACTCCGACAGGTGAGAGCAAAAGCTCCTTGTGGGCTTGCGGCGCTTGGCATGCTGCAGGCTTGGTGGCTCACTGCACTTGCCACAGGCTCTATACTCTCTATGGGGGATGTGGACCTGTCATCCGGCACCCAACATAAGTTTTGTAGGAATGTGTAAGACCTAGACCTAGTTTTGTAGGCATGTGTAAGACGGAGGACCCAGATCAAATTAAAAAACCGTCTGACTCTATGAAAATTGAATCCTAAAGGAAAGGGTACAAATCAAAGGTTGTACAGCCATTTACCAGTACTTTTATTGCAATAGATATATTGTTAATCCCAATGTCATTTTTTTAATTTATTTTTTATTTCTTCTATGGAGATTTTAAGTTGTCACTTTTACTACTTCTATCTTAGTGTATCACTTTTCCGTAGGTCAGTGCTACATAATTGGCTATTAATGCATCTTTGTTTATCTGTATTGATTTTTACTGGTAATACATTGTGATTGGAAGACCATCTACATAATTTACCATTTTGTTTTCTAGATAAACAAGGAAGCGATGGAGAAAGCTCTGAGCCCAGACATGTTGTCAACAGACATTGCTTATTACTTAGTCAGGAAAGGGGTATGTGCTATCTCGTATATAGTGGATCTGACTAATTAATGTGTGCACCAATAATCTGAGTATTAGATGAATCTTGGAGATATAGGGGAAAATTTACTAAGATGGGCAACCAATCAGAATATAATTCTAAAAGATAAGAAACAGGCCCTTATTCAGACCAGATTGCAGTACAAATTTGTTTGGAAAATGGGCGAAACCATGTGCACTGCAGGTGGGGCAGATATAACATGCGCAGAGAGAGTTAGATTTGTGTGAGTTATTTTGTTTCTGTGCAGGGTAAATACTGGCTGCATTAATTTTACACTGCAATATAGATTTCAGTTTCAACACACCCCACCCAAATTTAAAACTGCACGTTACATCTGCCCCTCCTGCAGTGCACATGGTTTTGCCCATTTTGAGAACAAATGTGTACTGCAATCAGATCTGAATAAGGGCCATAGTATCTGATTGGTTGCCTATAGCAACATCACATGTGAAATAGAATTCCCATCTTAGTAAATTTTCCCTATAGTGTTGTGTGTCCCAAATTAACGTAAAGGTGTACCTGCTCTGTACAAAGTTAGGTACAGCTTCAATTTCCCCAACTCCTCCCCTTTGCTTGAGAATAACAAAAAAGGTAGCTTTTTTTTGCTTAATAAATGACCTCCTTAATGCAAAAAAATACATATCCTATATGAACAACCAAATTGAAATGCTAATGTTTCAACTTCCTGTTATGTCTGAACATTTCTGATATTAGATGCCATTCAGACAAGCACACGGAGTCTCTGGGAAGGCTGTCCATCTAGCGGAGACAAAGGGCATTTCTGTCAGTAAACTCTCCTTGGAGGACTTAAAGAGTATCAGGTGTGTGTGTGTGTGATTGATATTCCAGAGTTTATGTAATATAAAGGCTGTAGCTCTTATGTAGCTATGTGCCCCTCTCTTCATAGAGAGGAAAACCAACACTGTTAGCTGGTTGAATTTTCAACCTACTTTAATTTTCAGACCTTATGATTAAAGGCAAACTACTGTCCCACATATGCAACAACAATAAGGATTGCTCAAGCAATAAAAGTATTGTAGCTCTTTCTGGGATAGATGTATGAAGCAGTTTTAAGGAAGGAGAAGTAATAAAGTGCCTGGCCCTTTATCACCGGTGAATCAGCTCCTGACTGTTAAGATACAAGCTGGATTTCAAAAGAAACAGCCAGGAGCTGATTGGATGGCACTAAAGTACCAGGCACTTTATCACTTCCCCTCCCTTATCATTGCTTCTTACATCTACCCGTCTGTCCCAACTGGCATGCACATATCTTTAACATTACCTAAGCGCTGTTACGCTGCCCTGGCCTGGGTACCAGGGACAATACGGGTTCCAGACGGTGAGATGATAAGGCGTGAGCCCACAGCCGGGACCGCCGGTTAGGACGGCCACAGCGGGTCCTACACTCTCTCTGTTGAGTCCCCGAGGCAGATGGCAAACCCCTGCGGAGCTAGGCTTCACCTGTGGCCGCCGCGTTCGAAGGAGCGAGTTAAGCCCGCTCCGACCCCGATGCAGCCAGGTCTTATGTGATGACAAGGGGTAAGCGATCGCCACGGGGAACACTCAAGAGGACAAGCTGACTACTGGACCTAACTGGAAACTGGCCCCTAACTGCCAGCACCAGGCCAAGACGGGGAGTGCGACCTAGTCGCAGACACCAGCGGATAGAAGGGAGTCCCTAAGAGTACTCAAAAGGGACCGTGACTCCCAAAGCAGAAACCAGGAACAACGGTGACACTCCTGCCTAAACAGAACACTAATGACAGACGGGGGCCAGGGAACATATACAAGAAGACGGGGACAAGAATATAAAAGAGAATAACCAAGGACAGGCCCGCGGAGGGGCTTAGCCACGGAGGGCCAGAAAACCGAAGGAGATAAAGACCAGAGCTCCACTGGAGCACTTACGTGACCCACGGAAGATGGAGATAGTGGGTCCACTGCAGGCTCACGGGCTGACGATGAAAAACAGCAGAGGAGTCTGGTGAAGAACTGGAATCAAGGGATCCACAGGCAAACGCAGCTGACAGGCTGGGAGACCAGGCAGGCTACAATGGCGATCTGCAGCCAGGAGAACTGGGACCAAAGACCCAGGGGACCGGAGAGTGATAGCAGATAGCACAGGGTGCATAAAGCTATAACCGGCGTCTGTGCCCAGCAGACGCCGGCTATTTATTCAAATCTCGCGCCGCCTGACTGACGTCAGGCGCGCGCGTTGCTGGCTGCCGGGCGGAAGCTCGGGGACGTTGCCTAGCAACGCCCCGACGCTTAGCCTCCGAGCGAGGCTTGGGACGCTGCTCGGCAGCGTCCCCCGCCGTGTCAGATGACGCTGCGTCTGCAGCGTCAGATGACGCTGTGCTCGCCGTCCGTCCGGGTGCAGGGACACCCGGACGGCGTGCAACAGTACCCCCCCCCTTGAGGAAGGGTTAACAACCCTTTCCCACCAGGTTTATCGGGGAATTGCCGAAAAAAGGCCCTCCTAAGATTGGGTGAATGCAAATCTACATCGGAAACCCAGGACCTCTCTTCGGGACCAAATCCCCTCCAGTGTACCAGAAACTGCAAGGAACCTCTCACCAGTCTAGAATCGAGGATCTTTTCCACGCGGAACTCCTGTTGCCCCTGCACCATCACTGGGGCGGAGCCATTCCTCAGTCTGCGAGGAAATCTCTGTGAAAACACCACCGGCTTAAGAAGCGAAGCATGAAAGGTACTCGAAATCCTGAGGGACTTAGGTAAAGCAAGACGGAATGCTACCGGATTAACCCTCCTGACAATCCGAAAAGGCCCAATGAACCGAGGCCCTAACCTTGCTGATGGTTGGTGAAGCTTTATATTACGGGTGGATAGCCACACCCAGTCACCAACTTTGAAAAAGCAAGGCCGTCTGGATTTGTCAGAGAATACCTTCTCTCTGAAAGCAGCTTCTTTAAGGGCCAAGTGGACTTTCCTCCATACGACTTTGAGGCGAGAGGCAGCTGACGAAGAAGAGCCAGAGTCATTCGGTCCCAGAGAATTAGCCCATGGATGGAATCCGTAGACTGCAAAAAAGGGCGACGTCTTAGAGGCCGAATGCTGTGCGTTATTATACGCAAATTCGGCCAACGGCAAGAAACTAACCCAGTCATTTTGAAGTTTGGAAGCAAAAATCCTCAGATATTGTTTAAGAGACTGATTAAGGCGTTCTGTTTGTCCATTGGCCTGTGGATGGAATGCGGAAGTTAGGCTGATCTTCACCTTTAAGGCAGCACAGAACATTCTCCAAAACTGAGCCACAAACTGTGGACCCCGGTCGGACACAATATCACTGGGAAATCCGTGCAGGCGAAAAATGTGTTGAAGGAATAGCGTGGCCAACTCTTTAGCCGAGGGCAACTGCCTTAAAGCCACGAAGTGCGCCATCTTAGAAAATCTATCGATGACGACCCAAATGACTTGACAGTGTGATAAGACTGGAAGACCCACAATAAAATCCATGGCCAGATGGGACCAAGGCCTGCCTGGGACGGACAAAGGCAACAACTCTCCCAATGGTCGAGAACGTGGAACTTTATGTCGAGCACACTCAGGACAAGACAAGACAAAGTCCTTGCTGTCCCTGGCCATCCCTGGCCACCAGACCACTCGGGATAATAAAGCAAGGGTTTTATACACTCCTGGGTGACCCGAAATCTTAGTATCATGGCATTCTGCCAACACTCTGCGTCTCAATGAAGGAGGAACAAACAGTTTATTCTCCGGAGTTTGGGCTGGAGCTTGCCCTTGAGCTTGCCGGAGAAGACCCTCCAAGGTCTGGCTAACTCCGGCATGGATACAGGATGAAGGAATGATGGACCCAGACTTGATCCCACCTTCTTGTTGAGGAACAAAACATCTGGAAAGGGCATCTGCCTTAATGTTTTTTGATCCAGGGACATAAGAAATAATGAAATTTAAATCTCATAAAGAAGAGTGCCCACCGGGCTTGGCGAGCGTTCAGTCTTTTGGCTGATTCAATGTATTGTAGATTCTTATGATCGGTTAAGACCAGAATCTGATGAACAGCTCCTTCCAGCCACTGACGCCATTCATCAAAGGCCCACTTGATGGCAAGTAACTCCCTGTTGCCCACATCATAATTGGACTCAGCTTGAGAAAATTTTCTCGACATATATGCACAAGGGTGGAACTGTAGTGTTTCTGGATCTCTCTGCGAGAGGACCGCCCCGGCCCCTACTTCAGAGGCGTCAACCTCTACCACGAATGGTAGATCGGGGTTGGGGTGTTTAAGAACTGGAGCAGAAACGAAGGCCTGCTTCAACGTCTCAAAGGCCTGTTCTACTCGAGGACTCCATAATGATGGATCCGCCCCTTTTTTGGTCAGAGCCACCAAGGGTGCCACAATGGACGAAAAGGCGTGAATGAAACGCCTATAATAATTTGCGAACCCAAGGAACCGCTGGATAGCTTTTAAATTAGTGGGCCGAACCCAATCCACAATGGCTTGTAATTTCTTGGGGTCCATTTGGAACCCACGAGAAGAAATTATATACCCCAAAAAAGAAACCTGGGTCACCTCAAATTCGCATTTTTCAAGCTTAGCGAATAGCTGATTTTCCCGCAACTTCTGCAAAACCTGGCGTACCTGTGTCCTATGCGAGTCCAAGTCTCGGGAAAAAATTAAAATATCGTCCAAATAGACCACTACAAATTTCCCCAAGAATTCTCGAAGGACGTCGTTGATAAAATCCTGAAAAACGGCTGGGGCATTGGAGAGGCCGAACGGCATTACCAGGTACTCATAGTGCCCCGTCTGAGTACTGAACGCCGTTTTCCACTCGTCCCCTTCCTTGTTTCTAATGAGGTTATAAGCCCCCCTAAGATCGATTTTGGAAAAGATGGTAGCAGATCGAAGTTGGTCAAAAAGGACTGTAATCAAAGGAAGGGGATAGGTGTTTTTCACCGTAATCTTATTGAGAGCACGGAAATCTATGCATGGCCGCAGGGAACCGTCTTTTTTTTCTACAAAAAAGAAACCGGCACTGAGAGGTGATTTAGAGGGCCGAATAAAACCCTTTGAAAGACTCTCTCTGATGTACTCATCCATAGCCTTAGTCTCCGGGACTGATAAGGCATAAAGTCTGCACTTGGGTAATGAAGCGTTGGGAACCAACTGGATGGCACAGTCGTATGGACGGTGTGGCGGCAAACTGTCGGCCTTGCCCTTAGAAAAAACGTCTAAAAAATCTTGGTAAGGGACAGGGACCCCTGCTAAAGAGGTGGATCTTGCAGGGAGTGCAATCTGAAGGCACTGTTGCTGGCAAGTGGGACTCCAATGGGTAATTTCCCCCAGATGCCAATCAATGGTGGGATTGTGTTTTCTCAACCATGGAAAGCCCAACACGATGGGCACAGAAGGACAAGAAGTTATCAGGAAAGTAATCTCCTCCTGGTGAAAAATACCAATGGTCAACTGCAGAGGAGGAGTCTGGAATAAAATAGCCCCATTGGAGAGCACCCCCCCATCTAAACCCCGTAGGGTAATGGGCACAGGAAGCCGAAGTTGGGGAATCCCCAAACTCTGGGCGGTGGCAGCATCGAGAAAGTTACCAGCCGCACCACTATCAATGAAAACTGACCCAGCCCAATTGCATCCTTGAAAGGATATGTAGCCAGGAACTAGTAACGAATCTAGAGCGGAAAATAGCTGAAGGCCGAAGTGAACCCTCTCTTCGTTCACTTGGCCCGGCCTTTTACTGGCCTATTGGGACAATTTTTTAGAATATGACCCTTGCACCCACAGTATAGGCAAAGTCCTGAACTCAGTCGGCGAGCTCTTTCCTCCGGGGAAATGCGAGCTGCCCCAAGTTGCATTGGCTCCTCACTTTCCTCAGGGGTTACCGATACAAAAGGAACCACCCGGGTAAGAGAGCACCGTTCAGACCTCCGCTCACGGAGGCGACGATCAATTTTAATGGCTAATTCCATTAATTTGTCCAGAGTTTTAGGAGCGGGGTATTGAATGAGACAATCCTTAATTTCGTCAGCCAGACCACAACGAAATTGGCTGCGTAACGCGGGATCATTCCATCCGCAGTCATTTGCCCATCGGCGGAACTCAGTACAATAAGCCTCAGCTGGGTCTTTCCCTTGTTTAAGGGCCCTGAGATGAGTTTCTGCTGAGGCTTCCCGGTCGGGGTCATCATATAACAACCCAAGGGAACTGAAAAAACTGTCAAGCGAAGACAAAGCTGGGCTGTCAGAAGGCAGTCCAAAGGCCCAGGTCTGGGGGTCACCCTGCTGTAAAGATATTACTAAACCGATACGCTGGGCCTCGGACGAGAAAGAGCGCGGTTTGAGCTTAAAATACAATTTGCAGCTCTCCCTAAAGTTAAAGAAAGTTTTGCGATCCCCAGAGAACCGATCAGGAAGGTTCATCTTGGGGTCTGAACCTCCTGTTTCTGGGGGCCTCATCCTTTGCTCTTGTGAAGCCACCTTTAACGACAATTCCCGCACCATCTGGGTAAGCCCCTGGAGCTGATCCGAGAAAGTCTGGGGAGTGGTATTTATAATACGAAATCACCCAAAAAACAACAGGAGGACTTATAAGACCAAATATAGTCTGTCTTTTAATTTTATGGCCGGTTATAATGTTACGCTGCCCTGGCCTGGGTACCAGGGACAATACGGGTTCCAGACGGTGAGATGATAAGGCGTGAGCCCACAGCCGGGACCGCCGGTTAGGACGGCCACAGCGGGTCCTACACTCTCTCTGTTGAGTCCCCGAGGCAGATGGCAAACCCCTGCGGAGCTAGGCTTCACCTGTGGCCGCCGCGTTCGAAGGAGCGAGTTAAGCCCGCTCCGACCCCGATGCAGCCAGGTCTTATGTGATGACAAGGGGTAAGCGATCGCCACGGGGAACACTCAAGAGGACAAGCTGACTACTGGACCTAACTGGAAACTGGCCCCTAACTGCCGGCACCAGGCCAAGACGGGGAGTGCGACCTAGTCGCAGACACCAGCGGATAGAAGGGAGTCCCCAAGAGTACTCAAAAGGGACCGTGACTCCCAAAGCAGAAACCAGGAACAACGGTGACACTCCTGCCTAAACAGAACACTAATGACAGACGGGGGCCAGGGAACATATACAAGAAGACAGGGACAAGAATATAAAAGAGAATAACCAAGGACAGGCCCGCGGAGGGGCTTAGCCACGGAGGGCCAGAAAACCGAAGGAGATAAAGACCAGAGCTCCACTGGAGCACTTACGTGACCCACGGAAGATGGAGATAGTGGGTCCACTGCAGGCTCACGGGCTGACGATGAAAAACAGCAGAGGAGTCTGGTGAAGAACTGGAATCAAGGGATCCACAGGCAAACGCAGCTGACAGGCTGGGAGACCAGGCAGGCTACAATGGCGATCTGCAGCCAGGAGAACTGGGACCAAAGACCCAGGGGACCGGAGAGTGATAGCAGATAGCACAGGGTGCATAAAGCTATAACCGGCGTCTGTGCCCAGCAGACGCCGGCTATTTATTCAAATCTCGCGCCGCCTGACTGACGTCAGGCGCGCGCGTTGCTGGCTGCCGGGCGGAAGCTCGGGGACGTTGCCTAGCAACGCCCCGACGCTTAGCCTCCGAGCGAGGCTTGGGACGCTGCTCGGCAGCGTCCCCCGCCGTGTCAGATGACGCTGTGCTCGCCGTCCGTCCGGGTGCAGGGACACCTGGACGGCGTGCAACAAGCGCCTTGAGTCCTGTTGGAGAAAGTGTTCTATATAAAATCCACTCCATGCCGACCTGGATAGTGGGGGTATGAGCGTACTAACTATAGTGGGCACCCAACTAACATATAAGTACCGATAAAACTTACTTACCTTATTTCATGTAGATTATTGTCCAGGGAAGATGGAGGTGGTGCAGTGCCCTCCTGCTTCTGCAGGAACCCAGTTTACTGTGTCAGCCTTTTTATTCCAAAGCATTCCCATAGGATCCATTTGTTTACGCCACATTTACTTTTCCCTTTAAATACCCCTAAAACCAAGTTGTTTTTGAGTATAAATATCCATGAAAGACAGAGAATGTTGGATTGATGGCTGACATTGGCTAATCTTCCTGATTATTTGTAAATATAGTTTCTGGCAGAAGATTTGTCATTTTTAATCTTATGAGAGAATGGGGTACAACTTCAAACGTCACCTTAGTTTGGGTTCATTTCTCTGCGTATATACCATGGAGAGCTGCTAACATAAATACAGGCAGCACTACAGATACAACATTGCCTGCTTCTCTAGGCATTCAGCTTGTGCATCACCAAATGACCATTACAGGGAGCAGACATGGAGAAGAACAGCCTGTTGCTAGTGGATAATGAAAATTGTTACATCAATGAAGTGTGCAATGAATGTTATTGAGATTACTATACTTTTCTGCAGAATCCGCCAGTATAAAATGGTCTACATAGCCCTGGCATAAACACTAGGAGATGACTCATTTTATCTTCTCTTTTTTTTTTTTTCCTATTATTGTTGCAGTCCCCTTTTCGGCAGCGATATATCCAAAGTTTGGAACTACACCAACAGTGTGGAGCAATACACAGCTGCAGGGGGGACAGCGAAGAGCTGTGTGGTCACACAAGTTGAACAGCTGAGAGCCTGGATAAAAAATCACAAGGACCAGTAACACCATGAAATGCCTAAAGCTGCTTTATAATCTACAGCCTATTGCCTGTCCTCCAGCGTGTCACATGGTGTGATGAGAGCAGGCCATGATTGGTACACGCTGCCGCTCTTGAGCTCCTGACCAGTAACAATTTATATGAGCATATGACATGGGGGTCACACTCTCCTCCAAACACATAGATTATACATCTGTTATTATGGAAATCAAGTAAATTAAGTTTAATGGCGACTTATACATTTACCTCTGTAATGAAGAATAGTGTTCATCCTTGATTTAACGTGTAATTAATGCTGACTTACTACATCCATAAAACATATTAAAGTATTTACAACTCCATTTACATTGTTTACTTTACGGTAAATTTGAGGTTTAGAAGTTGAACTGGTTTAATATGTAATTCAGGGGCAGAGTTATCACTGGAGTGATATTCTTGTTATCGCTCATTACTAATGATAAATGGTGAGCTAGCCATGCAGCTCCTGACTGTCCCGTGTTGGAAAAATAACAGGAGATGATTGGCTGGAGCAAAATTTATCATAAGTAATGAGCCATAACAAGAATATCACTCATTGTTAAATCTGTCGCTTAATGAATAAAAATTAGTGATTCAGAGCTTCACATATGTCCATTCAGCCTACGGTAAATGCTCCGTATTGCAGTGAATGCATCTATGGGAAATACAGTCATGCACTTCAGTCCCATCTCCACTTGTGGTTTAATAGATATAACTAGGTAATAATTTGGCTTTGCACATAGGTTGAATTAAGTGAGGACATGTAGGCAGGATAGGCAGAATTCTGACTGACTTCAAATGCATCTCTTGGTCTGGAGTGTGAGCCAATCATGATGGATTTGAAACGATGCCTGTGGGTAGAGGTGGTGAAACGGACGAATAGCCACATTTACAAGTCGTTCCAGCCAACCTGTGTGCAGCTCCGGATCGGCTCTAACATGTTCTACATGAAATTATAACCTACTGCTTAATGTAGAACACACATAGATTGTATCATTTGTTTTCTATGTAACTAACCATTCCATTTATGTCATCTGAGGAATCAGTAGAAACAAAGAATTGTCACTTCTATATTTCACTAGATGTTACACAAATTACAGAGATAAAATACAACGGTTTTAACCAAGGGAGGGGAAAAAAAACCTGCGTCCCACAGTAACAATACCTCCAGGATCAGACAGAATGCTTATCCTATATAATAAAGGGCTAATGCTTTTCCTTACTTCTATGGGGGGACTTCAAGTGTTTTGTGGGCCAGTGGCCACTAGATGGCACCCGATGGACCAGAGCAAGTGTTGCTGCCGGTGCTGACATTACTGTTATGACGAATTGTCATTTTGATAGTCTGTTGCTCTGTATCTCTGGAATATTAGCCGTTGTGGAATTCTCTAGCCCTCCCTATCAGACTCGCCACCTCCCTACAGAACTTTAAACGTCTCTCAAGACCCACTTCTAAATGAAATCTAACCATTTATCATCCTATCCTTCTGCTTATGATCACTTCTCTCCCTGATGTGTCACCCCAGTCTGACTGCCCCTTCCCTTTAGAATGTAAGCTCTTTGGCGAGCAGGGCCATCTATCTTCCCCTCTGCCACATTTATAATTGTATCAGTGTTCACTGCTGCAGCTGTCTTATCTACTGTGTACTTGTCCTAAACTGCATTTCTACTTTAAATCTTTATTTTATTTTTTTGCATAGCTATGAATTGGCAGGTGCTGCGGAACCCTTGTGGCGCCATGTAAATAAACGATCATAATAATGTATTCTAATAAACTTGTGGATATAATAAAAGGCAGCATATTTTGCTTCACTTCATCCTTTTGATGCAGTTCTGGTCTGTTCAGCCACATTTTGAATGCAGAATGATCACCAATGCATGTAGGGATTAGTCTGTGGAGTATTACTTGTGCTATTCAAAGAAACCCTCAAATCAACCATGACTGCTACTGACTGTATTTTGCATAATTGCTGCATCAGCATATACTTTACATACTAATCATGCAAATTCCTCATGATTCACCTCTTTACCATACTGTTATGTTTGTGTATTAATATGTTTCTATATCCAGCCCCCACTTCTTCCTCTTCCTTTGTGATGTCCCCCCTGAAGTCAGTCCTTCACCTTCTCATGTTTCTCCCGTTTTAAATCCTTCCTTGAAAATATCAGCTCCTTCAGCCCATTCCTTTATACATCTGTTATCGTGTTTTTTCTTTTTACTTGCTTTTGTGCCATCTCATACACAACTTTCTCTGATAAAACATTATCACAAGAGTACATAATGGTTTTGTATACTTCCAAACAGGGCCGGACTGGGACTATAAATCGGCCCTGGCATTTTGAGCACACAGGCCCACCTGCTGCGTGTCAAAAAGGGGTGTGGCCTAATGGAAAGGAGGAGTGGGATCACAAAGGGGCATGGTATTACACATTATATACCACTTACACAAATAATGCACATAGTAGCCTTTCTAAATAGTTGATACCTCCATATCTGCAGTATCCACTAACCCTTACCCTCCTCAAGCACTCCCTCACTAGTACACCTCTCCCAATGACCCCTTTCACAACACATCATCATCATTACCCCCTCACATCACCCAGCACCCTTACCCTCCTCACAATTACTCACCATTACCTCCTCACAGCACTCCCTTACCATAACCCTCCTTACAGCACTCCCTCCCATTTCCCTCCTCACAGTACCCTCTCCCAACACTTATCTCTCATATCCTCCTCAATCCTTACAGTACCCCCTAATCCTCCTCACTGCAGCACACACACCCCGCGCGTGCACGTCTATGCTATCAGTCATGCTTTTCCGGCTCCCCCCATCCCCATCTGTCATTCTACTCTGGATTCCATCAAAACAGCTACACTGGCTCCCCCCTTTCCTTCTCGGCGCACTACTACTGCTGCTGCCCTGGTGGCCAGTCCAGCCCTAGCTGAAGGTTATGAGAACAACTTGCTGCACAAAACTGGCCCACAAGGCCATCAGCCCTTCTGGCATTTGCCAGAAGTGCCAGATGGCCAGTCCGGCCCTGCTTCCAAAATATATTACAGAGTATTGTACTTGTTATATGACAAATTACACTGTAGCTATGTAAACTCCTTGAATGATGCTACAGACACTTTATGGCACCTTACATAAATTATACTTTTAGTAAGCCCGCTCGAAGCAAATGTTTTGAAAGCTAGTCTACTACCTTGTGATTGCCTAGGTGTTTGTTCATGTGTGAGAGAAAAAGAGCTGTAGTTGCACTCGCTGCCAACAGATGGCAGTGTTTCAGAGACACACAAACAGACACTAGACATATATATAGATGATTATTACTAACTGGAATCCAGCACATGTATTTTTATAATGTTCTTGTAGAGCATAACCCATCACTAAATATATATTCAAGGAATACATCTCAACCTACACTCCTCAATGTCTGAGCAGAAATCAGCCCTTTCATCATAAATCTACCTCTCCTATTACCAGCAATTTTCACAACACAGTATTGCAATAAGTCATTCTTACTTGATCCGTTATACCCTAATCTAAACTTTAATTACTCTTAAAACACAAAATGATTGAACTATTATAGCTTATACAGGTTAGTATCCCGTATCCAAATATCCGTTATCCGAATGATTCCGAAAACCATACATTCCAGAAAGTTAAAGATTTTTTTTTTTTTACTGGGGACATCTGTAACAGTACTACTGAGGACAAGATATGTAATTGGCACTAAATATTAGAGATGTGCGGGCTCGGATTTCAGAGATCCGAGCCCCCACGGACGTCATCATTCCGAGCCCGATTCCGAGCAGCGCTCGGAGATTCCCGCTGGGGCTGTCTCCTTCAGTGCTGCTGTGTACTCTGTTCTCCTCTGCTTAGGAGAACAGTCTAACTGTGTACCTGCCTGTAGTACTACTGTCTCCTCTGTGCTGGGGCATACCTCTGGTGCTGTGCCATTTATTATATATTAATAATTAATTAATTATATTAAATAATATATATAGTCCACTGGTGCTGCCTGCACTGAATCTGCCAGTATTATTTAGTTACTCAGTCCACTGTTGCCACTGACAGTGCTACTGCCTACCTAGTGTACCTACCTAGTACATACTAGTCTGCTACAGGTATATCTAATTTAATTCAAAAATAATATTTGTGCTGTGTGGGACTGTAAAAAATAATTACATGCTGCTGGTGCACTGACGTGTGCCACTGCCAAGCAGTACCTAATAATTAATTATTATAAATTCTGCTGGTGCACAATAGTAGTATTGCTGATGTATCTATCTACTTGTCTTGTGCCTAGTAGTACTGTCTTATCTACCTGTCTGGTGCCTAGTACAGCCATATCTCCCATCTGGTCTGGGGCTCACTGCCTAATAAATACTGCCGTATATCTACCTGTGTGGTCTGGGGCTCACTGCCTAATAAATACTGCCGTATATCTACCTTTGTGGACTGGGGCTCACTGCCTAACACTGCCGTATCTGTCTGGTCTGTGGCTCACTGCCTAATACTGCCGTATCTACCGTCTGGTCTGGGGGCTCACTGCCTAATAAATAAAATACTGCCGTATATCTACCTGTGTGGTCTGGGGCTCACTGCCTAATAACTAAAATACTGCCGTATATCTACCTGTGTGGTCTGGGGCTCACTGCCTAATAAATACTGCCGTATATCTACCTTTGTGGTCTGGGGCTCACTGCCTAACACTGCCGTATCTGTCTGGTCTGTGGCTCACTGCCTAATACTGCCGTATCTACCGTCTGGTCTGGGGGCTCACTGCCTAATAAATAAAATACTGCCGTATATCTACCTGTGTGGTCTGGGGCTCACTGCCTAATAACTAAAATACTGCCGTATATCTACCTGTGTGGTCTGGGGCTCACTGCCTAATAAATAAAATACTGCCGTATATCTATCTACCTGTGTGGTCTGGGGCTCACTGCCTAATAAATACTGCCGTATATCTACCTGTGTGGTCTGGGGCTCACTGCCTAATACTGCCGTATCTACCGTCTGGTCTGGGGCTCACTGCCTAATAAATACTGCCGTATATCTACCTTTGTGGTCTGGGGCTCACTGCCTAATAAATAAAATACTGCCGTATATCTACCTGTGTGGTCGGGGGCTCACTGCCTAATAAATAAAATACTGCTGTATATCTACCTGTGTGGTCTGGGGCTCACTGCCTAATACTGCCGTAACTACCGTCTGGTCTGGGGCTCACTGCCTAATAAATACTGCCGTATATCTACCTGTGTGGTCTGGGGCTCACTGCCTAATACTGCTGTATCTACTGTCTGGTCTGGGGCTCACTGCCTAATAAAAGAGGATTTTGGTACTTACCGGTAAATCCATTTCTCTGAGATCAGCAGGGACCACTGGAATCACATCGGGTATTAGAGCTGGGAATGCTGGGAGCTAGGCACTTCTTAAGATTAATTAGGGGATACTGGCTCCTCCCCTCTAAGACCCACAATCCCCAGTGAGGAAATTGGCCCACTAGAGGAAAGGGTTACAGGAAAACAACATAACTTCAAACCTTACACACACACACAAACCCGGTCAGGAACAAGACCGGATCCCAAAGGTAACCACAACAGGCAGGATCCAGAAGCCGGGCGGGTGTCCAGTGGTCCCTGCTGATCTCAGAGAAATGGATTTACCGGTAAGTACCAAAATCCTCTTTTCTCTGACATGCAGCAGGGACCACTGGAATCACATCGGGGAGGTTCCAAAGACCATGCCCCGGGCGGGAGAGCGCTGAGGATCCTGCAATACCAACCGCCCAAACGTAGAGGCAGAAGATGCAAAAGTATCGAACTGGTAGAATCGCACGAAGGTGTTTCGTGAAGACCAGGTGGCTGCCCTGCAGAGCTGAGAGACCGAAGCTCCTCTGCCGGCGGCCCAGGACGTACTCACCGACCTAGTAGAGTGCGCCGTCACAGACACTGGAGGGACTTGACCCGCATGCAAATACGCACTACGGATCGTCAGCTTGATCCATCTCGCGATGGTCTGTTTGGACGCAGGCCAACCCCTGCGGAAAGCGTCGTACAGGACAAATAAACAATCGGACTTGCGTATAGACCTTGTTCTCTCCACGTAAATCCGCAAAGCCCTGACAACACCCAAGGAAACTTGTTCCGGCGAATCTCCACAGAATGCCGGAACCACAATGGGCTGATTAATGTGGTAAGAGGATACCACCTTCGGGAGGAACCCGGAATGTGTACGTAGCTCCACTCTGTCTTCATGGAAATTTAGGTACGGAGGTTTACACGACAGAGCACTAAGCTCTGACACTCGGCGAGCCGAGGCCAGTGCTAACAGAAGAACGGTGCACACTAAATATATATGCTAGACCTTTTAATATCTTGCTATATTGCATTTGAGGTTATTAGCATAGTAATGGCCATTAGTATCGGCTTGTCCACCGCGTCCAGGTTACCTCAATAGGACAAGTCCCTAACACTACTCTGGGACAGGTCCAGGGCACAGGGCCCCCCAGGTCAGCCCAGCAGAACCACCCCATGGCATCACATTAGTGTGAAATTAAAGTGATAGTAAAAGGGATAGGGGAAATTATATGTGATAGGACTTACCTACAGTAGGTAAGAAGTAATAATAAATGTGAAGGGTGCTACATATATATTAAACAAACTAAAGGGGTGATTGAAAGTATACGATATGATGCCATGGCATCATATCGTATACTTTCAATCACCCCTTTAGTTTGTTTAATATATATGTAGCACCCTTCACATTTATTATTACTTCTTACCTACTGTAGGTAAGTCCTATCACATATAATTTCCCCTATCCCTTTTACTATCACTTTAATTTCACACTAATGTGATGCCATGGGGTGGTTCTGCTGGGCTGACCTGGGGGGCCCTGTGCCCTGGACCTGTCCCAGAGTAGTGTTAGGGACTTGTCCTATTGAGGTAACCTGGACGCGGTGGACAAGCCGATACTAATGGCCATTACTATGCTAATAACCTCAAATGCAATATAGCAAGATATTAAAAGGTCTAGCATATATATTTAGTGTGCACCTGCAATCTCCTCCTCCTGCTTGCTGCACTACAAGTCTCAGCAGGTAGCACCTCATATGTCCAGGGTGTGCAGTTTAGGGCCCCTCCCCCTATGTACTAACAGAAGAACGGTCTTCCAACACAAAAACTTAAGGTCCACCTTGTCTAGTGGTTCAAAAGTCTCTGATCTCAGAAAAGCTAGTACTAAGTCCAAATCCCAAGGGGCCGTAGGAGGTACGAAGGGAGGCTGGACCCGAAGGACCCCTTGGAAGAATGTTTGCACCTCCGGAACCAGTGCCAACCTTCTTTGGAAGAGGATGGACAAAGCCGAGACCTGGACCTTAAGAGATCCCAGTCTCAGGCCTCCATCCAACCCTCTCTGCAGAAACAGTAAAAGACGGGACAATTTGAAGGTTCGAAATGGCCAACCTTTTGACTGACACCAGGTAGCATATGAGCGCCATATCCTATGGTAATGAGCTGCAGAAGAAGGCTTTCTGGCCCTTAACATAGTGGGAATCACTATTCGTGGAATTCCTCTTTCTCGAAGGACCTCGGTCTCAACAGCCACGCCGTCAAATGGAGCTGAGATAGACCCTGATGAAGGAATGGTCCCTGTTGAAGAAGGTCTGGTCTGAGTGGTAACCTGACCGGCTCGTCTGCTAGTAACACCTGGATGTCCGAGAACCATGTCCTGCGAGGCCACCAAGGTGCTATCAATATCGCCTGTACCGCCTCCCTCTTGAGCCTCTTGAGAACCTGACCTAACAGCGGCAGGGGAGGGAATAGGTACACGAACTCGAACTCCCACGGCGTCGACAAAGCGTCTACCGCTATGGCGTGAGGGTCCCTTGTGCGGGCTACGTAAGTTGGCAGCTGATGGTTCTTCCGAGATGCCATCAGGTCTACCTCCGGAACTCCCCACCTGATGGTGAGATCCTGGAATACCTCGGGATTGAGTGACCACTCGCCTGGGTGCAGATCTTCCCGGCTGAGGAAATCGGCCTCTACGTTCTGCAGACCGGGGAGGAACACGGCCACGAGAACTACCTTCATCCGCTCTGCCCACTGAAGAATGTTCCTTACCTCCTTCATGGCCATTCCGCTTCTCGTGCCGCCCTGTCTGTTTACGTATGCAACTGCTGTTGCGTTGTCTGACCTTATCTTCACATTCTGGCCCTGGAGATGTTCCTGAGCCTCCAGCAGGGCATTGTAGATTGCCCTGATCTCCAGTACGTTGAGAGACAAGTGTTGTTCGTGACAATTCCACCTGCCCTGAAGGCGAAGATGAAGTACCACGGCTCCCCAGCCGCGGAGACTGGCATCCGTCGTTAATACAATCCAATCCTGAATTGCGAACCGACGGCCTTCTAGCAGATTGTCCTTGTGACGCCACCAAAGTAACGAGCGTCTCGTCTCTGCTGACAACCGAATCCGTCTGTGAAGATTTAGATGCGAGCCCGCACCTTTCCTGAGGAGATCCCACTGAAACTGCCTGGAATGGAATCTCCCCCACGTCAGAGCTGGGAAGGCCGCCACCATCTTCCCTAACAGCTGTACACATAGATGAAGACTGACAGTGTGAGGAAGCAACACCTTCTGAACCAGAAGGAACAACGCCTGGATCTTGTCTTCCGGTAGGTATACTCTCTGCGCTTCCGTATCTAGCCAGAGGCCCAGAAACAAGATCCTCCTGGATGGAACTAATGAGGACTTCTTGAAGTTCATTATCCAACCCAGGCTGGTGAGAGCCTGAGTTGTCATTCTCGCATGGGTCTCCAATAGCTCCACCGTTGGGGCCTTGATTAGGAGATCGTCCAGATACGGGACTATAGTCACTCCCTGACTTCTGAGCGATGCAATGACTACCGACAGAGTCTTGGTAAATACTCTGGGAGCAGATGACAACCCGAACGGTAGAGCCCTGAATTGGAAGTGATCCCGGCCGATGGCAAAGCGGAGAAATGCCTGGTAAGGGATCGAAATGGGAATATGTAGATAGGCATCCTTGATATCCAAGGATACCATGTACTCCCCTGGCTCTAAGGACGCAATTACTGAATGGATAGATTCCATCTTGAATGGCTGATAGGAGACCAGCAGATTCAGAGATTTTAGGTTGAGAATGGGCCGCACAGACCCATCCGGCTTGGGGACTACAAAGAGGTTTGAGTAGTACCCCGAATTCCTCTAAACTGCCGGGACTGGCATGATGACCTGAGAATCCAGCAGAATCTTGATTGCCTGGAGAAGGTTCATCCTCTTGTCCTGATCTAACGGCAGTGCCGTTGTGAAAGCCCGTACAGGCGGAGTGGAATCGAATTGAATTCGGTACCCCTCTGAGATAATCCTTCGAACCCACGGATCCTCCGACAGGGAGAACCATTGGGTTCTGAAAGCCATCACACGGGCACCTACCGGCAAGTCGTTGACGGAAGCTGGTAAACCGTCATGCCACCGGTTTCTGTGGGGGCTTGGGATCCTGAGGTCTTGGGGCAGTCTGAGGACGAGCCCTGGCTCGGGCACCTCTGGAAGACTGGAAACCTCTTCCTCGGCCCCGAAAGGGCCGCTGGGTTCGAAAGGACTGAAACGCTGGACCCGAAAACTGTCGTCTGGGCGGAGGAGGTGCCGCCGACGGGAGGAAAGCTGACTTTCCTCCCGTGGCCTGTGAGATCCATTTATCTAATTCTGGGCCGAAGAGGATGTCCCCAGAGAACGGGAGACCCTCTACGGCCCTTTTAGATTCCGCATCTGCCTGCCATGAGCGCAGCCAGAGGGCTCGCCTTGCTGAAATGGCGTTTGCTGAAATCCTTGCTGAAATCAAGGACACATCCTTCGCTGCCTCTCCTAAAAACGTAGCGGACTCCTTGATGTGTTCAGCTAGGCGACGTAGTTCATCCAGAGGCATGCCAGATTCTAATCCCTCTATGATTAAGTCTGTCCATTTGACATTTGCCTTATTGACCCAGGCCGATACAGTGGCTGGTCTGAGTTGAGTTCCTGCTGCCGTATAAATAGTCTTGAGGGTGGCTTCCATCTTACGATCCGACGGATCCTTTAGGGTGGAAGCACCCGGGACTGGCAGTGTAGTTTTCTTGGACAGCCGGGAAACCGACGTGTCCACTGGCGGAGGATTTTCCCACTTACTCAAGGCTACCGGATCAAAGGGGTACAGGGCAGTAAACCGCCTAGGTACCTGAAACCTCTTGTCCGGGTTCTTCCATGCCGCCAGCAGCTGATCCTGATTTGGGCAAGGCAAGACCACCGAGACCTTTCTTTCACCGCCGAATAGGTCAAATTCCTGCGGTTCAGGCAGCGGGTCCTCGGGTAAACGAAGTACCTCCTTTACTGCAATGATAAGAGCCTCTATCCCCATTGGTGTAGGCTCCTCCTCAGGAAGGACATCCTGGACATCCTCCCACTCACCATCCTCCATCTCATGGAATGGTTCCTGCTCCTCCTCCAAGTCATCATCCTGAATAAGGGCCTGATAAGGGCGCTTGCTTGCTGTGACGGCTCTCTGCGGTCTAGTCATAGAGTTAACTAACCCTTCCACTGACTTTGCCAGAGTAGTCGCCCAAGCGGGTTCAACCCTGCGGGAGACCGCCAGTTCAGAAGATAGCTGGGACATAGTGCCTACTAGGACAGAAGCCCACTCAGGAGTCTGAGAGCCCGACATGGAGGCAGTTGACGCTCCAGCACACGACTGACATACAGTGGCGTTCCCATCTGGAGTGTACTGTGTAAATTTTGCTGTACAAACTGTACAGGAGAAAGCCTTCTGAGGCCTTGGACCTGCCCGTCATGGTCACCCTGAGACCGGTCCGTGACCGGGATGTGTGAGTCTGCACTAGGTAACACACACACACACCACACACACTATCACAAAAGGTACAGATACACTCCTGCAGGCCAACTCCTCAGAGGTCTGTGGACCCTGGATGAGAATGAGCCCCTTTGCTGACAGGGACTATATATATATATATATATATATCTGACCCTGTACAATATAGACTATGCAATATAGTGACAGAGATTCTCACAAGGCTGCAGTAAACCTGTGAACAGGAAAAGAGTCAGCCTTATTACATGTATCTGTACCAGGGCCGCGCCATGCCCGCCTCAGTATTAATTAAATACACTCCTCTCTCCCCTGATACTTGCCAGCGCTTCCAGGGCTGTACCGGAGTCCCACAGACCGCCTGCAGATACTGCTCCTCCGCGCTGACATGTTTCCCTCTGAGCGGGACTCGTGGCAGAAGACGCGCGCTCTGCAAAATGGTGGCGCCTGTATTAATCTCCGACACAGCCGCTTTTAGCGCGGCTATCAGGGAAGCAGGGGAAGGAACGTGGGTGTGCTTATAGCATTACTCACCCACCGGAGGCACCGGAGCCGAGCCTGGCATCCCCTTTGATGTAGGGGCGGCAGGAACACTCAAACGTACAGGCAGGCACCTTCTCAGAGGTCCTGACCGACGACCTGGCAGTCCAGGGGCGCAGGGAAACCCGGACCCACACCTTTAGAATAGGTGGGGAAGGGTTCCTGTAAAACGCTGCACGCAGCGCTGCTTGTATAATAGCTTAAACAAATAAAAGTTGCGGGAGCAGAAAAAACTGTGACCTAACTCCCCTGGCACAATTTTCTCACTGGGGATTGTGGGTCTTAGAGGGGAGGAGCCAGTATCCCCTAATTAATATTAAGAAGTGCCTAGCTCCCAGCATTCCCAGCTCTAATACCCGATGTGATTCCAGTGGTCCCTGCTGCATGTCAGAGAAATAGTGACGTATATCTTATCTACCTGTGTGGTCTGGGGCTCACTGCCTAATAAATACTGCCGTATATCTACCTTTGTGGTCTGGGGCTCACTGCCTAATACTGCCGTACCTGTGTGGTCTGGGGCTCACTGCCTAATAAATACTGCCGTATATCTACCTTTGTGGTCTGGGGCTCTCTGCCTAATACTGCCGTATCTGTCTGGTCTGGGGCTCACTGCCTAATACTGCCGTACCTGTCTGGTCTGTGGCTCACTGGCTAATACTGCCGTATCTACCGTCTGGTCTGGGGCTCACTGCCTAATAAATACTGCTGTATATCTACCTGTGTGGTCTGGGGCTCACTGCCTAATACTGCTGTATCTGTATAACTGCCTGCTGGTGCATACCCACTGACATATATTAATTGCACTCCAGTGGCGCTGTTCTGTGACATAACTCCGCTGCAGTGCCACTCTTACATAAACCACGTGTTTGTGCCGCACACTTGTGTGGCTTAGCATAGTTATCCAGCTACCGTGGTGCAACCTTTTGCCCTAAAAACAATATTGTGAGGTGTTCAGAATAGACTGGAAATGAGTGGAAATGAATGTTATTGAGGTTAATATAGCGTAGGAGCAAAAAAAAAAACACCCAAATTCTGCGATTTTAGCAGTTTTTATGCTTTTTTAACAAAAAAATCAGAACCCAAAAAATCCAAACACAAAACACTTAGGAGGTGTTTTGCCAAAACCCATTAGAACCCAAAATCTCAAGGTAATCAGAACCCAAAACCCGAAAAGTGGCCGGTGCACATCTCTACTAAATATGTGCAAGAAAATGATTGCTTGGCATTCAAAGTCAGTGCCTGAGATAGTACACAAACTTTGTTTTATGTTTTGAAACCTTGTTTTTTGAACAAATAAAATATATTTGTGTGCATTTTATGTGTTTGATGTGTTTATACAGCATAAATGCAAGATACTTCAAAATACATCATTGAAATATTTAAATATTCCGAAATACAGAATAATGCGTTATCCAAAATTCTGCTGGTCCCGAGCATTTTGGATATGGGATACTCAACCTGTAGTAAATATGAGCATTAGAGTATAAGGTACTTATGTATTATCTGGACTCCCATGTTAAATGCACCCCATTTTTTCATACCCCTACTATCCAACTACGCATGGAGTTGATTTTATATAGTGTGGCAAGCGCAGCGAGCCCCGCGAGGGGACGCGGTCTCATAAGAAAAACGGGAGTCCAGATATTACATAAGTACCGAGTATAATGTATGTGTCAAGTTGCCTGAATAAGGTTGAAAAATAAGCCATATGATTGTCATAAGCTCAGGAGTCACAACCATGCTCAGAGACAAATTGCTGTGGTAGAAGGAGGAGGTAGAGATTGTTCCCTGGTTCTGTCCATCAGGGCAAAATGCTGTGATTCACTGGTCAATGGGGAGGGGATGCCCTCTCATCCAAGACCCCTTAAATCAGGCATGTCCAACCTGCGGCTCTCCAGCTGTTGTGAAACTACACATCCAAGCATGCCTTGCCATAGTTTTAGCATTCCCTAATAGCAAAGTTGTGGCAAGGCATGATGGGAGTTGTGGATTTGAGCTGTGGGGTATTTCTCGGGCGCTCCTGAGGGTGCTGCTTAGAAGTGGACCTGAAAAGTCTAACCTCAAGATTTAAATGAACAGTGTGGGAAAAAGAAGGTTGGGGCACTCGATTTAGCGCTCCCTGTCGTGGACACCCAACGAGCCAAAAAAGTAAAATAATATATAAAAATACTTCCTTTTTTATGATTGGTATCTGTTCTTATGGCTCCTCTGATTTTCTTTCCCGTATTCACGAGATTGCAGTTCCCTGGATATATGGAAAAAAGCAAAATAATGCCACAATGTGTATATCTGCATGGAATTTTCTCAAAAGGATGGGGTACTTTAGTTTGAGGTGCGTACCTCACTTACACAGTAAGGGATGAGGGCAAACATATAATGGTATCTTTTTAAAAGAGCAGTGTGGGTGGCGTACCCGTACTCACGATATGTTGTGCTGCTGCAATCGCTAAAAGGTATCTTTTCCAGTTCGATTTGTGTAAAAAACTTTTCCTTTAATCACAGTGATACCAATAATAAAAAAGAGGGGGTATAGGGACGAGAAGCAGGGTCCTGTGGTGGCTGTTAAAGTCTGGAGTCGGCCTCAGTCCGGATAAGAACCGGTACAGGCAATCACAGTTACACCTCAAGTCTTACCTCTGAACCTCCCCGAAATCTGTAAAAACCATAATCAGCTCCTCAGACCAACATGTTTCGGGACCCATACATACATACGGGATGCGGTCATCTTTAGAATGAACTTAGGTCTACAGTCATTAGGTCGACCCCACTAGGTCGACTGGCAGGAAGGTCGACCTGACTTAAGGTCGACATGGGCCAAGGTCGACATGACTTAAGGTCGAATTTGCATAAAGGTCGACATGAGGAAGGTTGACTGGTCATAAGGTCGACATGGGGTTTTTCACTGTTTTTTGAGCCGACATGTGCCGACAGGTGGAATTTCATGCCCTACCATCCACTAGGGCGTGGAGGAGGTTATTAAAGCTGTGGCGAGCGAAGCGAGCCACCGTGCTCGAAGCATTGCGAGCGTCCGATTCTCATTGCCAACTGTGTCCATGTCGACTGTGTCGACATTCGGATAAAAAAACAGTGAAAAACCCATGTCGATCTTATGAACTTAGGTCTACAGTCATTAGGTCGACCCCACCGGTACAGGCAATCACAGTTACACCTCAAGTCTTACCTCTGAACCTCCCCGAAATAGGTCGACATGACTTAAGGTTGAATTTGCATAAAGGTCGACATGAGGAAGGTCGACTGGTCATAAGATCGACATGGGTTTTTCACTGTTTTTTTATCCGAATGTCGACACAGTCGACATGGACACAGTTGGCAATGAGAATCGGACGCTCGTAATGCTTCGGGCACGGTGGCTCGCTTCGCTCGCCACAGCTTTAATAACCTCCTCCACGCCCTAGTGGATGGTAGGGCATGAAATTCCACCTGTCGGCACATGTCGGCTCAAAAAACAGTGAAAAACCCCATGTCGACCTTATGACCAGTCAACCTTCCTCATGTCGACCTTTATGCAAATTCAACCTTAAGTCATGTCGACCTTGGCCCATGTCGACCTTAAGTCAGGTCGACCTTCCTGCTAGTCGACCTAGTGGGGTCGACCTACAGACTGTAGACCTAAGTTCATTCTGACAGATGTACCGATTCCATACATACACACACATAAACACAGAGAGAGTAAGTTATTGGACTCGGCACTCCTGTTGTAGATGTTGGTTAATTGTGCTGGGTGCCCTCCTGTAACAAGCATGCATCATAGAGTAATAAGCGGCACTCTCTGGCTATTGAAGAATTGAAACCATAATCGGTATCAGGGCTGGTGGCATAGACACAAAAGAAGTGTATTTGTGCTTTTTTTAAACACCTACCTACCATAACCCTACCCATTGGGCAAAAATAACATCTCTTCAGTAAATTTTTTCTATAGTGGTAAGATTGGGAAACCTTGCCATCACCTTAGCTGCATATTCGCTAAACTTTTTATGCAGGGAAAAATCAATAAGTACTATATACCTGTTTATTATTTATTTATATAAAAAGAGACACCTTTCTGCACTGGAATTAATACCATACCTACTGAATTTGGTCATGTCCTGATGCCTGAACCTGTTGCTCTTGGATTTTCTACTACCTGCTTTTGGTGCTGCTTTATGTGCTTCTACTGCCCATCTGACTACTATGCACTCTTGTAGCAACCTAGCCCACTACCGGTTTGTGTATGACCTGGATTATAGCATACTACTTGCTTCTGTACTATCCCACGTTCTACAGGTGTCACAAAGGGGGTCCTGGCTCCAACCTGGTGTCACCCTTCCAGGGTAATAACACCAAAATGTTAGCTTCTCCTCAGTGGCAGTCACATTTTTGATATTTCACGGTTTGCATGTTCAGCGGGGCCCGTGTGAGGTCACTGAACAATATCATTACTGATATCGTTCAGCATGTATACCCTATATTGTTCATTTGTGAAAACTGACCGGTATCGATAACAAGCTTATTATATAGTGGGTACCTGGCTTAAGACATAGATAAGACAGTGTGAGAAGCTCGTGCATCCCCATCCTCCTGTCTCCAGCCTGCGCCAGCTCAGGGGATCTGGTGATAGTTCAGGCTGGCTGACAGGCACTCCATCTGTATATACAGATTAAAACAGGACCTACTGTAGGCGAGGCAACACTGCACCATCTAACAAAAAATGTGTTCTTCACTTATTTATTTGTAATCAGCGCTGCCTTGGCGGGTTCAGTGCCCTGCAGTGTACTTACATGGAGGCATAGGTGTGCGCAGCACATTGTACCGCTAGATGTGGTATATCTACTATCTACACATGGGCGTGTCTAGCACTGCTGTTGTGGAGGTTCGTTACACCGAAAGCAGTGATCCTGCTCTTTCATATGACATGGTTTTATGTGGATCAGACAACCAAAACCGGAGATATCAGGGAATCAAAGAGACCCCATTTTCCCCATAGGCTACAATCGGCAAACAATGGAGGACGACCCAAATTGCAGTTGGCTGCCATTTCTCAAGGAACACAACTCTTGGAAGTGAAGTGTCTGTAGCTCTCCCAGAACCTGAGATATCAGGGAGTTAAGGGGTACCCATTTTCCCTTACATTATAATGGACCCACTAATTTAGACCAACCAAGGGTTCAGACTTGCCGTTTCTCTGGGCGGCCACATGGGCTTAGTATCCCCCAAAAGCTAAGTGTCCCCTCTTCCTGGTTCAGTGAGGATCAGACCACCAGAACAGGTTACATTAAGCCTTACTTATTTTATCCATAGACTTATACTGTAGCAGATTTATATGTTCGAACACCAATTTCTCCAGAAGCAAGTGATTCAGAATTAAGCCATCAGATTCTGCTTGGAATGCAGAGACTCCCCCTTCAGAAATTGATTGTATCAAGCAGCTGTATCAAAATGGTTCTGGAGAGAAAGACCCGCACCATAAGATGTTAATAAGTAGTGTGTTTTCTGTGGAGAAATATGCTCTTTTATGCTGGAAATTTTATATAAATACTTTTCCTGGCAAGTGAGGGTGCTAATCCCCTGATCCAAAAATGTACAGTAACAGTAGGAAAGAAAAGGTGAATCAGTTTGCAGTGGGATGCACTCCTAGTCCACAATATAAAATGGGGTTATACCCAAAGATGGGTGTATATTTTATTAAATGACGTTTTTTGTATTTTTTTAATTTTTATTATTAAACTTTTAAGCTAGCAGGTCATAATGATGTAGTGGTGTTCTACAATTAATTTCACAATGATGTGAGACCTTAAAGGTAAGTAGCGAAGATATTAAAACAAAGTATAAAGATAAAGAGAAAAAGAAATATTAAAGATTAAAAATCACTCTGTGAATTTGTAGCCAAGTATGATAGTCTAGTTACTGCTTATATTCACAAATATGCTAGTAACTGTATTTTGTGCCTGAAGTGTTTATTATATTAATAAAGTTATTATTCTTTCTGTCTGTTTACAAAAGATTGTTAGATGTATTGCGTATGATACCATATGTACATGGTGTGTAGTACCCAACACAGTCCATAAATTGGATCCTTTTGCGTGGGAGTTTGTGAGGTGCACTTTATTTAAGTTGACACACGCAGCTTAGTGTAAGGGGTAGTCTCTTCAATCAAATCAGAGCTACTGCTCTAAGTGCTATTGATCTGCTACCCTCTATCCACACAGGGCAGTCCTGAGATTGGACTCACTCTGACACTTAGTGTTATACAATATCTCAAATTAGTTGCCGTTGCGTGTACACGGTATTGCTCTTGTGTCAGCTCTGTTTAGTTATTCAATAACTATGTATGGTTTACATGCGTGCTGTGATATAGGAAGATCAGAAGCGTGCACACAGGGCAATCCTCAAATTGGATCTACCTGGGCAACACCAACGATTGTTGCATAAACAGGTGGCCTGGCGTCCACATGAGGTGATTTTGGGATTCAATCCCCTAGGTTCTGAGTGGTACGCTCTTAGATAATGGATGTGTCACAAATACACATAACTGGGCATACGACCATGTAGTTAGTTTCCAGGAGCCTCTTTGTCTAAATGGATTGTGACGATGGATGTGTAGGGATGGGATCGTCCCTCGCACATTAATAGATGTTTTTTATAAATATATACTCGCAGCTTAGCGTGTGTATAGGGCGATCTCTACGTCAGATCTGAGTTACTGCACTGGGTGCTGTTGATCTGTAACCTTCCATCCACATGGGGCAATCCTGGGATTGGATTCACCCAGACAAATTATGAACCACAGTTTACCAATTTAATGGCTGTTATACATTTGTGGTCTGCTCCTAACTGGGCATACGACCATGTAGTTAATTTCCGGGAGCCTCTTTGTCTAAATGTATTGTGACAATAGATGTGTGGGGAAGGGATCGTCCTTCTCACATTAATAGATGTTTTTTATATATACTCGCAGTTTAGCGTGTGTATAGGTCGATCTCTGCGTCAGATCTGAGTTATTGCACTGGGTGCTGTTGATCTGTAACCTTCCATCCACATGGGGCACTCCTGGGATTGGATTCACCCAGACAAGTTATGAACCACAGTTTACCAATTTAATGGCTGTTATACATTTGTGGTCTGCTCCTATGTATGCTCTGGTGTATTGTTCAGTGATCGTGTCTCATGTACACAGATAATATAATGTGAAGCAATCAGTGGCGTCCACACCAGGCAATCCTGGGATTGGGTCTGCCAGGCCTGAATGTGCGCACTACACAAAAGAATTTTTGTCATATATGTGAGTAGCCTAGCGTCCACATGAGGCGATTCATGGATTCCATCCCATAGGCACTCAATTTGTGCGCTGTGATTAGTTCATATGCAACAAGTATACATGAGTGGGTATAGAACCATATGATTGGTTTCTAAGAGCCTTTATTTAGTAATGGATTATATCCGCCAATTGGCATCCACAACTAGCACTCCTATAACAGAATATTCAGAGGTATTTCACATTTAATCATGCATGAGGTATTGTTAGAAGAAATCAGTTATACGCTGTCTGACAAGCACACAGGGCAGTCCCGTACTTGGATCTCCCTGCGTGCGGCTAGCAGCACTGTATACGTGTTGTTCCTATACGGCGTTCGCTCCTTAGTACTTATGAGCTGCCGCAAGTGCAATACAAATGAATATTTTTCTGACTGTGCAGTGTCAGCATGCCCGTTAGGGCAGAGACGCTCACTTCTACTGTGGACGCCTGTCGCTAGGGATGTGATCCCCTTAGCCGGTGTCTACTGTTGCGCTTGAGCGCTAATCACACAGGACTCGTTAGGCGATCATAACACAGAAATTTCAACATCTAACAAACAGACATTTAAATTATTTAACAGGCTACAGTGCTACAAATTACACAGAGGAGGGTTGCCAATGCGCATTTCGCTATGTAGCTTTTTCAAGGCTATCACCTAAGTCCTTAGGTGAAAGCTACATAGCGAAATGCGCATTGGCAACCCTCCTCTGTGTAATTTGTAGCACTGTAGCCTGTTAAATAATTTAAATGTCTGTTTGTTAGATGTTGAAATTTCTGTGTTATGATCGCCTAACGAGTCCTGTGTGATTAGCGCTCAAGCGCAACAGTAGACACCGGCTAAGGGGATCACATCCCTAGCGACAGGCGTCCACAGTAGAAGTGAGCGTCTCTGCCCTAACGGGCATGCTGACACTGAACAGTCAGAAAAATATTCATTTGTATTGCACTTGCGGCAGCTCATAAGTACTAAGGAGTTTACGCCGTATAGGAACAACACGTATACAGTGCTGCTAGCCGCACGCAGGGAGATCCAAGTACGGGACTGCCCTGTGTGCTTGTCAGACAGCGTATAACTGATTTCTTCTAACAATACCTCATGCATGATTAAATGTGAAATACCTCTGAATATTCTGTTATAGGAGTGCTAGTTGTGGATGCCAATTGGCGGATATAATCCATTACTAAATAAAGGCTCTTAGAAACCAATCATATGGTTCTATACCCACTCATGTATACTTGTTGCATATGAACTAATCACAGCGCACAAATTGAGTGCCTATGGGATGGAATCCATGAATCACCTCATGTGGACGCTAGGCTACTCACATATATGACAAAAATTCTTTTGTGTAGTGCGCACATTCAGGCCTGGCAGACCCAATCCCAGGATTGCCTGGTGTGGACGCCACTGATTGCTTCACATTATATTATCTGTGTACATGAGACACGATCACTGAACAATACACCAGAGCATACATAGGAGCAGACCACAAATGTATAACAGCCATTAAATTGGTAAACTGTGGTTCATAACTTGTCTGGGTGAATCCAATCCCAGGAGTGCCCCATGTGGATGGAAAGTTACAGATCAACAGCACCCAGTGCAATAACTCAGATCTGACGCAGAGATCGACCTATACACACGCTAAACTGCGAGTATATATAAAAAACATCTATTAATGTGAGAAGGACGATCCCTTCCCCACACATCTATTGTCACAATACATTTAGACAAAGAGGCTCCCGGAAATTAACTACATGGTCGTATGCCCAGTTAGGAGCAGACCACAAATGTATAACAGCCATTAAATTGGTAAACTGTGGTTCATAATTTGTCTGGGTGAATCCAATCCCAGGATTGCCCCATGTGGATGGAAGGTTACAGATCAACAGCACCCAGTGCAGTAACTCAGATCTGACGTAGAGATCGCCCTATACACACGCTAAGCTGCGAGTATATATTTATAAAAAACATCTATTAATGTGCGAGGGACGATCCCATCCCTACACATCCATTGTCACAATCCATTTAGACAAAGAGGCTCCTGGAAACTAACTACATGGTCGTATGCCCAGTTATGTGTATTTGTGACACATCCATTATCTAAGAGCGTACCACTCAGAACCTAGGGGATTGAATCCCAAAATCACCTCATGTGGACGCCAGGCCACCTGTTTATGCAACAATCGTTGGTGTTGCCCAGGTAGATCCAATTTGAGGATTGCCCTGTGTGCACGCTTCTGATCTTCCTATATCACAGCACGCATGTAAACCATACATAGTTATTGAATAACTAAACAGAGCTGACACAAGAGCAATACCGTGTACACGCAACGGCAACTAATTTGAGATATTGTATAACACTAAGTGTCAGAGTGAGTCCAATCTCAGGACTGCCCTGTGTGGATAGAGGGTAGCAGATCAATAGCACTTAGAGCAGTAGCTCTGATTTGATTGAAGAGACTACCCCTTACACTAAGCTGCGTGTGTCAACTTAAATAAAGTGCACCTCACAAACTCCCACGCAAAAGGATCCAATTTATGGACTGTGTTGGGTACTACACACCATGTACATATGGTATCATACGCAATACATCTAACAATCTTTTGTAAACAGACAGAAAGAATAATAACTTTATTAATATAATAAACACTTCAGGCACAAAATACAGTTACTAGCATATTTGTGAATATAAGCAGTAACTAGACTATCATACTTGGCTACAAATTCACAGAGTGATTTTTAATCTTTAATATTTCTTTTTCTCTTTATCTTTATACTTTGTTTTAATATCTTCGCTACTTACCTTTAAGGTCTCACATCATTGTGAAATTAATTGTAGAACACCACTACATCATTATGACCTGCTAGCTTAAAAGTTTAATAATAAAAATTCAAAATGGTTCTGGAGCAGCACCAGCCCAGACGGGACGAGTCTGAGCGCAGATCATCAGCTGAACCTGCTCCCAAATGTCCCAGTTTAAAAGCTTGCCCTTCCCAAACCAAAGGCGGTAACTCCTGGCTTTTTTCACCATCTGTTGCCCTAAATCTCCCCTGCATGTAACAGAAGCAGTGTGGGTGCTGTAATTTGGCTGCCGACTCCTTTACAAACCAACTCACTCGCTGACAGGTCTGTGGTAGCAAGATGACCACTGCTGACCGATTCAGTGCTGCCCCCAGCCAACAGCATCTTCCTAGAGGAGCACCGTTCCTATTTGTCCTCATCAGCCCTGCACAGGCTGTGGTAGAGAGACCAGGTGTATTGGTGCGCAGCATCATTGCATCACATCGCGACCTGCAATTGGCTAGAATACTTGTGTGTAGAGTCGAGATGTCGGAACACATTCGTATTTAACCTGGTCAGTAATAGGTGAAGCCACTTCTTCTACAGATTCTGCCAGTGTATATGCAATCTGTCAGCGTCCATCAGCCACACAGCTACGACACCCCACACTGCCAGAATCTGCAAAAGCTTTGCCTGGGTCATCCCTCCATGTAAGTACACTAGTACTGGGCCCTGAACCTGGCGTCACAGTGCTGATTAAAGTCCCAACTCCTTCAGTGTACGTACAATGCTGGGACCTGAATCCATAGGGGCAGTGACTCCCTCCTCTCTTGTGTAAGTGCACTGGCAGGGGGCAACTGGAAAAGGTGCCAGCACTTAACTGTTAGGTCTTCCAGGTGTCCCTGCCGCGCTGACACACCCGCTGATGGAGGTGGACAGGGGGCATTCACATGTGAATGCCCTGCATTTCCTGGGCCTACTCAACAAAACGCTGGGTGTGCCCAGGAAACACTGGGCATCCCCATGCAAACGCAGGTGAGCACCTGTGGGGGTTTTACAGCTTTTCACAGCAAAATAAATAATACACAACACATGCATTAACAAAATGGACTTCGTTACGTTTATAATTCACAGCTATTAGTAGATGTATTCACAACACATGTATTGCCTACTAAATACATTTCTTAACTTCAGCAGTGACTTTATTCTTTTGAAATAGTTGTATTGTATTTTATTTTCCACTTGTCTCTTTCGACAGAGAATTAAAGCAGCAATCCAATGTACTTATTTTATTTAAGCAGCAACATTATTAGCGTCAAAGCTTGCACACCATGATCATTGTTCTTTAGATCTCCTCCTTGCACGGCATTATTTCCATTAATTTTCACTTTTTTTTTAAAAACTGGGCAAACATGAATATAGCGATCACGAAGACACAGCTTTTACCATGGCATGGGGTGGCTGTGAGGGAAGGAGGGAGCGCTGATTCAGTGAAAACCCAGCGGTATTAGATTACACATATAGATATTTATATTAAAAATATATTTTCTTTTATGGGACCGATGCTTTATAAAGAAACTAGACCACAATACTTCACTTGTTACAAAACAGGCCATTTGTAACTTTTTTTAATGTATGTGTTTAAAGTAAAATGTGCATTTTCTTGATTAGAGCATCCATAAAGGGCAAACAGCCTATGGGGAAAAAAAACCACAACATGCTAATATAGCTTAGTGTAGAAACTGAAAAGAACAGAAAGTTGCTATGCTTCTTAGATATCCGCTTCACCTCTCCCATCCTTTCCCGCCAGGTTGCTGTGGCATTTTGAAGCCCACGAGACCAGCCACTTCTTCACATGAACGCTCTCCTTTGCCATGGTACTCTTCATGGAAAATGAGGTGATTCCGAACGCTATTCAAAAGGCATAGATAAGTGGAGGCCTGGAAATGTAGCTCTTGGTGGGCCAAGCACAGCTTCTCACTGGTTACCTGCAAATTATAACAATGATATTAATTAAAATTTGTATCATTATAAATATACTAGTGTTCATTCTAGGTACAGGGTGCTGATCAGTGAGGGGGGCATATTTATATTATTTTGGAGGACACCATTTTATATGTGATGTATAAATACAGCTACAGTAGCAATACATCACATCTACAATTTTACCATTCAAAATGTAAATATGCCCTTGTGAATAATATAATCTTCACTTTTAAATCTTAAGGCATCTGTCAATTCCTTGCTTTGAAAGTACCATACGAATGGATCTGTATTACCAATATGATCAGGTTAGGACCTGTATTTTATTATTGCTACATTCACAAATGTGCCTGCAAATCAATCTTTTTCTCAGGAAAGGGATGTGTTTTAGCCTTACCTGTCATGATTTGGTTGTATGCAGTCATTAGGTCAACCACAATTGGTTGGAAAACAAAAAGTCAGTCAATGACAAAGGTTGACATAATCAAAAGGTCCACATGAAAAGGGTTATGAGTTTTTCATGAAAAAGGTCGAGTTTTTCGAGATTTTTGTTTTTTATACGAACACGTTTATACTACACCTCCCAGTGGGCATAGAGGGAGAATATAATTGTGTGTGAAGCACCATGAACAAAGCATGTTGAATGCAGCGAGCCATGTGAGGGGACGCGATACACTAATACGGTGTCCATGTCGGCAGACACAAATACATATGAACTACTGTTTAAAACCGTGTCCCCTCAGTAAATATATGGTCGATTCAATTCAGCACGCTGTGAAAAGCTGGATTACTTTAATATAATATTACACTTCCAAATATATTTGAAAACCACGCCTTTTTTGTTATTCAGGATGTGGCCTCTTGGTGGTGCACAAACTAAAACATTGTCTGATATGTTTAAAAAAAAAAAAAAAAAAAGTTAAATTACTATGCATTCAAGGAGCCTGATTCAGCAGTAGATTACTGAAAACCTCTATTAGGCGATTATCTGTAAATGTGTGCATGTGGTAGCATGAGCCCTGAAACTGTGGTCACATTTTCGAGGCAGAGGACTATCCTTACAATGTGAGTGCTATGCTGCACAGCAAAGTGGTCGCATTTCTGTGATGTAAATTGCAAGATTTTGCAATTATATTGCTGGGATCAACTTGGAATGTAATGAGGCCTTGTCCTGTATCGCTCCCCCCATGCTGCCAATGGGAGTTGTAGTGTTGCATGTATTTGCAAAACGACAACTGGTACTGAATCAGGCCCAATATCAATAAAAAGAACATACAGGTTAAATAATTTACAACAATGTACTAATAATGTACCAATGGCCCTTATTCTGATTGGTGCTGCCGGATCCGATTATGCGGCCAGGACCGTGCGTGCGAAACCCCGCCTTCCATACGGATCGCCAACTCCGTCCGTACGCGGTAAGAAGCTGGCCGAACGGACCGCACGTGTATTTTTCACGGAATACGCCTCCTCCATCTCAGGGAGCCTCCCCCATCATTCGATGGTCGCAGACCATCGAATGCAGGACCGAGTGCTCCACCAGCTCCCGCAACCTCAGACCACACAGACATTTTTCCGTGCAAAAGCAGGGATCTGGGCGGGCAGCTGACATCCGGCGATGTCATATGTCCGCCCCCTACACGTGCGTCACGGCCGCATTACCATACGTACGCCCAGCGTTTGCATGGGAACGCCCATGAAACGCGGGGCGTATGCATATGGTAATGAGCCCAAATAGCCCTTCACGTCCTAGTCCACCCCCTGTTCGGAGTGTTCACATTTCATGCGGGATTTGGCCGAACGCCCCGCTCGCACATGCGCAGAGACGCCTCTGCACATGCGCAGACACAAAACATCGGCGGCACGAACGCACGCGGATATTACCGCACCGACCAGAATAAGGGCCAATGTTATTAAAACCACAATATAAACATCTCTGAAATAAAATCAAAATAAATTAACTCTTAACTGAACTACTGGCGAAGGGGTGTGCACAAACAGGGTTCTTGCAGGCTTGCCTCTCTCACCATGCTGCAGGCATGCTACACCCACTACAAGCTTCTATTCCACCTCTATAGCTGGCCATACATCACAATTCCGTTGAAATCTCCGGCAGTCCTTGGTGGTTTTGGACACACAATCTACTCACAATCCATCATACAACCAATCATACAATCCATCTGCTGCATGATTAATGATTGAAGCTTCATTTAAATAGGGGTCTGGCCTACTAGGATCAAAAGGATAGGAGTATCAAAAATGTATTTATTTATTTTTTAATTTACAGGTTGCCAACAACTACCAATCTGCTCACATATGCTGTGTTATGCCATTATTAAATAGCCGAATGCAGCAATCCTCCGAAAACTGTTTTCACAGTAGTGACAGAATTGTGCAAAAGGACGCCCACCGCTCTCTTCAGCCTCCCGCCCATCTGCCGCTTGGAAACTTCTGTGGCTCCAAGCATCTTCACTGCCACGGGTCGCCCATGCAATCTGCTCCCAATCCCAATCGATCTGACATGCAGCACATCAGATCAGAGGACCAATCCTCCAGTCTCCCGGGGCTGGAAGATTGTATGATTGTGTACACACAATCTGCATACAATCCATTTTACAATCAATTGAGATTGTATTATTGGGTTCAATATCTTTCTGATGTATGGCCACCTTATGGGGTCCCACAAGGAAGAATAGACCATGTGCGCCGGGATTCCAGCTAGTGGCTAAGTCAGCAGTTGGTATTTTGGCATCAGGATTGTGGCCGTCAAGATCACGACTTTCAGTCACGATCCTATAACACCTATTCTCTCTCTATGTCTTGCCTAAAGTGCACAAAAATAGAGATACTCTTTTCAAGGATCCATCCTTGAAAAAGTGCATAAAAACACGTGTCTAGCATTATACCCTATTGCGGCTGTAAAAACCAGAAGTTCATGGAAGCCAAACTTCCAGTGAAACAGCAAGCTCTGGTGGTGGACACACAGAAGAGGAGTACAGCAGCTGATCCAGCCAGAGGACAAGGTAGCAAAGGGATAACCCACCCTAGTGTATATATTAACATGAAAAGTGTAGGGCTGTGGAGTCGGAGTTGGAGTCGAGGAGTCGGAGGCAATTTTGAGTACCTGGAGTCGGAGTCGGCAAACAATGCACCGACTCCGACAATTACAATTAATGACTTCTCTACTGTAAGAAAAAAAGACCAATGCATGCAGTGCCTCACGTAACCGCAAAACAAACATGTTAAGTGACCGTGAAAAAGCATGCATTTCATGTGCTTCACTATATGGCACGCAACGCACAATTCGGAGCACCAATACTTATAAATGTATTCTCCCTTGTAGTTTACAACTTATTTCCAACGTTCAATAAGGTTTTCAATACCTCGTTGGTAGAAATCACCTGGTGTAGACTCGAAAAATTCATTCAACCAAGCTCTCCCACCATACGCACAACATCTTTTTACGCGGATGAAGATCTTATTTCATGCGCAAGGTCGTTGGTTTACCTTGGCTAAGCCATTCCTTACGCTGGTTCATATTGATGTACAGGCACCATTTTTCATCGCCAGTAACGTTTCGGTAAAGAAATCATTCCTTGTGTCCATGAATTGAACAGTGACGAGCAAGCAAACCAGCGGAGATTGTGGCTCGTTGATTTTTGTTGTCCTCACAAAGCATGCTCCACACTTCTGAACCTTTCCTATTGTTTTTGTTCCCAAAACAACCAAATAATGTGGTTTTTATCTTTGAACTGGTAAAGTTCCTGTTCCTGATGTTTATGCCTACGGCTACTATCCAGCCATTTAATTAATTAATAAAAAATGTAATAAAACTTTGTTTTCATTGTGTTTGTCCTTTGCTTAAACCAGGCATGTCCAACGTTGGCCCTCCAGATGTTGTGAAACTACACATCCCAGCATGCTTTGACACAGTTTTGCTACTAGAGAATGCTAAAACTATTGCAAAGCATGCTGGGATGTGTAGTTTCAAAACATCTGGAGGGCCAACGTTGGACATGCCTGGCTTAAACTGTTCAATACAGTAGACTGTTGGCTTCCCAGCCTCTAGTTTCTGTAGTAATAATATGTATGTTGCCTTTCTTTCCTTCAAGGAATGTATCAAATACAATCGCATATTAATACAGAGGAGTCGGCATCAAAAGTACAAGGAGTCGGGGTCGGAGTCGGAACATTTATCTACCGACCCCACAGCCCTGGAAAAGTGTGTGTGCATGTCTGTCGCTTTGTGGAGACAACGTGGCACTCAGAGCCGCCAAATTCGGCAACAAGGTACCTCATAGCTGTTTTTGGGAAATTGCACTTAGAAATTTAAAAACCACCAAGATTCAATTTGCCTTCAATGATGATTTGGAAAAAAGATAGACGATCTGGGATTTCATTGCAGTCATTGAGTATGAATACAAACATATTCTAACATGGCAGAGACTTTCAACAATTAGGAATAATTTGGGATATACATATACCATACATACATACATATATACATATATATATATATATATATATATATATATATATATATGGTACTCTTTACCTAGAACGGCGCCCATCGCGGTGATCGCGACATCGCGGGCAGCACATAAACGGCCGCGACGCGATGCCCGCGATCACCGCGATTTTCCCATAGGGAACAATGTTAAAAAGTCAGATTGATCGCGATTTTGCATTCAATGCCTCAATGCCCGCGATTTTACCATAGGAATCAATGTTAAATGGGCTACAGAGCCCAAATAGGCTCAATTAACCCTTAAATGTCACCCCAATTTTTTTACGCCACCCCACGATCCACGCCAACCCGAAGCGTGGCGAGCGCAGCGAGCCCGCGAGGGGCGGCGGTACGCGTCCTCCGACCTTTTCATGCCCTACTATCCACGTCGGCGTGGAGTTGAGAATAGAATAGTGTGGCGAGCGCAGCGAGCCACCGAGCCCGAAGCGTGGCGAGCGCAGCGAGCCCCGCGAGGGGACGCGGATACCTTCACAGTTATACGCGTCCCCTCGCGGACTTCACAGGTGTCCGTGGCGACGCGGACACCTGTGAAGCCCGCGAAGGGACGCGTTTACCTGTGAAGGTATCCGCGTCCCCTCGCGGGGCTCGCCACGCTTCGGGCTCGGTGGCTCGCTGCGCTCGCCACACTATTCTATTCTCAACTCCACGCCGACGTGGATAGTAGGGCATGAAAAGGTCGGAGGACGCGTACCGCCGCCCCTCGCGGGCTCGCTGCGCTCGCCACGCTTCGGGTTGGCGTGGATCGTGGGGTGGCGTACAAAAATTGGGGGGACATTTAAGGGTTAATTGGGGCTATTTGGGCTCTGTAGCCCATTTAACATTGATTCCTATGGGAAAATCGCGGGCATTGAGGCATTTTACAGTAAAATCGCGGTCAATCAGGCTTTTTAACATTGTTCCCTATGGGAAAATCGCGGTAATCGCGGGTACCCGATTTTGATGTACCCGCGATTTACCCGCGATGCCCGCGATTTTTTACCCCCGACGCCCGCGATTCTGATCGCGGGCGCCGTTCTAGGTAAAGAGTACCATATATATATATATATACACATATACACATACATAGCGCACCTCAAAACACTTACACATTGGACAGATACACACAAACACAACACAAACATAACACAAAGTTTTACAGCAATTCTGGAGATTAAAAAAAACACCCAAGATTTTCCCGGGCATTGTCAGGTGGGTCAGTTAGTCCTCAATATAGAGACAGATACCACTCCTGCTATTGTGATACCCACCAGACCTCTATACCACTACTGCATACATCAAAGAAACAGCGGGCTGTAACTTTCATCTAACGGAACACTTTGCCACCACCGAATTTTGTCTTTACCAACAATTACTTTTATTCGCATTTTGGTTTAATTTCATTATACTGGCATATCTATCAAATTAGCATATATATTATTTACATATACAAGCACCCCTAATACATATATATTAAAAACTAAAGTGTTTTGTGTCATCATGTACATGCGTTAGCATTCTATTTTTCACAAGTAAAAGCATTGGGGAAGTCTACAGTGAACAATTTTTAAAAGGAAGAAAGTAACAAGAATTGCCTATATTTATAATAGCCCTGTGTCTGAAAATTTGTGGGGGAATTTAAATTTTTTTTTTTTTAATGAAGATATTCCACCCCTTTCCCAAGTGGTTCAACCTATTCTACAAACAAATGCATTGCCTGCCATGGTAGCTCAGTTCTTATTCTAGTCGTACGGTGCAATGGATAGCATTACTGGCTCAAAGCATTGAGGTCACGGGTTTGATTCCTACCATGGCCATGTGTGGAGTGTGTATATCCCATGATTTTGTGGTATTCCTCTGGGTACTCCAGTTTCTTCCCACAATGTAAAAATATACTGGTATGTTAATTGGTTCCCCAACAAAATGTGAGTGTGTCAATGGCCAAATATTCTCTTTCAATCACTGTGTAATGTGCGTAGGTTTGGGTATCAAAAAAAAATTACCTTTGTCAAAATCCTGTTGCCAAAAATGACAAGTGTAAAATAATTTAAATAACTGTACAGTGAAAGATACAATTATTTAAACAACTTACATTTTTGGAACGATAGGTTTAAAATAGTTATCAAAGAAGGGCCACATTAAAATCTACAAACATAAAAAAATAAAAAAACTTATCTTAAAAGTTCCAGGCTTTAGCTCATAGGTTCTCAAATGTCCTCCGAGGCTCAGCACAGATGGTTAAAACAGCACAGATGATTAAATCAAATTGACTGAGGTGTTTAGTCACCTGTGACCAAGTATGAATAAACTTAAAACCTTGTCTGTAGGGATGCCTTGAGTACAGCCTGAGAACCTCTGCTTATTTAATTACACTCTCATTGCTCAGTAGTGTGCATTGAACTACTGTGCACTCCTAAAGTAGACAGTTCACAAACTTGCTAGTAAGCTCTCTATGACAAACCACTTGCAAAAGGTGTGATCAGTTTAGGTTATGGACCCTCCAAAAACTGTGGTGCAGAGGATGATTGGGCTTTCCAACTGATATGTACTGTAGTCTAGTAATGAACTAAAAGAATGATTACAAATAGAGATAATTGCCTAAAGTTCTCATTCACAGCTCTATATGTCATTACAATTCATCTGAGAATTTCCAATACAGCTTTTAAATAATATTATTTGGGTATTGTGGGAAGATGGCTGTATCTTCATTTTTATTTTAGTGCATCTTTGAATATCTATTGTGTTTCCAGTTGGAAGGTTATATATATTTTTATGTACATGGGATGGTCACATTTTTGGTGCAGATTTGTATACATGGTACGGTTTTCGGTGTTTCCAGAAGGGTTGCATAGACAGTCGAAGAGAAAAAAAAAGAATCTTATTTGATTTAAATAAATAAAAAAAAATTTGCTTTTTTTTTTTTTTTTTTTATTTAAAGCAGTTTTTTAATTTTCTTATTAAAATTGTAGATGTTTAGAACTTGTTTTAGTAATACACTTTTTTTTTTTTGAAGTGAGAACAGTAACAAAATCAACACAGTTACAGAAACATACACAGTTGCAAGAAGTACATAATTTCACTCGGTTGTTTGAGTCGAGTCAAACATGTCTTTGTCCACATCCTTCCAGGTGTCCTCAACAGAAAAAAAGCTCTATAGCATGCAACCAGCTTAGATGTTTTTTTTTAATTTCCCAATCGGTTACGTGTTTTAGATTGTAGAAACCGTACATTTAAAAAAAAAAAAATCCTTTCAATTCCTGCACTTGATTAAAACTGTGGTGAACATCTGCTTCAGAATATTTACTACAGAAGTGTCCGAAGAGGAGCTGCATAGGACATACTTGGCATAAAGTGTCCACTGCAAACATGTATGGTGCAAATGGTTTCATGGAAGCACAAAAGTTGATGACAGCAGTCATAATTTGACAATTATTGGCATGAGCAAACTCTATACACCCAGGGTTTGCAAATACGAGCTGTAACGCATATTTTACCCAGAAATACATTGCAGGGACACTTTTTAACATTGGGTGGGTTCCGTGGGACCTGCGCCACTCTGATTAGTCAGACAGTGTTGGCGCATGTAGAAGGAAGGACAGTTATACACCTGGGCAGGTGTATGACTTGCATCGGTGGCAAAGGGGATGGCGGGCTTCCAGCAGCTCTTGATGCGCTGTCAGGGAGGGGAGTGACCAACGTGGAGGATGACAGCCCTGCCACAGGGTCCAGTAGCAGCAGCTCTCCGCAGACCTCTGGCTCCTGGTCTTGGCAGACCCAGCATCTGCTTCTAATCACCGCACTGAAGTAGCAGTACTGGGACTACAGAGACAAAGAACCGGAGGTCTGCAGGAAGCTGGCTGTCTAGGCCAGAACCCCTTCCCTGGAAGGTTTACAAATAAATTCTACAAGGTGGGAGAGGGAAAATTTTAACCCCTTCAGTGGCAATTCCGAGAATTTTCCGGGCTGTGCCCCAGTGCCCAGTCTGGCAAGCCTGGAAAATTCTCAGGATCGCCACTGTTTGGAGCCCCCTCCCCCCTGGGTTTCTTATTGAAGTCCCCGGCACCGGCTTATGACAAGCCAGCTGCCAGGGACAGAGACACGGCGTAGGGGGCGCAGGTCCGGGCAACCTCTGATTGACAGTGCAGCGGCGCTGCCCGGACCAGGGGAGGCAGTGGTGTTTTTTTTTTTAAGGGAGCGCTCCCCATAAAAAACTTGCCCAGTGGGGAGCGCTCCCAAAAAAAAACCCACCACTGAAGGGGTTAATAAATGTGTGCATTATTAAATATTTTAAGGTTGGTCTACCACAACCCCCTCCCATGTAGGAGACTAATCCTAACCCTCCCTTGCACACTGACCCTTGCCCACCCTGCAGTGTCTAAACCTAGCCTTTATACCCTGCCACATAAATTGAACTCCCGGACCGCAGCCTTCTGTGCCTCATACACTATGTGAATTGGGCCCGGTTTTACCCGAGTTCGGGGAAATCAGCCCAAATCGAGAGTACAACATCCGATCCAATGCGCAGTCCCCATGCGAATCACATCATATGATGATGTGCAGCAGCTCTGCTCTGTCCCTTACACTGCATGATGTGGCGGAAGCTCTAGTAATCATATACCATTACTATTGTCACAATTTGAGACACTTGACAAGAGGAAGGGCTGACAGACATTGCCTTTTAGTACAAGCCGGTGACCTTGGTGAGGTGGGTGGCCCAGTTCGAGTCAAAAGGCGCATTACCTGATTTTTCCTGAACTGTTGCCGAATGTAAGTATACGCTGCGGTTGTCCTGTAACGATCAGTACCATTTAAACGACGTAACTCACGTAGAAGACTACAAAATGTTTGAAGCGGACTTCCAAGAGACGCCATCTTTCGGTAGATGCCGGAAGCACAGCACATGTCCCAGCACTGCAGCCGCCCTCACCGGAAGCCCTGCCAGTGCCTGGGACCGTGTGACGTGGAGAGACAAAGCATCACTGCGCTGGCACGGAGAACGCCTCTCCTTATTGGCTCCCTGTAACCAAGCGACGCTTCCTCCGGCCACGCCCACAAGCAGCACCGCCACCAGCCGGCGTAGACGTCACTGCTGCAGGCGGGCGCGCGCTCTGCCTGTGTGTCTCGCTCCCTCACGCGCGAGATTAGAGCAGGCCGGGGGTAAGATGGCGGCGCCCGTGCTGAGTGTGTCCGTGCCGCGGTGGGAGAGCGGGGCCCGGTACGCGGTCTGTGTCATCGGCATCGTTCTGTCTCTCTACGCCTTCCACGTGGAGAGAGAGAAGGAAAGGGACCCCGGATACCAGGCCATGTGCGACTTCAACCATTGGGTTCGCTGCTCCACAGTCCTCGCCTCCAGGTACCGGCCCCTGGGGTCTCCGTACAGCGGGTGTAGGTGTGCAGGGAGAGGGCAGGTCGTGCCGGAGTCTGTGTGCTGTGGGCGCACAGAGGTGGGAGAAGTGTGATTCATTCATCGCCTCTGTCACAGTGATGTGTCTCCGGGGTGTGTGCCAGTGATGGGGGCACCGGCAGGTGTATCCGCCCGGTCACTGTGCCCGGCGGTACACACTTCTTACGTGTTGTGCATGGGCTGAATCGTTGCATGGGGCAGATGGGAGGCGGCTGTCACACACCCTGAGCCTGTACACGCACCGCTGTGAGGTGTCACCACTGGGAGCGGGGCCACGTCGTCAGTCCCTGGGATTGCTGGAGGGGAGTGTGTCACCAGGATACTATGTGTGACTATGCTACATGATGGTGCAAAGGTTGCCTGTGTATGTTGCGCTTCGGGTGTGCTACAGTGCAGGAGCTCCTGCTGTGCACCCTGACTGTGACAGTTCCCAGTCCCTCGCTGTCACCTGTGTTCTCCACAACAGCACTGCGTGGCAGCCCACAGGTGTGCTGGAAGGTCTGTCTGACAGTGCCGCGCCCCTGGGCACAGGGTGATGATGGCTGGCTGTACCCTGTGGGCATTGTTGTGCATTGGCACAGGGCCGTCTTAACAGCAGTGCACTGGGGGCCTTACCCATTCTCCCCTCCTAGGGGTGGGGGTGCTAGCAGCAGCAGCTTTGATGTCCCATGGGTGGCAGGGGGTGCTCTATCTTCCACTCAACACATAGGACCTGGAACAGTAACTTCTGCTAATTACTCCATTACTGCACAGGTGGTGGGAGGGTGAACACTTAACGTGTGGAAGGGGGCACTGAGCTGAATGAAGCGTCCCTTGTAAAGGACTTCCAGGGAGGTAGGGTGTGTTTTATGCACAGGGGAGGGTTGGATAATGGAGTGGGCTTAATATTCGTAATTTTCCGGTGGAAGGGCAGCTTGTTTGACTGCCGATATCGCCATTATCTAGAAATTTGGATTGGATCTAGATTTTTTGTTTAGCCTTCATTAGTATAAAAACCCTCAGTCCCAACTTTCAGGAGGTGATGGGAACTTGGGGATCAGGAGCCAGAGCAATCCATTGACAAAAATATAAAACTGTACACCAGATGTTTGGGGCATGCAGACCCCCAATTAGTGTCCCCTGTCACTCCCTAGGCCAGGCACATCGCTCCACTGCCCCTGTGCTCCGCACACTTTTTCCATGTGGATTTTGATTTGTGTACGCTAAAGTATGGAAAGTACCAAAAATCTGTAAAAACCTCATGTTGACCTTTTCATGCTTGAACTATTGCTATTTCGACTCATCGTGTGTGTGTTGACCTTTTGACCATGTTGACAATATGTATGTCAAGACATTGTTAGCCATCTGGATGCCTAAAGGTGCCCATACACGGTGCGTTTGCACCATGCGATGCGTACTCCCACGGGCATCTCATCGCACAGTACAAATAGAATGTGCAGCACATACTTTTTGTAATGTCTTCTGATCGCACGCAAATTGCATGCGCTGCGATGTGATCCAGCCCATAACGGGTGCGATCATTGTGTATGGGCACCTTAACACTCACCACGGACCCTAACGTGTCAGCTCAATGTCTCTAACATTTTATTTTGTATTCTATGTTTATCTTTGTCTATTAAATCTGTATATGTAGATATGCTTAGGTCCATTCCTTGAACCAACCTTCACCACGAAATGGTGAATTAGCATTGCCCAAGGAAAAAAAAATTATATATATCTATGGACTGGCACTGGCAAGTATCAATGTGCAATGGCCAGGGTGCTCAATAAATAATACTATCCATGTCCTCCAAATATCGGCACTCCCATGGACTTCACAAATAAAAACTCAGACACAGCTAGTGTGCTAACGTTTCGCAGTGTTACCCGCTTTGAAATGTTGGTGACCAAGCACCGTCTGCTGTGTCATTCATTGAGTGCCACTGCAACCCCCAATGCTGCATATACTTAAGACAGCTGTGCGCTGCCAAATGCTGGAGGACAGCACTCTCCTCCTCAACTTCGCCAGCCGGGGTGTCCTAAAAAATTATATATATATATATATATATATATATATATATATATATATATATATATATATATATATATATATATATATATATATATATATATATATATATATATATATATATATATATTCACAAGTGAAATAATTAGCTCCACCTGTGGATCTTTTCAAATGTGTCAGTAAGTAACGAGTGCACCTGCCGGGTGACATAGAATACGTGAACTGTGTGGGGTGCTGAGGACCGAGTTTGAGAGCCCCTGGTCTATATATTCTGCTACTAGTGTTCATTTTAGCACCCGCCATCTATGAAAACCCATGCCGCTCCTTTTCCCTGCCTGGGGTGTCGCTGTCTGCTTTGGTATTTTTAGCACAGGTCTGGTTTGCATATCAGTGCTGATATACAGACCACACTGTGCTAGAAGAACTACAGCAGACAGCGACATCCCAGGCAGGGAAGAGGAACTGCATGGGTTTTCAAAGTTAGCGGGTGCTACAATGAACACTACGATACTTTGTATGGGATTAGTCATACATTGGGCAGAATTCAATTGGTTATCGCTGTAAAGTGACAGATTGTGGGGTGATATTCACTTTTCTTCTATTCCTCCAATCACACCTATACAGGTCCTAGTTTAGCTGCATAAAACGGATAAACCCAAACAAACTGCTGGGAGGGACCCAAAAAGTGTGGGTGTCCAGAGGGGTCGCTTCACACTTTTCAGCTCTGCAGGACTGGGGTGTGCAAGCTGAAATGTTTTCCCACGGCTCAGCACACCCAAACAGATCAACACTTGAATTGGTCAATTGGGTGTCGGAGTAGAAGACTCCGCATGCAAACATATCTTTTTGCTCTTATGTGTTATTTATCATATTGGTATTTGAGGAGTTGTTGACAAGCTATTGACTATACCATAATTTAGGTATTATTGACTATTTACAGGGTATGGTTTCCTACTTTCGTACTACATTCAATACTATATCATGACCATGCATTATTATAAATTGACATATGTAGCTTCTATGTCTTATGCTGTGTACACACGGTCCGATTTCCTTTCCGATGTTGACGATATCGTCAACATCGGATCGGCATCGGATGCAGATCGCAAGGGTTTTAACCCTTGCGATCCCGATGCGCGTTCACGTATCGGAAGCCAGAAAGTCTTGGCTGCCTTGTCTATATAGTGCAGATCTGCACTATATAGTCAAGATAGGATGCAAATCGGATGTGCCTTAAGATCCTATCCACGATCCTATCTGATCAGATCGTGGATAGGATCTTAAGGCACATCTAACGTGTGTACACACCATCACATGCTGAAATGTTACCGTGGCGCATGGGCTTGATCACCTGAAATGCGATTTCAAGTGATCAAGCCCATATGTCGAAAACACGTTCCTAGCTTTAGATGCAGTTTTGCGGATATCATGGTACCTTCTTTCAGTGTACAAGAGCACACAGTCTCTCCTTTCCATCAGCGTGACATTCTCTTCTCTCACCGCCCGATCCAAGAAGACAGGAGGCAGTAGAGAGATGTGAAACTCCATGCTGTGCTACCTTTCCAGGTCTCTCCAAATAATAACAGGATTCCATGCAATGTTTTATATAGATAGATATAGTTATATAGATATATATATACATCTATCTTTGTTGTGCAGTTGCCTTTTTTGCTAATGAGCATAATTTGGCAGGAACTTTATTCTTCGTATTTAGTGAGAGACTAGACATTTCTGTAAATGATAGATGGCCACTATATTAAAGATATGATACATGATTTATGACATAAATGCTGTGAATGCACAGATAGTCCTATTAAGGACCTGCTCATATAAGCTAGTTATGCTTTCTGACTATGTGATATACAGTATGAACACCATTATTATTACCATTTTATTCTGAAAATGTGTTTTTTTTTTTTTGTAAGCTACATATATAATTTTCTAAAGTAATAAAGGTTAAGTTTTTAGATCCACAGAAGAAATCCCCTTTTTGTACAGCTGATTGTACTTGACATTTAACTGTATATATTTTTGAGTAAGCATTAAAACATGGTTTATCACAAACTTTCTTGAATCATGGTGCTTTAAGCTTGGTACTGTGGGGTAGATTTATTATAGCGGCGCTAAGAGCACCGCTATAACAGTTCCTGCTTCGCCTCAGTAGCGAGGCGAAGCAGGAGGGGACACCGACAAGATCTACTAAGATCTTGCCGCCGAAGCGGGGGAGCGTTAACTCCCCCCTCCGGCGATGTCCCCTCCTGCAGACAGCGCATCAGTTAACACTGACGCGCTGTCAGCTTCTCCCCGGCCGGCTGGACTGCGCATGCATGGGATCTCGCTACTCACGTGAGATCCCAGCGCAGCTCAGAGCCAGCAGCAGGGACAGCGCTGTCCCTGCTGTCGGCATAGGGCATCGCCGTCTGCAGCTGTCGATGTCGATAGCTGCTGGAACGGTCAGCGATGCTGACCGTTCATAAATTAGGCAGGCGCACACTACGAAATATCTTAGCTGCGCTATGCCTCTTGCCCGACACCGCCGCACGTAAGACACCCGCTCAGCGGGTGTCTTAGATCAGGGGAAGTAGTAGTAGTACGTTTATTTATAAGGCACCACAAAGTGTCCGCAGCGGGGAAGCGCTATCCCCTGCCATAAGGGATGTGGATAGCGCATATTCCCCTGATCGTTGGTTCATAAATCTACCCCACAGTCTCTTAATGATACTGTGCATAACTTCTATGGCCAAATGTAATAGGGCGAGAGATTTTGGGAGAGTTTTCCCATGTTTTAAACATAGCACTCAATTACATGGCAAAATAAACCTGGTTTTGCCATGTAATTGATTGCTGCTTTAAAAAAAAAAAGGGGGAAAACTCTCCCAAAATCTCTCACTTTCTGAAACTCTCACCCTATTACATTTGGCCCCTAGTGTATTGATAATGTGCCCCCCGTCGTCTGAACAAGCAGTCAAATTTTAACTATATAGTCAGTCTGCATGTCCTGAGTGAGGTCCGGATGACGTAACTCATTCCAAAACCGACAAATGTCTGACTGTAGTGCATTGTTAGATAGGGATTGCTGAAGAATTTAGTATCTTCAATCAGATCTGCTGAATGAAGGTGACCTTTAGTACATTTGTTAATCTTCGATTCAGCTCCATAAGTTCTTGCAGCTCATTTATATAATTCAGATGCAGTTTGCTTCTTCTTCATTATACCACTTGCGTATATATTTTTTATTTAATTGTTCAATCAGATACATAATACTTTCCGTGATAATTTTTGTGGCTTCTCTTGTCTGGTTCCAGGATATTTACTATCTTGGATGAAGATACTTATGCTGCCCATACACTTGTGAGATATGGTATACAATCCTTCGATTTCGACCTCATCTGACTGAGAAATGGAATGATTGTATGCACAAAATGTGTACCTTTCGACGCGATGCGCGGGCACACCGCTCGAATGTTGCATCTCACGGTCTTATGTGCTGCACATAATATTTCTCGAATTGCATGTGTTATTATTATTATTATTATTATTATTATTATTATTATAATTTTATTTATAAGGCGCCACAAGTGTTTCGCAGCGCCGTACAAAGGAACAATACAGGGAGACAAAACTTGGCATAACATTGAATAAATAACAAAAATACAGTACAAATAAAGAGCACCACAGTTCAATACACATTACAGCTTAAATGTGTTATCGAATGCTGTTTTGTGCGCATGCGGATTTTTGTAAATGGCGACGTGCAAATCTTGAAGAGTTCTGGTCACTTCCTGGCCCTTCCTCTCTTTTTTTTTTTTATCGAACGGTGCATTCCATAAGTCGCATGATCGAATGCACTAAAATGGTTTTTTTCATGCGATTTATCGAATGGTGAGCATCAAGAGAAATCGAACCCGAGATCCAATCGAATGCAATCGCACATATGTATGGGCAGCATTAGTTTGCTGACTTATTTTTTTCTAGCACTTGTATTGCGCTGTGTCACTTGTTATCTTGCATACAAATGACTTTCATGGGGGGTATCCAATTTCTTGCAGGTAATTGCATTACCTTCAACAGGCGAAGCAGAGACCTTGAAAGCAGCTGGTTTCCAGAGAAAATGGGGTTGCTGCAGCAAAAATACACGGGTCGTTTCATGTCTGTTCAATCGGGGGTGTCCACCACCCGTCTCGGATGATTATGAAAAGTTATTAGTTAAGAGAGGATGTCAAAACTATTACTGCCAAATATCTTAACTGTACGACAATTAGTTTATTGAATATTGATTTTTCAATTTATTAACTTTATTTACTGAACAGTCTTTGTTATCCAGTTTATTAGAAATATTACGGTTCTTATTGAGGGATCTCCACTAAAACAAAGAACCTTGCTGATTTATTTGTCATAGTAATGTATGCTTTTGTTAACCACCGACAAAAATAAAAAATGGGATTTAACCTAGCATTTTTAGGGGTGTTTAAAAATGTGTGTGTTTGGTGTAACGCAAAATGTTAGGCAGATAGTCATTTGGTTTGTATTTTTGTAGCTTATATGTGATTGTGGCAGCTGGAATTAATGTTTCATCAACTGTGCATACTTTGCTTCTTAAGGCCGATACACACTGGACGACTTTGAGCTGAAAGCAGCTCAGTTTACTCGTTTGAGCCGCCCAGTGTGTACGGGGCAGTGGTGAGCGCTGATGTGCGCCCCTGCATCATAAGGACTTCCAGTATTTTATGTAATGAACCTAACAGATTTTCATATTGGGTTTCTCTACACACTTCTCTTGAATTTGCTGCAGTTGTATTGCATACCAGCTCTGTATACTTGAAAGAGGCAGTTTATAATTCTATGTTCATACTCTATGCTGTGGCTTTCATAGTGCCTGTGAAGTGTTAAGTTTAAAATGTCTGACATTAATATTTTGTGCCAAGTATGGGGAAGACGGTTTCATGTATATCGTGAGGACATTAGTAAAAGTGGATGGTTGACAGTTGGGCTTTGGTAAAAGAGAATGGAATTTAGACAAATGACAATAGTATTGTTGGGAGTGCTAGGCATTACCCCCCCCCCCCCCCCTAAAGTCATTACAATGCCCCTTAGGTTGATAAAAGAAAGAGGTGAGAGAGACAAAGAGGGTGTCAGGAAAGAGAGTGAATAATAGAAAGGAGGGGAGAGAGGGGTGGTCAGGGGAAGAGCTTCATGGAATGAGGGAATGAGAGAGGTGAGAAAAAGAGGTTGTCTGATTTAGAGAAAGGGGGATGAGGAAAAGAGAGGGAAGGGTGCAAGCAAGAGTAAGAGACAATGGCCCTTATTCTGATCGATGCGGATATATCCGCGTGCGTTCGGCCCGCCGATGTTTTGTGTCTGCGCATGTGCGAGCGGGGCGTACGGCCAAATCCCGCATGATATGTGAACACTCCGAACAGGGGGTGGAGAGGGGCGTGAAGGGCTATTTGGGCTCATTACCATATGCATACGCCCTGCGTTTCATGGGAGTTCCCATGAAAACGCTGGGCGTACGTATGGTAATGCGGCCGTGACGCACGTGTAGGGGGCGGACATATGACATCGCCGGATGTCAGCTGCCCGCCCAGATCCCGGCTTTTGCACGGAAAAATGTCCGTGTGGTCTGAGGTTGCGGGTGCTGGTGGAGCACTCGGTCCTGCATCTGCGACCATCGAATGATGGGGGAGGTTCCCTTAGATGGAGGAGGCGTATTCCGTGAAAAATACACGTGCGGTCCGTTCGGCCAGCTTCTTACCGCATACGGATGGAGTTGGCGATCCGTATGGAAGGCGGGGTTTCGCACGCATGGTCCTGGCCGCATAATCGGCTCCGGCCGCACCGATCAGAATAAGGGCCAAAGTCTGGGAGAGCGAGAGACTGGAGCAAACGAGTGTGTCAGGAAGTGAAAGGGTTCAGACTAGATGGGCCAAGTGGTTCTTATCTGCCGTCAAATTCTATGACACAGAGGGAGAAGGGTGGTGTCAGGGAGAGCGCTAAAGAGACTGTGCCAGGTAGAGGGGGAGGTGTAAAGAGCAGGGGAGAAACTGTTTTGGAGGAGATTAGGGGCAGAGAGAGAGGTGAGACGAAGAGGGGTTGAAAAAGGGGACAGTAGGAAAAGAGGACTGGGAGAGAGCGAATTAGAGAAAAGAGACAGGGTGGGGGAAAGGGTGAGGCGACAAAGTAAGATGACTGGGGTAAACCAACGGGACAAGAGGGGGAGGGGACGGGGAGCAAGAATGGTGGTGGTGACTGAGCATGAGAGGATGAGCGAGAGGGGGTGAGTTGACAGTTAGGTGACTGGTTTAAGACAATGGAACAAAACGGGGAGGTAATGGGGAGCGAAAGCGAGTGGGGTCGGTGGCGAGTAAGGTGAAGGGGGCGAGACAACGTCACAAGAAGTGGGTAGGTGACATAGATCAAGATGGGGGAAGGTGATGGATAACCGGGGGTGAGATGATGGGGTGATTCCAAGGGGAGCAAAAGGGGGTGATGTGACAGGGGGGCAAGATGGGATGAGGCAATGGGGAGTGAGGGAACGGACATGGGGTGAGGTGACGGGGGGAGTGGAAGCAGTTCTCATTCTCACCACAGTGGCAGCTCTCTTGCTCATCGTACAGCACTACTGCTGCTCTACTCCTGGGCCTCAGGATGGATCGCTCCTTTCCCCTGCTGGCTTGTTGGGCACTCCAGAGCAGGTTCCCAGACGATCAGACGGCCACTGCTGCAGAGCAGGTTTCTGGGCGGCTTTCTTGCTTCTCCGTTTCTGTCCCCTGCTGGCTCCTGGGTGGCCGCTGCTCCCGCACAGATTCCAGGTACTGAGTGCTAGGTGGCTGCATGACTGCTCCACAGGCCTGTGCTGGCTACAGCAGAATGCATCCCCGGGGACCCACTCGGTCCCCAGTAGGGGATTTGGGGTAAATTACACACTATATTGTGTGTTTGCGATCCCTGAATCACATGCAAAAAATATTTGTTGAGACACTATTCAGTTCTACATCCTATTTTGAATGATCATAGTTACAATCAGATGGGAGTTCATGGACCCGTATGCTTGCACTTTCTGAGAGTGGGATGCTGTTATTTCTGAAATGCTTCAAAGAGATCTACTGTAGCGCCCCCCTGCCTCAACTCTGTTATTCTCAGTACAAGTGTTTGACATTTAAAAATAAAATGAGGTGTTGTCTGTTTGGCATATTGCACAAAGCATACACTGTTTAATGGATATATCCATTGCTTGTGCTTTACAGAGTGTAAAGAATTGTATGAGGGTCATTCAGTGTCAGTTCAACCAGATGTGTCCGGCATCTCTCTGTCAAAACTATTTCAGCCAAATGTTTTGACAGCCTGACAATTCGTTTATTACAATTTTTTTTCAAAGTATTACATCACAAATCACAGCGTCTTTATCCAGTTTATTAAGGAGTTACCAAGAAATTTGGACCCCTAAGGTACTTTTCCTCCCGAATCCAAACCAAATTATTTTATCTTCCATACATTTTGGCATTACGTTAAATGCACATTTTTCAAACTTAATTACAAATTCTTGGTTAAATCGACATTAGATACCCAATTTTGTTTAGGTGCATAACCCTTTCAAAATATGCCAGCGTCACTCACATTTCTTATGTAAATAAAAATATTTCCTATGTAAAGTAAACATTACAGGTCATTATGATGAATAAAGATTTGCTTGCCAATTTTCACATTTATTTTGACAAATTTACTTGACACTCAAAGGATTAACAAAGGTAAGGTTACTACCATAACAAAAAAAAAATCAGCACGGTACTCCCATTTTTTTTATTATTATAGCGGAGGAAAAAAATTCTGAAGTGGACATTGAATTTCTTTTGTACCACATACTGTACACAATTAACACAAGAAACCAGGAAATTTAAAAACTTTAACTTTAAATACCTAAAAAAAATGGTCACCTAACGCTTTTAATTCTGTTCGAAAACAGTGTGTTTATGCCGTAAAGCACGGGTGTCAAACACAAGGCCCGCGGGCCAATTCCGGCCCGCCAGACCTCGTCATGTGGCCCGCGAGAGGAGATAGCACGCTGAGGCAGTGTGTCTAAAACAGGAGTGCTGCGGGCCGCGTCCACGTCCTCGGCCGCCTTACCTGTTCCTCCACTGTCCGCGGCCATGTTCCTGTAGGCACATATGTATGCGGCTACAGAAACAGGGCCGCCGGCCTCCACGGCTACGTGGAGGAGGGCCCGGCCACCTGTTCCCTCTGATGCCCGGCAGTGACAGACACTGGGTGGGGACGTCATGACGATGACGCCGCCCGCCCATGCGTCTGTAGAGAAGTAGGAGCAGGCAGGGAAGCTGGACCGGGAGTCGGGGACAGTGTGGCCGCAGCAAGCAGTGAAGAAAAGCTGGAAGCCGCAGCAGCTGCAGGACAGACAGAGAAACAGTAAGTGAGGATGTGGATCACACTCACAATAAAAAAATATATATATCTGCTGTTTCCTGAGGTGTCCCAGTGTATAATAATAATAATGCCATGACACCACAGGCTGCTACTCCTGTATAATCATTTATGTGTCATGGCATTACTTTTATTATATTATACAGGGGGAGCAGTCTGTGGTATCATGGCATTATAATTATACAGGGGGACCTACAGATACAACCGGCCCTTTGAGGGTGACCAAACTGCTGATGCGGCCCCCCCGATGAATTTGAGTTTGACACCCCTGCCGTAAAGCAAAACTTAAGGCAGGTAAAGTAATTCGGGAACACCCGTGGTACTGTACCTCCAAATGGAAAAGAAGCCACGATTAGTAAATTAATAAATTTAAAAAATATTTAATAAATTGTCAGTCTGTCAATATTTGGCAGGAATAGTTGTTTTGAGATCCTCTTAACTTGCCCTGCCTCCTTTCCCCAGGCTGTGTGCAGCATGACCTTGCTAATGTCATGCCTCACACAGCCGGGCAGCGGCTGATCTAGTGTGCGGTGCTGCTCGGCTCAGTGCAAAACACAGTGAGGGGGTTTTAAGGAGCGCTCTCCCCAAAAACTCGCCCAGTGGGGAGCACTCCCTAAAAAAAAAAAACATCACTGAAGGCGTTAATAAAGCCAAATATGCCAAGGTGATTGAATACTGACTGTTGATATTTCTGCCGAGCAGAAATATCGTCCGAGATTGAATACCCCCACACAGTCTTGACATAGAATAGATGTTGTTGGTTTTTTGTTCCTTTACAGTTTCTCTTTTGGCTATAGCCACTAGAATTCTGAGTGATCAATAGGCCTTGCGCTCATCTACTTAGTAAGACAAATAGTGAATAAGAGACTCAAGCTGGAAAACATAGTTATGAAGTGGTTCAAAAAAAATGCTGAAATCACAAGGAGCTCACACTGCAACCTGTAGTGGCACATGGAAGATAAATGTATGATTATCTATAGATTGTAAGCTTGCAGCAGGGCTCTCCTACCTCCAAGTCTGTCTGTTGTTACCCAGTTTGTTTTATTACTGTCTACTATTGTAAAGTGCAACGGAATCTGCTGCGCTATATAAGAAACTGTAAATAAATAAAATAAATGTATGTGGTCACATTTTTATGATGATCAAATGGATAAGGCATATCAAACAGAACAGAATCCTGATCAATGCATAATAATGGTGATCTCACAATTCCACCTCATCGTTTTATTCATGTTATATTGTACTACAGAGGAATAAAATCTTACATATTTTGCAGATAAAATACAGATAACTTTGTAAAGAGTTTTTATTCCATCCAACCAACTAGATGGATGAAAGTTTAGTCTAGTGTATGGCCAGCGTAAGTTTGGGCAACCCATTTTTAGCCTTTTCATGCATATAAAATAACATGCCATTTCAAGGCTCTGGAGCGGGGGTGGGCAATAAGTGGCCCTCCAACTGTTGATGAACTACACATCCCAGCATGCCTTGCCTTAGTTTCCTATTTGTCCATGCTGGAACTGATGCTAGTGGGATGTGTAGTTTATCAACAGCTGAAGGGCTGCTTATTGGCCACCCCTTCTAGATTGCGGTAACATAATTATTAAAATAGTAACATTTTTAGCTTAAATACTTTGTATGCAAATTGTACATGATAGAGCCTACAGAAGAATCCTCAAAAGGTGGAATGTATGTAATACCCCTTTTACACCAGCGCCGGGACCCGGACCGCTGCGCTGGTAATCTGCTGGGCTACCCCAGCCCTCGTCCGTGAGGTGAATAGATGTCGCACACAGGCATCCATTCACCTCCGCTGCTTTCTGCAGAGTATAGCAGACAGCAGCGCAGGCTGTCTGTGCCCCCCGTCCAACCTGCGGACGCTGCGGTTCGCAGGTTGCACATCCCTCATTGATGTAAATGGGAGCCAGGTCGGAAGACCCGGCGTACCCATTTGCATCGCCCTCTACCCTGGTCCTAGCCGTGTTCTACCCAGGTCAGGACCTGGGTAGAAGTCCTGTGTAAAGGGACACGGCGTGTCCCATTTACACCGCCTCTGACCCAGGGGTTTGGTATAAAATAGCCCCAATACCTGTTGGGATGCAAGATGCATTTATTGATATGACTACTTTTGATTGTATAATGGTTCCCTGTTTGTACACGTGTGGCCTGAGCTATAAACAGCCTGCTCTTTCTAATTTGGCAAACAAGTATATGTTCAAATCTGATGCAGGGCTGAGTGGTGGATGTCCACCTTTCATATCAGGTATGTGCTGTGCTGTATGATCACTGGCATCTCTCTGAAGCAATGGCCATGTGAACAAATTCTTTTAATAGCGATTTTCTATTTGTGAAAGTGTTACTATAGGAGTACTGAAATCTGCATTTTCTTGCAATGATCCTGTTGTATGAGTGCGATTTTAGTATATTCTTAAATTGTGTTTAGCCCAGTGGTTCCCAAACTGTGTGCCGTGGCACCCTGGGGTGCCTTGGAAGACTTGCAGGGGTGCCCTGGGTTGGTGGTCCAGGACCAATTCAAGTTATTTATGTCCAATATAATAGTCAAACTGTGCACAAACAGAAGTAAAACCTGTCCATTACCACATCACTGATCCTAAGGATGGGATATAATCACAATTTATTTAACCTAATATTTGTTTCTAACTTTCTTAATGATAAACCTTTAGCCTAGGGGTGCCGTGAAATACTTCTGATGCTTCAGGGTGCCGTGACTAAAAAAAGTTTGGGAACCTCTGGTTTAGCAATAGGCGTATGATGTAGATGTCTATTGCCTCTTCACCGATTGCTGTCAGCGAATGAGGGGGTTGTTCTCGCCCTGCGTGTCCCCACTTATGGTACAGCCAGACTTGCTGATTTCTGTTTGCAGCACCATATGGCTGTGCACAATACTCTGCAAGTTTGGGTGCCTTTGATGTTATATATATTGCATTGTAACTGCAACCCTTTGTGCCTAATTGAAATGACCCTGTTTGTTATGGTCAGAGAATCTGTACTACAAAAGAACAAAAATATTGTTCCCATCTCTCCCATCCTGTTCACCAAAATGCATAAGTCAATTGTTTGTTTCCTTTGGTACCGGCATGTTTTCTATATGCATTTATTTTATGCTAATGGATTAAATGCACTACTGGATTGTCTATGTATATATGTAAGAAAAGATTTATGGGGACCACTGAATTTATGACTGTTTTTTGTTCTGCAGATGGGGTCGTGGATTTGGTCTGTTGGGTTCCATCTTTGGAAATGATAGTATAATGAATCAACCAAACAGTGTCTTTGGAATAATTTTTTATTTACTACAGATGCTTCTGGGTGAGTACAGTTACAATGTAGCCTTGTAGTCTAGGCATTGCTGTTGGGGTAACCTGACAGATTGTAGTCCATGCTATGTGTGAAGAAACATAAGCAATTGTCGGGATTCCGGCACCGGGATTTAGAACCAATCCCCTTTTCATTATAAGCACTGAAGAGCATCTCAACCTACTCATACTGGGTTTCTGCTAGTTAGGGCTATTTCACACGCTCTGGCTCCTGCCGGAAGGCGATATTCCGCACCGACAGGAAGCCGTGCCACACACAGTCGTTTACAATGAAGGGGATGGCCACAGCCCGGCAGCCGTCCCTTCCAGTGGGGGGAACTGGCTGCAACCAGGCAGCTGGTCCGTGGCCGTCCCGTGTGACATTTGTGTCCATTATTAACTGCTGTGTGTGGCATGGCTTCCTGGGCATGCAGGGTTTTGCCGTCCCGCAGGAGCCAGAGCGTGTGAAATAGCCCTTACAATCATGCAAACCGTATGACTCTGCTTACTACAGCACAGATACAGGCCACATAATTCTATTGTTTTGTAACCACTTTTTAAAACGAATGCATCCAAGAAAAATGTGTGTATGTGTCTCCATTTATACAATATCCACCACAATGGCATATAAGCCAGTGACTCACAATCTATGCACATATGATCATGTGGTCTGAGCACAACATTATTACCATGCTGAGTTACCTCAGGATGATGCAGCCAAAAAGGGGATGCCTCTGGTATAGGCATGCAGGCAGGTCATTTCTAATCCTTTTAACCAGCAAATCTATTTCACTATTCACCACAGCAACTTTATTGTATGCAACGGACTTGATGTTTATGAATATATATGGGAGGCAATTCAGTTTTTTTAGGGTGCCTATAATAAAGTAATGGTGCACCTTTTTTTGTTATTATTCACTTGTTTTGCTGTAGAATGCCCCTGGCACTCATTTCTTTTTGCAACTTCCTGATAAAAAAAAAAAAAAAGTTAAACTTTTGGGTGCCAAAACTAGTTTCAGCAGCCTACCCAACACAGGTGTGCTTAACTCCGGTGCATGTTGGCACGGGATACAGTCATTGGGTCACCACCAAGTAGCTCGATGCAGATAGGTCTTGACCTGGGTCATTAGGTTGACAGGGTTTTTTTTTTTTTTACGACATGTGCCGACAGGCGGTATTTCATGCCCTACCATCCACTAGGGTGTGGCGGGAGAATAGAATAGTGTGCCGAGTGTAACATGGCGAACGCAGCGGTGGTACATTTCGGTGTCCATGTCGACACGACAGGTGGTATTTCATGCCCTACCATCCACTAGGAATAAAATAGTGTATCGAGTGTAGCGAGGCACCGTGCCCGAAGCATAGCGAGCAATGCGAGTAGAGGTGGCGGTATGTTTCGGTGTCCATGTCAATACATGTGGGTGGTATTTCATGCCCTACCATCCACTAGGACATAAGGGTAAAAAAATAAATAAAAAATGTTGACTTTTTCACTGTCGACCTTACCTATGTCGACCAAATGATCGTCATCCTTACCTATGTCGACCTAATGACTCTGTCGACCTAATGACTTTTTAACAACTTGCTGGTGATCAACTGATCTACACCCGTTGGCACAACTAGTGTAATAAGTAATGGGAGCAAGACTGGCTATATTCAATTGTTTTGTGAGTGATGTGGGCACCCATTACTTATTAGACTTGTCCCAAAACATTTAAATTTTCCCCTATGTATATGAACATTTATTTTTAAGTTTAGAACAGACTATGTCCCCTGGGATATCCATTGTGGATAAGCCTTTGAATGAAGGTTTAGCTGAAGCTTGGAAGACTCAGATTTATTTTTTCAGATATGCATGCATATGATGCAAGGTGTGGAGTCTGGTGGTTTAATTTCTAAAAGTGTTTTTATCGGTGTAATCACAAATTAAATAGAAGGTTCTTAAACACTAAAGATCTAAAACGTCCGTCTCAGTCTAATTGGAGGAGGTTCCTTCAGAGATGCATATTTATGTTCATTATTGTCCATAAAGAAATCTTCATGACAGCTGCACAATGCACCCACATGGAAGTCTGAAGCACCAATTTCTACATTTATGGACACCATGGAGGCGATTCATTTATTTGTGATCAGCTGCACATCAATCACCCGGTCACTGTACCGCCACCATTTATGATTTTGCAAGGTGATGTGCAATTGCAGGTGGCGCACCTGGCAATGCATTGATCTCGCTTTTTGTTAACAGAGAAACTCTGGGAACCATTTCTTTACTTGACGAGTTCCTGATACTTATTCAGCAAGGCTCCATCTATCTTATGTTTGACGTATAGTTTGAAATGTGCATCTGCCTTATTTATTCCTTTATTTCTTAATACACACCCTCCCCAACAGCAAAGGCAAGAGCTGATACTATTGCGTGTCAGATTCAGTAAGGTTTGTCACGCAGTGTCACTAGTGATTTCTTATTGCCCGAGGATGGAATTCCAAAGCACAAGTCTGGTATGCGTTGTGAGTATTACTGATCAGTATGTTCCAGTACCATTTATAAATATGAAACCTACAATTAGATTTTGTTTCATTTCAGATTCAGATTTCTACTTGAAAAACAGGGTATGGTATAACTAAAAGACAATGTCTAGGTCGACCCCAAATGTCAACATGCATGGAAATGGTTAACATGCGGTTTCACTTTCTTGTGTCGACACCTGAGCACGCGGACCCCGAATTAGTGTACAGAGTCTCCTCGCTTAGCTTGCCATGCTTTACGCCAGGTGCCTTGCTACGCTCAGCACACTTTACCATTACCAGTTGGTGGCTGTGTCAACCAATTGCTTGTGTTAACATTTTGACCATATGGTGTTGGCGTGTTGATTGTCATCCTAGACATTGTCTGTCGGCCATTTGGATACCAGGGACAAAACAGTCTTGTTAATGTAGATCTTTGTGTTATAAAGTTTTATTGACCCTAATGGTGCTATGAAGTCTGCCTTTAGTACACCTCTGTTTGTGCTTTCTCCTCTGGGAGTTACCGCTCTTTCCTGGCCTCCATACAGCAGATTAGGGGAGTGACAGCATGGCAAAGCATGTTTGACATAAATATGGGCATTAATGACTACATTGGAGGTTTGTGGTCATCGCATGCTCAGAGTTGGCAGACATGGCTATTAACCATTTGTCGAAATTAGTGTGAAAAATTGGCAAGCACACCTTTTTATTCATCATAATGACCTGTAATGTTTACCTTTTTTATAGGACATATAATGTTTTTCTACATAACATTTTTTTTATTTGAATTCATATAACAAATGTGAGTGACACTGGCATTTTTAGCCAATATTTTTGCAAATCTCTCACAGAAATGATGGCACAAAGGGTTAAGTAAACAGAGAATGTATCTTTTGCTGCAAATATACCTTTCATTAAACCCTATACCTTTCATTAAACCCTAAACCAATATAACAAATAAACAATTAAGTAGCAGGGGTCTAGAAAGAGGGGAAGTATTATTAGACTATACATATAAATAGTCCATTTAATTGTCTTATTTGTTTCAGTAATGATTAATTGCAGTGTAGGTTTAGAACTATATATATTTCGTTTGCTTATAGAGGGTTAGCCTAAAACTGCCTGCACTCTGTATACTGGTTTCACTCCATTCCATGGTGTGACCCAGTAGTATTACACAGCTAATTAATATTCATATTTATCATGAAAATGTCAGTGCTATATTGATTATTTGGGGAGTATGTCAGTAGCTGGAGCAAACTGATGGCGGCTAATGTTTAGGACCAGTACCCTCAGTGTGGGCACTGTGCATTTTCAGATGGTTATGGTTGCACCTTCTTTCTGTTTGTCTTGTCAGTATTTAAGCTCTTATAGAGGCCCTCCATTGCACTATGCATCTATATCACCAGTGCTTTACTCTGTCCCCATCTCCTATCCAGTCTGTGGTGTGGTGATTGCTATTTTTGCTTTGATCTGCAAATTGCATAGTATTATGCTCTAATATCGTGTTAATGTTTAATATGTACACTTTGTACCACATTGTGTGCGCTTTTATAAAAATAAGTTAATAACTATTCCCTATATTTGTTAGTACCTTTCTGTGAGTCTCCTGAGTAGTTATACAGTGGGTATTCATTCTATTGCGTAATTCCAGTGTAAATGTGTGTCAATGTATAATGGCTTTTACATGTATGTTGCTGTCCTGTACTCCTCATGGTGATGGGCAGAATGAGGTCAATTATTAGGACATCAATAGTGCAGACACATAGAAACATAGAATTTGACAGCAGATAAGAACCATTTGGCCCATCTAGTCTGCCCCTTTTTTACCCTTCAGGTAAACTCAACCCTTTTTAATCCTTATTTCTTTGTAAGGATATTCATATGCCTATCCCAAGCATGTTTAAATTGTTCTACTGTCTTAGCCTCTACCACCTCTGAGGCTATTCCACTTATCCACTACCCTTTCTGTGAAGTAATTCTTTCTAACATTTCCCCTGAACCTACCTCCCTCCAGTTTCAGTGCATGTCCTCGTGTTTTATTACTTGTTTTCCTTTGAAGAAAATTTCCCACCTGTACTATGTTAAAACCCTTGATATATTTGAAGATTTCTATCATGTCCCCCCTTTCCCTTCTCTGCTCCAAACTATACATGTTAAGATCTTTTAGTCTATCCAGGTAAGTTTTGTGATGTAGGCCATGAACCATTTTAGTTGCCCTTCTTTGTACACTCTCCAATGTATTTATATCCTTCTGAAGATATGGCCTCCAGAACTGGACACAGTATTCCAGATGAGGTCGTACCAATGACCTATAAAGTGGCATTATTATGTCTTTTTTTCTGCTACTGATTCCTCTCCCTATGCAACCAAGCATCTGACTAGCCTTCCTCATTGCTTTGTTACATTGCTTTGTTACATTGCCTCCCTGCCTTTAAGTCACTTGAAATAGTGACTCCTAGATCTCTTTCCTCCTCAGTAGTTTCCATTATAGTACCCTTGATACTATATTGAGCCTTTGGGTTTTTGAGTCCCAAGTGCATAATTTTGCATTTTTTAGCATTAAACTGTAGTTGTCATTCTCTTGACCAATTCTCAAGTTTACTTAGATCATCAGTCATTTGATTTACCCCTCCTGGTGTGTCTACTCTGTTGCATATCTTTGTATCATCTGCAAAAAGGCATACTTCCCCTTCAATACCATTTGCAATGTCACTAACAAAGATATTAAAGAGCACTGGTCCAAGTACAGATCCCTGGGGTACTCCACTGGTAACATGTCCCTCCATAGAATGCACTCCATTTACGACAACTGTCTGTTTTCTATCCTGCAACCAGGTTCTTATCCATTTAATTGTTTTCTAATCCAATCCCACACTTTCAAGTTTATTTAGCAGCCTGCGATGTGGGACAGTGTCAAATGCCTTACTAAAGTCTAGATATGCCACATCTACAGCCCCCCCTTCATCTAGTATTTTGGTCACGGAGTCAAAAAAGTCAATGAGACTTGTTTGGCATGATCTCCCTGCAGTAAAACCATGCTGTTTTGGATCCTGTAAGTTGTTTAATTTAAGATATTCCACTATTCTTTCTTTTAATAGTGTTTCCATTATTTTCCCTACTACTGATGTAAGGCTCACTGGTCTGTAGTTACTTGCTTCTTCTTTGCTTCCGCTTTTGTGCAGTGGAACTACATTTGCTTTTCTCCAGTCCTCTGGAACTGCACCTGTATCTAGTGACTGGTTGAATAAATCTGTTAATGGCGCTATCAACACATCTTTTAGTTCTTTTAGTATCCTTGGATGCACTCCGTCTGGCCCCATTGATTTATCCACTTTCAGTCTTGAAAGTTCTGTTAGGACTTTCTCCCTAGTAAATGTACCTCCATCTACCTTATTTTTACGAATGTCCTTGCAACTTAACTGTGGTCCCTTCCCATCTCCTTCTATAGTGAATACAGAGCAAAAGTAATTATTTAGATGATCTGCAATTGCCTTGTCTCCCTTCACCAAATTTTCCGTGTCTGTCCGCAGTCTTATTATTCCTCCATTTGATTTTCTCCTTTCACTTATATACTTAAAAAAAGTTTTGTTTCCTTTATCTACGGACTGAGCCATTTTTTCCTCAGCTTGTGCCTTGGCACGCCTGATCACTTTCTTAGCCTCTTTGCGTCTGACAAGATACACTTCTTTGTCATTATTATTTTGAGTCTGCTTGTAAGTCCTAAAGGCCATCTTTTTTGCTTTTACACTAGTTGATACCTCTTTTGTAAACCACACTGGCTTCCTTTTCCTGGTACTTTTCTTAACCCTTTTGATACAAAGGTCCGTTGCCTTTAGTATTGCACTTTTTAATTTTCTCCACCTCTCCTGCACTCCTTTCAAGTTCATCCAATCCGCTAATGAGTCGCTTAAACATCTCCCCATTTTTGCAAAGTCAGCCTTCCTAAAATCCAACACCTTAGTTTTTGTGTGACTGGAGTTGGACCCTGCCTTGATACTAAACCATACTGCTTGATGATCACTGGATCCCAGGTTCTCACCCACATATATTTCTGATATCCTGTCACCATTTGTGAGTATTAAATCTAATATTGAGTCTTTGCGAGTAGGCTCCCTCACCAATTGCTTGAGAGGCTCCCTGTAGGGAATTTAGAAATTTTCCACTTGTAGATGATCTTGCAAAAGACTCCTCCCAATTCACATCAGGTAGATTAAAGTCTCCCATGATTATGACTTCTCCCTTTAAAGCCATTTTAGTGACATCAAGCTATAGGCTACTGTCCAAATCCTGCCCCTGGCTTGGTGGCCTATAGATGACCCCAGTACGAATAATGTCCTTCTCCACCATTTCTATGGTCACCCAAAGGGCCTCAGTTTTTTCTTCAATGTTTTGTATTAAAGTAGCATTTATGTTTTTCTTTACATACATTGCTACCCCTCCTCCGATTCTTCCCATTCTGTCCTTCCTAAATAAATTGTATCCTGGTATAGCTACGTCCCAGCCATGGTTCTCATTCCACCATGTCTCTGTGATAGCCAAAATGTCTAGGTCATCCCTTGTCATTATTGCAATTAGATCAGGAATTTAGTCTCCTAGGCTTCTAGCGTTTGCACACATAGTTTTAAAAATTTTGCCTGTGCATCTGTTATTCCTAGCCATGTTCATACAGTACAAAATCGAAATCTAAAGTTGAAATTACCTGTTTGATGATGATGATCAATGTCTGTTTTTATTTTTTACTGTTCAGAAAAGCTGCAGGTCACTAATTCTAAGAATATAGTGAGTCTGTTCAGGTCAGGCTACACCTGAACACTAACGGCCAAATGGTCAAAGGAGATAATTTGCACTGTGTTTGAGTAGACATCAGGCAGAATGCAACACTAAACTATGCTTCACTGAACAACTTCACCAAACAAGTAATAACAATTACAAACAATTCATTAAATCAGAACTTTTCAAATCATACAAGAGTTTGCATAACACAGAAATAGAGAGCATATTGGAGATGAATTACATACTATTGAGGTATCAATGCAGTCCATGTGTGTTTTTGTTGATTTGTAGTAGTTTGCCTTCAGTTTTCCTTCGGTGTAACGCAGGTATAACGCTCGTAGTTATGACTCTGTTTTCCCACTTTAAAACGGTCCACTTCAATACAGGGCCACAGCTAAATTATGGCCATAGCCGTATGCAATGAGAACTAATATACTCTAACAATGCCTTCTTCCCAATTTCCAATAATTGGAATCTACACCCTCAGTCCCCACCCCCTGCTATACAGAGCAATAAAAGTGGCTTACAAAAACACTTCTGGCATTCCAGGATACTAGGATACTATATCTCTTTTAGAATAAAAAATACATGCCTCACTACACACAGGCAAGGTACTGTTGTTATTTACACAGATCAGATATTTGGTTGCTTTTACCTATGAGACAATCCCACACACAAGGGATGCAATGTTCTGCAGTGAAGACACTTGCTTGCAAATGTACCCAGTAGAGTTCAAAAGCATGGGGATGTTACAGCAGAGAGAGAGAGTCTGCACGTATGCCTGTGACAAAGTTGAATTTACCTATGAGACAATCCCACACACAAGGGATGCAATGTTCTGCAGTGAAGACACTTGCTTGCAAATGTACCCAGTAGAGTTCAAAAGCATGTGGATGTTACAGCAGAGAGAGATAGTCTGCACGTATGCCTGTGACAAAGTTGAATTTACCTATAAGACAATCCCACACACAAGGGATGCAATGTTCTGCAGTGAAGACACTTGCTTGCAAATGTACCCAGTAGAGTTCAAAAGCATGTGGATGTTACAGCAGAGAGAGATAGTCTGCACGTATGCCTGTGACAAAGTTGAATTTACCTGTTGGAGACAAGGATACAGATTTACTGTACGGTGAATTGTCTGTCGTGTGTATCTATTGTAGATCAGATTAAAGGCAGGTAGGCAATGTAACAAAGCAATGAAGAAGGCAAGTCAGATGCTTGGTTGCATAGGGAGAGGTATCAGCAGTAGAAAGAAAGAAGTTGCTAGACTGTGAAGGATTATTCCTACATTTAATGTTTAATATAAATGTTTAAGAGGAAATAGAAAGAAAGCACTGGATTCCCATTTCACCTTGCTACTAGAAGTACAGTGCCCCAGATTGTGTTTTTTGCTTAAAAACTGAATTTTCTCCCAGTTCTCCGCAGTGTAGCCTTCATCCCGTCAGTCCCAGTTTACCATCGCTGTGCCCCAACTACAGTGGTTTCCTATAGAACCTGTAATGCATCATGGAGGTTACAGTATTTCCCTTATCAAAGCATGGATCTCTTTGCTGAAATGACAGGAATGGAGTGCTTCTACGTTTCACATTGCTAACTGTATTGAATGTTTTGGAGTGAGCTGCATGTACGTATAACATGTCATTGTGGCCTATTTAATGCTTGTTTCCTCTGTTGCAGGTATGACAGTAAGTGCTGTAGCAGCATTAGTGCTAATGACCACATCTATAGTGTCAGTAGTAGGGTCACTCTACCTGGCCTACATCCTGTACTTTGTGCTGAAGGACTTCTGTATTATCTACGTCACCACTTATTTGCTGAACTTCATTCTCCTTATCATCAACTACAAACGACTAGTTTACTTGAATGAAGCCTGGAAAATGCAACTGCAGGATAAACAAGAATGAGAGGCCTCTTGGACTCGGACTCGGGTCTGAAGGACACTGCTTCCTTAAAGTTTATTTTGCAGTACACTTTTATTGGTTGGGGGACAGACCATTTCCAAGATAAAGAACAATCTTAACCAATTATCTTTTTTTATTACTTTTGACTGAAAGGGCCCTGGATATGTGTATAATTTTGCAATGCCGCCTCCCATTTGAAATGGATAAAGGAGTGATTATAAATTAAATGAGTGACAAGCTTTAACTGTACTTACAAACGTATTTTAAGTGGCACATCTGTTCCTGGCAACATGTTGACCCTCTTGTGCCTCCCTCTCGGTTTGTTATGTGTGTCAATCCTTCAATGCGGGTAATTTATTATGGTTTTTTTCCCCCCTTTAATTTATAGTTTTTTGTTTTTTTCATGTGGCTGAAATGGTTAGATACTGTACTCGCTCATTTTGTGGCTACCATTGGTGTCAGGTTTCCATGTGTTTTATGGCTGCCATTGGTAATTCAGATGTTCTCAACAGTCGTTGCAGCCAAATTCTGTCCACTTTTGACTTCTATCCAGATTAAGCAGTTAAAACATTTTCTTGCCACATCACCTTAACTATGTTTGCCATATGTTTGAAGACCTACAACATGGAAGTTGTTTACTAGTGTGTAATGTTATACAGAAAGCACCTGGAGTTGGGGGAATGAAAGCCGCTTTGTTGCACTAATTTGCGGCTGACTCATCCATGGATTCTTGTAAGCCCTGTAGCAGCTGGGCTGTGAAGTTATTCTAGACAGTGGTTGCAAGTTTCTGGTCCGTTTCGATGATTGCATCAACCCTGATAGCCATTGTGCAAGATTTTAGACCATAAAATACTAGAATGCAAGTCTACACTGTGTTGGCAAGGTTCAAGGACAGGTTCTGGGAGCAAGTATTTTAGCTCATGATGGCATGGAAGAAAATTTGTTCCTGGTTATGCCGTAATTAGGGGCACAGAACCCCAACACATTCCTGTACCCCACAGAAATGTAAAACGGTTTAAAAAAATCAAGCTTCTGGAACTTGAGGCTCTTCATACACCAGTATAAAACTAACTCTATGAAACCCCCGTAGTGGAACTAAGAAATTGCACTGTTCTTTACATTTATTCTGGGGTTTGTCAGCTGCATGTGGTTCTCTTTGAACAACCCTATATTAAGGACACTTGTGGTTTTACTTGTCTTTTCTTTGCTGCCATTTTCTTTTTTTTAAAGTGACCAAAAACTCCAAATAATAAACCTTAAATCTATTTCTGCCTGCTTAATTGTAGTGGACAACCAACAGATTTAAACAACAATTAAAAGTGTTAAGAGTTATTTTACTATCTGAAATGTGTGCTGCAATTTCATCCAGAACATGGTTGATAGTCTTACACACACACGTGTGATAGCACCATGCGATGTGCGCTCCCGTGGGCATCTCTTCACACAGTACAAAAAGTATGTGCTGCACATACTTTTTGTACTGCCTTCTGATCGCATTGCAAGCAAATTGCATGTGTTGTGATGCAATCCAGCCCATAACAGGTGCGATCATCACACCGTGAATGGGCACCTTTAAGCTGGACATACATCTAAAGATTTATTGTTCGATCTGGCGGGTTGGAACAAAAACCTGGTAAATGAATGAAAGCAAATGACAGTTGACCATTTGCTTTGAAACGGTCATTCAGATATTACCAGGTATTTGTTCCAACCAGCGATATCGAAAAATGAATCTAGTTGTATGGCCAGCTTAAGGCTGGCCATACACCTAAAGATTTATTGTCTCATCTGGCTGGTAACTTATGGGAGCAGATGACTTTAAATGCTGGAAAACTGTCCAGATTTTTGTTCCAACCAGCAAGATTAGACTATAAATCTTTAGGTGTATGGCCAGCTTAAGACTGAATGAGTGGTGAGACCATTTTATTTTTCAAGCCAATCTTGGATAGTGCTCTCTGTGCCACCTTAATACTCTTTCAACTCACATGAGTGGGTTTATTTCTCTCACTGCTTCATGCTGATTGAAAAGCATTTCATTACTAAACATGGGACTCCATGATGACCCTCGTTCTCTCCATATAATTGGCTTTTTATACAATTTCGAGATGTTCAGATTTTATATGCTTTGGTGTCCTTGGAGATAACCGCATGGTTCCTGTTTAAAGGATATGTGTCATAAACTGCTTGTATACATTTTGCATTTGTTTAGGCTTCCTGTATATTAGTAGATATAAGAGTTATACCAAGGAAGGTATGAGCTTCTTAGATCATCTTGACCACCCACTGGTGCATTAAATATGTTTGTGCAGATTTACAATGCTGCATAGGTGCAGTTTGTACCTGCTAACTGCTATTGAGAGGGGGGGGGGGGGGGGGGGTGTTGTACCATAATGCAGAGGAGGAACAAGGTGACCTGCATCTTACTCCTGCTCAAGAAATACAAACTTACATGTAAGCAGAGTTTATGGTTTCTAGTGATATCTCATAAGGCATGGATTAGGAAAGTTGTGCCCCCACCAAAACCACCACAATGCTAGAACAGAGCAGCAATTGGATTGGCAAATTTGATTTGCTTTTGTGTATGGGCGAATCTGGCACTGGGGTCTTTGCTTTCATTATGTAGACTATTTATACAGACCTATAAAGCTGTGCTAGGCAGTTGATAGGACACAACAGGGTAATGCTCAAACCCTGGAATGTTTTTTTTTTTTTCTTTTTTTGTATGTGACATATTGTTTACCAGTCAGTACTGTGAGGAACAAATCTGCAGTGTCTTGTCAGAATGAGGAGGTAATGTGCAGGAAGCAGGTACTGATCTCATGGGTATGTGAGTTCTGGCTGTGCTTTTTTTCTCTAGACATTGTGCGCTGGTTATAAACCTCAAACTGCCAGTTTAATGTCTGTTAGCACCTGCTGCATGTGGCACTGGTTTTATACACTTATATTTCCAGCAGCCTCTGCCCCAAGTACTGAGTGACCTAGCCTGTCCATATTCCCACTAACATTTGTACATGTCTCTTCTTCTGGAGCATCCTACCACATTGGGAGCATTGCACCTGCGTGAGCTGTGACTGCATCATTCATCGCCTGAAACCACTAACATTGTGTATCAACAGCGTACACAAACACTATCACCAGCTTCTTATTGTGGAGATATCTATTTCTCCTTCATGTATACTCTTGTCTAGAACAGGGCAGTAGTGCACTTTATATGGATAGTGGGGGAGCCCAGTTTTCCAGAATTCAACAGCACCGTTATAATTGAACTTTTCTTTTGTGGTTTTCTGTAATCTGGACTCCTGGTAGTATTACACATTATCATCTACCATTAACATTTTACTTCAGTGACTAAGCAGACCATAGTGAAACAGCCATGTTGATTTTCCTTAAGCTTTTGACCATAGTTCTAAACACAGATGTTAGATCAATGGAAAAAATGTAGATTTGAAGTGTTGACAAAAAGTAGGTTAAAGTGCCTTCTGCTTCCTGCCATTAAAATGGTGCAGGGTTACCATGGATGTTTAGTCTAGTCCAGACACTGCTTGTAATCTAGAAACCATTATTACATGTACAGATGACATTTTCTTGCTCTCCATAAGCTATTTGCATTGCTAGCCCAATGTTGTGCAGCCAGACCGAAACCATTTGTTTAAAAGGGTAATGACTTTTACAGAATGGGGATTTGTGGAGCTGGGGAGCATTATCTGGGGTTCTACTGGCTACATTTACTGTTGATTCTATCTGTGCAGGGCCAAGCATGGTGTGACTGAATGATTTTTGCGTCCTAGTCAAATGCACGTGTTCAATTTTGAGTGTAGCGAACAAGTCTTCTACTCCTTTCACGCCACATAAATAACCCGGGTTGTTGCCGGGTTGGTGTGCTTTGTAAAAGGGCCACTTCGATTTATTCCCTGTCCAGCAATCCGACAAGGAATAAAATGAGTGTTCTTCCCTGGTCCTCTATGGAGGAGGAGGCTGCAGCATCACCTCTCTGCTGCCTCTGCCCCACCCACTGGATGACGTCAGCAATAAGTGGGTCATTGGGAACAACTCAGTGCCCTGTCCAAATCCCGGGTATGACATAGCATTTGCAATGTGAAAAGGGGTATAGGTTGTTTTCTTTTTTTTTTTTTTTTTTTTTTTTAAGTGTGAGGTATGTTGTTTTTTGTTTGATTTTTTGTAACCAATCTTCTGTTGAAACAGTGCACTTTTATCTAATTGTTTTAAGTTGTTATATAGGTTTTTGTGCATTGTTGTTTTATAAGCATCCCACTTTTAAATGCGTCTGCCATTTTTGCCATGTATACCGCATGCTCAAAAAGCTTCGAAAGGCTTATTGTGAATTCCTGAATTTTCCTAGAAGCTGCCCGTAAAGAAAAGCATTGCTGCATAATTACATACAGAGACTGAATCTAACAAAGGAAGCAATAAACTATCAGTGGGCATTGCTGCTTTAATGGTTTAATATCATCTTCTTTTATAGGTAACATTTTTTTTTCCCCCTTGCAAGAAACAAACCTACTGTGCATGTTCCCTTATCTGTAATTGATGTTTACTATTTATGAGCAAAGCACCAATGTACTTTAGGTCCTATGTCATACTGTAGCTGCAAAAATGCTGGGTCTGTAATCACTGCACACATACATATTCTAATTATATACCCTCTTATTGCACTGAAGTATGTGATTTATTATTTTCAGAAAAACCCCTTACACATACAGGGTAACAGTATTTTTCACATTTATAAAGCACCTTTCAGAAGTCTCATGTTCTATGTTGTTCCGGTTTAACAAACTTCAGCCAAGGGTGTCTTTAGAGCTGTAGCTGGTGTGCTAATTTACTGTAAGATTACATGTCCAAGACAACTGTTTGTTTCAATCTGGCTTTTTTAAATATACGAGGTACCAATTGTTTTAGCCTATCAGCAACTGGTGTTTTCCTGATCGGAGTATGTTTTCTGGATAAAGCTGCTGTCTTTGTTTTTCAGAAATGAGCTATCAATCATTCCATTGTATAGTTATTGTGTAAAGATAAAAATAAGAAAACTATTGTGGGCCAAATACAGTATTTCATTGTCCAGGTGTTCCGTTCACCTGCCAAACTAGGCTACATCTCTAGCACCAGTTCTAGTGGGTGTATCAGATGAGAGAGCTATGCAGGAGTTTGAGTCACCCCAAACAATTTATGTAGTAGGAATAGAATTGTCATTAAAGCTGTGGGGAAATTCCAGCCCAATCGAGGTCTCTATTTTTATAATGCTACAGGTGGTACAAAACCCTGTTTCCTTCCTTCTGCCAGGTAAATGTCTTTTTCCTCTGTACTGTAACTTAGCATATTTGAACACTATGAAATGTTGGATACTAAACATTTATTGTGGTATATGTCTGAAATTGATAATAAAATTGACAACTATAAAGCATCACTTTCTAATATTTGACGATGAATGTATTTTTTGGTAAGGTCATTAATTTGCTTCCATGACAATAGATCACTTTGTTATAGCTAGCCACCATGGTAAATCAAAGTACAGTTAAAGCTTGTTTACTAAACAAATTCCAAGCAATAGATACAGATGTGTGCGTCTCCATCTGCTTTGTATTCTGTAGCTTCTGCTGTTTAAGTCCTGTTCACCAATAATATGAAGCTGACAAGTAGCCTGAAGGCACCTTAAAAATTAACTTAAGGTGTAGACATATAGGGGGAAATTTACTAAAGGAAATTTGTAAAAAATAGGTGTATTTGTATCCAGAAATACACTTATTTTTGACATTTACTATCCCGAAAATTCGGCAATTCGTATTCGTATTGATAGCACATCAATACGACTACGAATTGCCGTATTTTCGGGATAGTAAATGTAAAAAATAAGTGTATTTCTGGATACAAATACAACTATTTTTTTACAAATTTCCTTTAGTAAATTTCCCCCATAGTGTCCAAACAATGGCCCTCTAGCTGTTGTGAAACCACACATCCCAGCATGCCTTGCCATAGTTTTAGCATTCCCTAATGGCAAAACTGTGGCACGGCATGATGGGACTTGTAGTTTCACAACAGCTGGAAGTTCATAGTTTGGACATGCCTGGTCTAACGGATCGGATCCTAGAGATCTAATATGCAGCACATACGATCAATTGGACCATCGGCGGCAACTGCAAAGTATTTTATCCGATTTCCCATGAACTTTCCCGTCGGCTCTCCTGGGAATTTTTACATGCAATAAATCACATGCGACTAATCACGTGCAAAAATGCCATATCGGAAGGAGATTTAAAGGGAAAACGGGTCCGATTTTGTGTATGGCCTCCTTTTAGAGATATCATTTTTGAAAAATCCAAAACTAGAACTCTAACGTGGACAAATTAATATAGCTAGAAGAATGGCTAATTTGCGTGAATTGGGGGTCACCCTGTGATCCAGTAACTTTCACATCTAGATTCTATTAGACTTGATGATCTGACAGGCAGATGTAACCTCACTTGTGTTTTGCACCTTTTGCCCAGTGGGTATGTAAAGGCCCACACACTGGGCACTTTTGAGCTGAAAGTAGCTCAGTTTTGCCATTTGAGCTGCTTTTCCCCATCATTGGTCTTCATACTTGCTGGGCGAAAACTCCCAGTGTGTATGCACCTTAAGACTATCTTCTACTACAGTGATGCTCAAACTCTGTCCTCAGGACCCCACACAGGTCATGTTTTCCAAGCACTGTTCTTCACTAACTGTCACTTTTTAAAAATCCAAGGGATATGTGTGTGGAAGGCTTTTCTGGTAAAAGGAAAAAATTCATTTGAATCTTAATTAGAAAAAAAGCTAAATCCTAGATCTATTAAATTACTGTTCTACCCAAAATGTCCTGTTGTCCTAAAACTGCATTTATTAAATACTTATCCACTTTTTGGTTGTCAAAAATGATGTTACAACATAACCATCAAGTAACCACCGGAATAAGCTTAAGCTTCATAGAAACCATGACTCTAGCACATTACCAATGTTTGACATTGGTATGGATATCAACTAATTGCATTTTTCAAAAATTAACAAGAATCCAAAAGTGTAAATCCCTCAAATCTTAAAAAAAAAAAACAATTTCAATTAAAATAAATTCTTCCTTTTTTTTTTTGTTTAATGTTTTGAAGTCCTGAGTGCAATGGTAGGTTACTACTCTTCTCCACTCATGTTGAATGTCTTAAGGTGGCCACTTACGTTTACTATGGGTATCTACAATGTGAAGCAAATGTATGTACAGTTAGAGGAAAAACACAACTGTGTAGCTGCTTTAACATGTTGACCTTTTTTGGCAGCGGATGTTTCTTTATCTGCTACTTGCAAGAACAATTATTTGTCCATTTTAATGTAGAGGTCTAAAATCATTCCAATTATATTACTTTCTATTCAGGCAATGAACAGGACTGACATTTGTCATTTTAAGTTGTGTTTTAACAGTATTAGATGAACAAGACCACACATGTTTGACAGATGCAGTTTTTCAAGGTTGGTGCAAGTTGATCGTTTTGTAAGAGTATTAGGCCACAAGACCGTAACAACTGCTAAATCAGAGTTTTTTGTTTTTACTGTAAAACTGTTGCATGGCCAAATATTAAGTGTTGATGTAAATGGTAATGTTCCTTCAGACTGTATGAACTACTGCTTTTGTGACTCCAGAGTAAACACTTCAAGCAAAATGACCTGTGAGTTGGTCCCCAGTTCCCTAACCAGCCCTCTCGGACATATTCAGAGCTCTATTTTAATCTCTGTTGAAAAAATAGTGTCATGTAAATATGTAAGATTTTTATTTTTTTTGGTTGCATATCATTTTTGGTATAAAATAAATGTAGAAACACAATGTCTGGATTGTTTTTTTTTATTATTATTTAATGTTCAATTGGTGTTACACCTGTGGCTATTGTATTGAAATTACATAGGCACCAGCCTATGAGCAAGACTAAAGTTTTGGTTTACTTTTTTTGTAGTCCAATCAATGCAGTGAATAAACCTTTGTTTTTGCTATTGCACATCTTGGTTTATTAGAACAAATACATACTTATCCCCCATTAAACTACTCAACTGTATCCACTGCATGGCACTGGGTATTCCCTGATACTACCGCATCACATTCCCCATTACCATTTAAACAGAAAATCTACTCCATGGGTCTTCAACCTGTGGCCCTCCAGATGTTGTGAAACTACATGTTCCAACACGCATTGCCACATTTTTCCTATAAGAGCATGCCAAAACTGTCAAGGCATGCCGGGACATGTAGTTCCACAACATCTGGAGGGCCACAGTTTGAAGACCCATGATCTACACCCTCCCACTACTTTGGCCTCCCTGTAGTGATGTCTGTGACATCTTGGGGGGGGGGGTGATGAGTGTAATAGCCATGGTTGTGTGGGGCACTAGGTTAGATATATGAAGCAGTGATAAGGGAGTAGAAATGAGCCATGGTAACCACTCCGCTGCTCAGTATATTGTAGCTTGTATATTACAGATGTTACTTCAGTGCTGATTGATTGCCATGGGGCATTTCTCCTCCCTTTTTCTGCTTCATACATCGATCCCTGAGGATAATGAGATTACAGTAGTGTCCTTAATACACTGGTGTTTGCAGGTCTTACCTTCAGGGAAGTGTGGGTAATACTACTGGGAATACATAGCACAGGGTTTTAGAATAGAGGCCATTGTAAGCATGTTTTGATTCTTAAAAATATTTAAATGTTATTTTTTAAGTTAAAAAAATAAATGTGAAATTTTTAGTCTTTTTGTAAAACTATATAAATGATCAGTTAAATCAGGGGTGTCCAAACTTTTTGCAAAGAGGGTCAGATATGGTGACGTGAAAATGTGTGGGGGCCGACCATTCAGCCGGACATTCTTTGAACCATCGGAGTGTGCCCCCATTCACTGTATGTCCCCCAGTGTGCCCCCATTCACTGTATGTCCCCCAGCGTGCCCCTTCTCTGTATTTCCCCCACTCTGCCCCCATTCACTGTATGTCCCCCATCATGCCCCTCCTTCACTGTATATTCCCCTTCCTGACCCCTCTGTAGGTCCCCCAGCCTGCCCCCATTCACTGTAGGTTCCCCAGCGTGCCCCCATTCACTGTAGGTTCCCCAGCGTGCCCCCATTCACTGTAGGTTCCCCAGCGTGCCCCCATTCACTGTAGGTTCCCCAGTGTGCCCCCATTCACTGTAGGTTCCCCAGCGTGCCCCCATTCACTGTAGGTTCCCCAGCGTGCCCCCATTCACTGTAGGTTCCCCAGCGTGCCCCCATTCACTGTAGGTTCCCCAGCGTGCCCCCATTCACTGTAGGTTCCCCAGCGTGCCCCCATTCACTGTAGGTTCCCCAGCGTGCCCCCATTCACTGTAGGTCCCCCAGCGTGTCTCCATTCACTGTATTTCCCCCACTCTGCCCCTTGCACTGTATATTTCCATAAACTGCCCCTCCTTCGCTGTATGTACCCCATTCACTGTATGCCCCCCACTCACTGTCTCCCAGCCTGCCCACCCTTCTCTGAATGTACCACATACTGCCTCCCTTCACAGATGCTTGGGCTCCCGCCACCACCGCCCTTCTCTGCTACGGGAGCAAGCTTCCCCTTTTCTGTCACTGCAATCGCAGTGGAGGGTGATCTATATTTGCAGGAGTTGGACACATACTCATCTGAAAGATGTCAAACATGTCTCTCAGTGGCAGCTGGTACACCCTCACCAATGCAGACAGCAAGCCAGTGAGGTAAAGGCGTGCTCGCCGGGGTCCCACATCAGACTCCAGCCACACACTTTTGGGTGTAGGCTGTGGGCCGCTTGAAGTGATATCACGGACCGCAATTGGCCCCCGGGCCGGACTTTGGACATGCCTGAGTTAAATGGTTAAAGCTGTTGGTTTGAACTTCGAGCGTGCTGTGACCCTAAAGCATAACCAGACTTGGTCATCACAGTATCTGGCTTTATGGATAGCCATGCTCAAACACAAGTGAATTAATTAGTATCTTAGTCATCGTCCTCACGAGCACAACACAGGGATATCCTTATAACCTGCACTATTGGGGTGTTTCCCATTCTAAAACCTAGTCCAGAGCAAGGATCTGTACTGAAGACATTTACATGGTACCATCAATATTTCCCTTGCTGGATGGTAAAACATGGCTGATATATTTTCATGCAGTCCCTACATGAGTGCCGGAGGGAAGAAATGTTGCTCTGTCCATGCGTGCTATTATGGGAAGATTCATTGTTTGGGTCAGAAGCTACATAGACAAGTGGTAGGGAAAATTGCATGTATGACCGCACTACAGGTTTGTCTCTATATAGACTCAGTGTGAATTAGGGTATAGGTTTTTAAACAATGTCCTCAGGAGCCCAAAGAGTGCATGTTGTCCAGATGTCAGAGAATCACAAGTGATCTCCACCTATGGGTCTTTTAAATGTATTGTCATGTATTGAATTAGCTGTGTACTTGCTAGGGAACCTGGAAAATATACAGCATTAGGGGGCCAGAGGCTGAGATTAAGAAGTACACATAAAGGGCAATGTATCTATTATTTTATCTTTCTTTAGGATGTTCTCATGGCTGATAAGATAGATGAGTGCACAACTGATCAGCTGTAAAAGGATGGCTAAAGTCACAATAGAGTGACAGTCACATAAGCAAGCTAGCTGTACCAATCTGCCTATACATCATTTGTCATCTCATTGTGCGAGTCTACTTGCTGTCCCCAAAAAAGTGCAAGCTGCTGTATTTGATGATGTATTCCAGTAAATGGGATTTTGAGTCCATAGTCATTGGAAGATGCTCTGCTGTAAACAGGAAGTGAAGCTTTACACTTGCTGTATTGTTTATTCCCTGATAACACAGTTGAATGGTAGAAAGGTTCTCCCCTATACGTTTATGCTTTCATAAAGGAAATCTGACCAGGTAATTTTGTAAATGTATCTACAAACAAAGGGCACAGCTAAAAACTACAGATAATGTTTGCATTGTCCCCAAGAAAAAGGAGTGTAATACTAGGAAGCTTTGGCTCAATTTTAATTAGAAATTGGGTTTTCAAGATCAGCAGTTCCCAACCTGGGGTACTTGTACCCCTGTGAGTACACTGCAGACAGGTTGGGGAAACTTAAAAATAAATTGTTAATGGCAGAAGTAGTCTCCCATTGTTGTAGAGATGAACCCTGTTGCTTTGCTTCTGGTTCTGTCTACCGCATAATCAGTGTCTCCTTGTGCTTTTGCCCGACCAGCAATCCTCTGGGAGCTGCCCTCAAACATCAAGGATTATCTGCCCTGTGCTGGCATGGCTGGAGGAAGCAGCAGCGTTAGTGGGAACCCTGGAGACCGTACAAAGCCAGCAGCCAGACACAGAGGAACCTAATTACTAACCGCGCGCTACTCCTTAATATAAGGACATGTATACCGCTCACTTCCAGTTGTAAGTACTGTGGGTATTTGAAACTGAGAGGAGGGGCTAGTCATAAATTAAACGTTTTATCATGAGTTACGGTAGAGAAAAAAGGTTGGGAACTGCTTAGCTAGATAAATATAGGATTCCCTACTCCCCCATCATCATCAAATTTCTTTCAGCTGCTGACCAAGAAGGATTTCTGAGAAGCCGGCTTTGACAATTATGAAATGCTTGAAATTTGACTTCAGTATACCATAATATCTGACAAAAAAGGTCTAAACCACAAGCAGCAGAATTTGTGAAAACCAATACTTGTTTGATTCTCCAATTTTGGCCATGGCTGTATGTGCAGGTCTGACTACAGTGCTCACGGAAAGCCACGTTCAGGCCTGAGACAAGATGGAGCTGGCTGCGTGTGTGTTTAGCATGGCCCGCAATTCACCCCAATGTGTTTCATGCCCTGGTTGGCTCCCTACTTGACAAACCATTATTACTCCTCACAATGGGTTGAATCCCTCTTTGGATGTGTAATTTAAAAAATAAATAGTTTCAGACTGAACCCTCCTTTCACAACACTATACATTCCTGTATTTTGGGGACTTGTGAAGTTCAACAAATGCCAGCTAGTAAGTCTTACTTCCTCCATCTTTATAACTTTCTGTTTATTCAGAATTACGTTAGACCAGGCATGCCCAAACTGTGGCCCTCCAGCTGTTACTACACATCCCATCAGGCTTTGTGCATTCCCTAATAGGAAAACTGTGGCAATGCATGATGAGACTTGTAGTTTCACAACAGCTGGATGGCTATAGTTTAGACATGCTTGCCTTAGACCTGGGGTAGCCAACCCTAGTCCTCGAGAGCTACCAACAGTGCATGTTTTGCAGGTCTCCTCACAGAATCACAAGTGAGCTAATTAGCTCCATCTGTGTATCTTTTAAAATGTGTCAGTGATTAATGAGTGCAGCAGCTAGGTTGTCTGGAAAATGTGCACTGTTGGTAGCTCTCGAGGGCTAGGGTTGGCTACCACTGCCTTAGAATATCTCCTGATTGTGTTAATTGACTTTCATGCAGTCTTTTTGTCCATCTATTGTCATTTTGTCTTGCATCAGATTCTCTGTTATTGTTTGTTATTTTTGGAGTTCTCCTCAAGCTGTTTTTATATTTCTCATGTGACAACAAATTCCTAGAACATATGACACCTCCACTTCGCCCCTTCCTTCTTATGCAACTTTTCTCCTCCTATATGTGTTATGCAAACATTGCTATTAAAACCAATAAACTGAATAAAACAAAAAAAAAATAATTTGACATATTTAATAAATCTCTATTATTTCTATATAAGATCATTAAATAATAGAGATTTATTAAAGCATTATTTAGTGTCACTAGGTTTATAAAATATCAGTGGAACCTTGTATTGTAGTTATTGCTGATTATTCTGGTAGGTGTACTATATAAAATACACTGCACTATATAAAATCAACTCCATGCGTAGTGGATAGTGGGGTTATGAACAGGTAAAAAATAGCATTGGATCGGCCGATATATTGGGCGATATCGCATCCTATATATCGGCCGCCGTGAAACGAAACAAGTACCTATATTACTACTAAGTCTGCTCAAAGCAAATACTTCAAAAGCTAGTCAGCTGCCTTGTGATTGCCTCAGTGTTTTTGCATGTGAGAGAAATAGATGTAGTTTTATTTGCTGCCAGCAGATGGCAGTAGACACACTCGGCAGGTGGGACAAATGGACACTAGACATATATAGATGATAGATGTGTATAACAGTGCTCGGGATTTTCAGATGGACATTACAGCGCAGAAAATTCTGTTGCACTTTACAACTGAAAAGTGATAAAAGAAAAGGTAAGGCGGCCCTGTTTGCAAGCTTACAATCTATAGGGAAATAGGCACTGATCCAATGTAAATACTGTAGCATACAGAGCAACATAATTTTTTTTAAACAAGTCTAACTTCATAGACATGAATATTTTGGAGAAGTTTTCTAGAAATTCTTTTCTTTACAACTGTAATCATGAAAATTATATAGTTGATTACCTTCCACACCACACAAAAAAGAAACCGCGGACAAACCTCTTCATACCACATCCCACAAAAAATATATATTTGTAACATCGCTATGAAGAACTGCAAATGCAGAAAACTGGGCTAGTGCCAATTACCTATTTATAGGAATGTGGTGTACATTCACCAATTTCGGCAAGGGTGTATGTGGCACAGCTGCTAAGGATATACAGCTGGGCAAGGAAGCGTTGGTAGATCCATGTTTATTGCTCCATGTTTTTTTCAGTCAAACAGCATATTGGGACCCATGTTGATTTGGGCTTACAAATGTTTGTTTACCACTTCACCATTCGCTAATCCCTAAATGTTTCCTGGCTCTGTATTATACTGTTATATATTTTTTTTGTTACTGTGTATTATGTTAGAGTGACAACACCAATATAATATACACTATATTATTGACTTATCAGCAAAAACAAACATATTCAATCTCCCGCCATCATTCCTGCTGGGAGGAAATGGTGGTGGGCCCTATTCAATGCTGTCTTCCTCAACAGTGAACAGAACAGTCGGGCACGTGCTGCCGGGAATTGACAAGCTCCCGGCGGCTTCTCGTGGCCATGCCCCCTTCTCGACACTCGGCAGGTGGAACATTGAATCCCGCCTGCAAAATCTCGGTCGAGCAGACCAAGACAGGATCACGGCTGTCGGACCAGCCCGACAGTCGTGACCCAACATTAAAAATCCCCCTTAAACTAATTTTATCTAAAACTATATCTATCAATATTTTATGCTACTCCCCTTTGACTGCCCCTCACAATGAATGTTTTCAATTATTAAATAAATTACAACATTGCTTTTAAAATGCTATTATTTGTACAATGGTAGAAAGTGGCAGTGCTGAACATGTTACCAATTCGCCACGTTAGACTAGGCAATCCAGATTGAACAGAACAGGTTTTATTTGTTTGTTTTTGAAATGCATTCTTAAAGGCACACCCAGTACTCGTCCTCGTTCAACCCATGAAAAGCTACAACAAAACAACAAATTTCATTATTCTATTAATAATTTCACTCTTCAGCATGGAAAATGAGGCATGCTTTAATCTTCCACATATAAAACACTTATGGATATACATATGCATGTTTAATATAATACTGTGGGACTAATATATATATATATATATATATATATATATATATATATATAATGTGTGTGTGTCAGCAGTAGCCATTGCCTTGGTCATTGAGATATGATGTAGCATCTTGCCTGCTACAAGAGGCATCTTCAGTGATAGGATTCCTCCACCTAGTATCTGGAGAGCTGTTTTAAAAGGGAATGTAGAAGTAAAATAGGTTGTTTAGAAACTTGCTTTACCAATTAAGATATTAACAAATATAGGAACACTTGCTATCTTTTTTTTTTTTTTTTAAACCTAAATATCTTAAAGGCTCCACATATTAGATTGGTATCTCTACTCTACCGATGCTGGGGCCAGAGGAAATCCTTGATTCATTGACTACGACCAATGATCAGATTTAGCGAATTGGGGATTTTCCCCTGATTCCCCGACACATCAATTAGGCATTGATGCCGGTTGATGGATTCTATCTGCAGAGAAGGAACCTGGGCTGTAGCTGTTTGGTGCACATTCCATGTAGAAAATCCTTCTAGCACTTTGTTACAATAGTAGTATTTTCCAGGAGGAGGCTGAACGGTTACACTATGACATTTTATAGGATTTTTCTTATAAAATGAGGTTCAAGAAATTTTAATTAAATATAAACTGAAAATATTCAGGTAATATGTATCTATACCTGCTGTACTGAACTATCCTGGCAGCAGCAATGATAGTATAAGTAACACTTTTACCGCATTTTCATTCTGCGTAAAATATGCATTAATTTAAAGCAGGCATGTCCAAAGTCAGGCCCGGGGGCCAATTGCGGCCCGTGCTGTCATTTTAAGGGGCCCTCAGTCTCCAGCTGGAAGCAGGCAGAGCATCAGATGTGGGAAGCACAGCACACTAAAGGTGGGGCCCCGGCGAGCGCGCCTTAACCTTGCTGCCTGCTGCAGTGAGGGGTGCGGGCCGCCACAGTCAGATGTGTTTGGCATCCTACCACTGCTGCTGCAATCATATATCACCCTACTCCACAATCACAGTGACAGCAGTGTTTGGGGAGGGGGGCAGCAAGGGGGAAGCTTGCTCCTGTAACATGCAGAGCGGAGTAGGGCAGCAGCGGGAGCCCAAGCATCTCCTGTCCTTGCAGTGCCTGCTTTGCCTCTCCTTCCTCTGGCTCACACAAGGGGCTGGGAAACATACAGAGAAGGGAGGGGGCAGAGTGGGTCAGGCTGGCAGACACACTTTGAATGGAGGCAGTGATGGCCATTCAGTGAAGGGGGAGCAGGGGCAGGCTGGGGGACATACAGTGAATGGGGGGCAGAGTGGGGTACATTGTGAATGGGGGTCATACAGTGAAGGAGGGTCAGGCTTGGGGACATACAATGAATGGAGGCACTGATGGACATTAAGAGAAGGGGGGCAGGCTGGGGGACAGAGTGAATGGGTGCAGAGTGGGGAACATACAGTGGAGGGGCAGGCTGGGGGACATACAGTGAATGGGGGCAGGCTGGGGGAAATACAGTGAGGGGGGCAGGCTGGGGGAAATACAGTGAATGGGGGCAGAGTGGGGGACCATTCTGATGTGATTAATGATTCAAAGAATGTCAGGCTGAATGGTCGGCCCCCACACATTTACACTTCACCAAATCTGTGTTTTGACACCCCTGATTTAAAGGATGCAAATCACAAAATAAATAATTAAAGAATAATATAAGTACACATACTATCCCTGTAAACTCGAACACCAGGTCCCACAAGGCTCTGCTAGCATTAGGAGTCTATTTTGCCAAAATGGCATCTTAGACACAATGCATAGTGACTAGGACAAGCCAGGAGACTGTACTTATTAATTTGAGATGTGTGACTTTTCTGAGTCTGCAAAGTGCTACATGCAGTGGGTGCAGCAGTTTTCTTTATCATGTTATGTTTTGTATACAGACTCCGTCAAACACAGATTCAAGTGCTGCATATCAACCAGCACAGTCTTGTGGTGTATACTAGTTGTCCTTCGGCTCTACATGAGGGTTTCGGTCCTCCTTGAGCTTGCCTTAGAACACCTGCGTTACAGTTTAATAGGTGTACCACTCCAGTCAAACTCTGTGCTATATTGAGGCTGGCTAAGATGGATGAGGGCACATCTGTGGGTGCTGAAATACCTAGGTAATCATGTTCTATTGTATGCATAAGTAGGATACTATTTTAACTGGTCTCTAAAGAACCATACACACTGGGTGATTATGCCCAGCATGTATGTACATCGATGACCGCTGTCATCGCTGGGGGGAAAGCCGCTCAGTGCATACACACTGAGTGGCTTTCCCCCTGCCTGGCGCCATCAGCAGGGGAACGGGCGGGGGGGGGAGGGGGACGGCTCTGCATAGCTCTTCGCTATGCAAAGCCGTCCTCAAAGCCGATCATCTGCTCGTAATACCAGCAAATGAACGGCTTTCCCGGCGATGACGCAGGAGTACGCCGCACCGCTCGCTGCTCATCGCCGGGGCATACACACTGGGTGGCTTTCAGCTGAAAGCCACTGAAACCTGCTGTTTTGAGGTCAAAGTCGCCCAGTGTGTATGGGCCTTAAGACTTTTTTTTTAGAACCAAGGTCCTAGTTCAGAGATATATACAAACCTGATGGTTTACATAAAAGTCTCTGATGATTATGGATCTGCACATGTGCAGATTCGTGGATGCAATGCCACGCATAGTGCCCAAACCAGCAAAGCCTTGATAACATAAAGCTGCAGTATGGGGGGTGTTGACAGGCAGTGAATCCAGCTTAATATAAACTAAAAATCAGGGGCAAATTAAAGTTACAAATAATGAATAATAGTGACACATTTACCACTTAAAGATTTTTAAAGAGCAGCTCCCATATGGTGAGCCTGGTCATCCATATAAAGCTAACATACAAATTAAAAGGTGCTTCAGAATAAAGAAAATAGCTGTACATTTATTTTTAAAGCGTAAATAAACAATAAAAAATATTTTAGACACAAAATAGAAATAATATATATACACAACTTTACTAAAAAGACAAATTAATTAATAATAAAATTAATGATAAAAATGTATATCACTATAAGACCACCCATTGCAACTCTGGTATCTTATACATACAACGTCCGCACTCAGCAATTGAATTTGATATAATGATGCCTATTGAATAGCTCAAATGTGCAGTCTCTTAGGGGTTTATTCTAGTTCATTCTTTCTGGCAAAATCCTTCTTAGATGGACAAAACCATGTGCACTGCAGGGGGGCAGATGTAACATGTGCAGAGAGAATTAGATTTGGGTGAGTTATTTTGTTTCTGTGCAGGGAAAATACTGACTGCATGATTTTACACTTCAATATACATCTCACTTTGAAGAAAAACCCCACCCAAATCTAATTCTCTCTGCACAAGTTACATCTGCCCCACCCGCAGTGCACCTGGTTTTGTCCATCTAAGAAGGATTTTGTCAGAAAGAATGGACTAGAATAACCCCCTTAGTGCTCCAAATAATCTCCCTTTTGGAATAATAATAATCAAGTTGGAATGGGGTGCGGGTAAATAGTCATCAGAGTGTGGAAAGCATGAATCCCACAGATTTTCATGTGTGAGACAGAGTGACTCCTTAAGGCAATTTCGGTATAGTGGTACCAATATTTAAATGCAGTAGTATAGTTCAGTTACCTTGCACTTCCACTTTGGTCATGTTAATCAGCAGGAATAAATAGGCTTTGATGTCTTTAAGCCACAGCGTGCATTGCTGTCTCAGACGGGCGCATCCCGTGGCACAGGGGATAGAAGATGCCGCTCAGCCATTCAGCCTCAGGCAGGAGAATATGCGCACCTGCCGGACCACAGCTGATGGAATAAGCCGGGGCTGCTCAGACTCTCGGTCAGTATCAATCTGGAGCGCTCCACTTGTTTCCAATGTTGGTGTCACAGGTGGGCAGCTCGTTACGGGAGGCTATCGCAGGAAAATGGTCTGCTTTGGAGGTAGCACAATTGTAAATGCTGGTCGTAGCGGACACCAGATTGTGTTGCAGGACCACAGTCTCTACACATTTTCTTCACCGTGGATTGTGGCAGTTTCCTCAGGAGAATTGAACCATACCTCCCAACATGAACCTCTCCAGGAGGGACACCATGCTCTGTTCCTGGACTTTCCGCTTAATGTATGATTGCTATCAGCTGTTTTGGAACAGGTTACTTAATAAGAAAGGTGTTGGCAATCATTAATTAAGGGCAGTGGTGGGGAACCTCAGGCCCTGGGGCTGTATGCGGCCCCCGTAGCCAGTCTGAGTGGCTCTCCTACCCACCCGTCAGCTTTGCCAAGAGTCAAGTACAGGGGAGATCTTGCGAGATTCCTCTTAATCAACAGTAACCAGAGACTGTCAGTCCTATTCAGCGGCAGCCGCTGGAGCATGGGACGGCTGCACCAGGACAATTTTTAAGAGACATTTTTACATATGGCCCCCGAAGGATTTTTCCACCATACAATTGGCCCTTGGCACAAAAAAGGTTCCCCACCCCTGATTAAGGGGAAAGTCCATGAATAGAGTATTGTATACCTCCTGGAGAGGGTCATGTTGGGAGATATGTTTGAACGGGTCCGGTATGAAATGCCGGCGGTCACAATCCCGGTGTTTGAAATACCGACACTGGAATCCCGACCACCGCAATTCTGACAAGGCCCCCCCGCCACACAGCGGGCCTGGTGCCTCGCTACACTCGGCACACTATTTTGTTCTCCCTCTATGGGTGTCGTATGGACAAAGTGGCGGTATTGCGGCAGTCGGGATTCCGGCGTCTGTATTTCGACCACCGGCATATTGACCACATCCCATTTCAACTATACTACTGCATTTAAATATTGGTACAAATATACGGCAATTGTCTTAAGGATTCACTCATCTCACACATGAAAATCTGTGGGATTCATGCTTTCCACACTCCAATGACTATTTACCCGCTCCCCTTTTCAACTTGATTATTATTCCAAAAGGGAGATTATTTGGAGCGCTTAAGGGCCGTACACACGGAACGATGTCGGAATTGTTCCGACATCGTTCACGAGTGTATCAAATAGTTTGTCGTGCGTACACATGGAACAATTTGATACACTTGACAAACGATTTGTCTATGATCTTCTTGCATGCAGAAAAGGTTCTAGACCATTGTTAACGATGCAAGGAACAATTTGATCGATTGGACGTTCTAATCGATCAGGAATGCCAACATTGGGCTTCAAATCATTCCGTGTGTACCCAGCTTAAGAGACTGCACATTTGAGCTATTCAAAGGCATCATTATATCAAATTCAACTGCTGAGTGCGAATGTTATATGTATAAGATACCAGAGCTGCAATTGGTGGTCTTATAGGGATATACTGTACATTTTTATCATTAATTTTATTATTATTTAATTTGTAAAGTTGTGCGTGTGTGTATATATATATATATATATATATATATATATATATGTATATGTGGAGGGGGGTACTGTCTTGCGCTACAACCCTAGGTTGATCCGGATTAAAAAAAAAAGTCTTTGTCCTGAAGGAAAATTCCTCCCTTTAAAACACAGTCCTGAGTGACAGGTGGCCGCCAGTAATTCTCCTATTGGGACGCTTGTTGATCCGTCTCGATGTGGATAGATCTAGGAAATGGTGAGAATGGCACTCTATAGTTTAATAAGTTTTGATTGAGAGCCATTCTCACCATTTACTATATATATATATATATATATATATATATATATATAAATAATTTCTATTTTATGTCTAAAATATTTTTTATTGTTTATTTACGCTTTAAAAATATGATGGAGTAAACATTGCTAAGTTTATATTTCGATGATTTAAAATAAATCATGGGGGGGGAATGGAGGGCAGTGTCCTAGATTTTGATTTCATGTTGATCCGGGAGTAGATTATAGTCAGTAATTGGGATCCCTAATCCTTGGAGGACCTTGTCTGAAGGCTTAGATTCTTTGCACCTAATGTCCAGGCATGACTGCATTTTTCTGAGCCACTCCATAAAGAGGGAGCACTAGCTACCCTGAACTCCTCCTGGTCATTAAAACCTGCTGCCTAAAGGGGATCAGTATGAAAAATGCCAGAATCCCGACCGCCGCAATGCCAACAAGGGGGGCCGTGGATCGCCCCCCCCCCCCCTTGCTGGCTCACTGTGCTCGCCACGCAGCGGGCCCGGTGCCTCGCTATGCTCGGCACACTATTTTATTCTCCCTCTATGGGTGTCGTGGACGCCCACAGAGGGACAAAGTGCCGGCATTGCGTTAATCAGGATTCCGGCGTCTGTATTTTGACCCCTGTGAATTTGACCGCATCCCGTCTAAAGTTGGGCTAAAAAATAAAAAACTTAGGACCCTTAGATAGGGATGTACTGGTAGAATACTCATTTCCAATAGCTGCCTCACAAATTGTCAAGCGTTGTCTAAAACAGAGTCTATTAAATGCAAGGTCATCCAATGTTTTTGAGAAAAAAAGCCCTTGCCTGGCAGCTGCCTAAGGGTCAGATATTTTTGAGTCAAGCAAAGGTTTAATTAAAATCTGCAGTCCCAAGAAGTTACTCTGAGCTGAAGAAGTATGGACTCAAGGTGCACACACATGGGGCAATATGATCGCTGGCAATGTATTGCTCAGCAATCATATTTGCTCAGTGTCCCGTTTCCATCTGCGACCAGAGATGGTCGCAGATGAAAATGTCACACTGCCGGAAGAAGAGGCAGGGGAAGTCGCTGGTCGGAGGAGCATTTAGGGGCTGAAAACGGGAGCGCACACCCGGCGATTTATCGCTGGTGCACACTCCAATCGCTGGCAATATGGTCGCTCAGCGACCATATTGCCAGCGATAAGTGTACCGTGTGTACACAGCTTAAGGACGGTCATTTTCTAAGCATTCTACAGAAACTCTGACCATTTCATAGGATTGTTTACCCAGCTAGAAGCTAGAATAGATGTCAGTGCTTCGTCTGCTGTAATGTAGCTGGACTTCAAAATAAGCTCACATTTTTAGAAGAAGGAAGAGTCTTGTTCCTTATCTGCCATTTCCCTAGATAGCGAAAGGACTACTGGAAAATAAAATAAAACAACCTTCTATCGGACCTTCACCATGGTTCTAGTAAGAACTGGGTTCAAATTAGAGATGTGCAGGTTCTGATTTACTCCAATTTCAAAGCAGGATCTAATTGGCTATCCCAAATCACATAACAGTTCATAGCCAATAAGATCCTGCTTTGAAATCAGAGTAAATCAGAGACTGCACATCTCTAGTTCAAATAAATAGACCTCTTCACCCATGCTCCCATAGGCTTCTTGAGTAGAAATTTGAATCTGAAAGAAAACCTGTAAAATGTAATTAATTTACTTGAACAACCTAGGGACCCCTAAGAGTATTTCCAAAGCTGAAGATGTAAGCACTATTATTATGGTGCATCAGGATGCCTAAGAAGAGGACATGTACACCTAGTGACTATGCACTTGACAAGTTGTGGTACCTACAGCTGGTGCTAATCTAAATTACCAAGACTTCCTCCTCCTAGCTTAGCCCTAGAACCTTTACAGACATCAATCTGCAAATAAAAAAATTAGGAGCACACTTGTGGATTTATGATGTTTTGCAGTATTATATTAATTTACAAACATTCATTCTTTTCTGCTGTTAAATGAGATGTGCTATTTTGCCATTGTACCTTGCTCTTCTCTCTCTAACACACAGGAGGCTGCTGTTCCTGCTAACCATCTTAAAAGTCTGTAGTTCCTGGTGGCCTTTTTGTAAACTCACACCAGACTGAAGCTTTAACTTCCTGACCCCTACCCCCTCAACTGCAGGGGCACTTTTCTTACCTTCAGACCCCCATGAAGATTTATTTACAGAACTATTTACTCCAAATGGCGTTATTTCCTTTGATGAGGGATACTGCAGAGTAAACTAGGGTGCTTGTTAAGTGACTCAGAGCAAAGCTTTACTGGTCAGCCACAGAATCATGGGAGAGTGAGTGGGTGTCTTTCATTTTGGATGACAGCATCCATCTTTGGAACCGCTGCCACTACTTGTAGCTTGCTTCATCACTGCTAATAACCGTGACAAAGTTCCACTTAATTCTGACTGGTTTTGTTCCAGTGGATTCTGGATGAAAGTTGACAGCAGCACTGTCTGTATAAGACATCCTGCAAAGGAACTTCCAACATCTATACATGCATTAATGCCATGAAACAGGATGTCCAGAGTTCTCGCAGAGAAAGGCAGGTGCCATACAACTAAAACAAAAATAAACTTTGGGCATTAAAACAGATAGTTGTTGATGGAAGGAGCTTTATAACCAAATAAATTAATCTTTTGTGTCCAGCTCCTGTGCCCTTAGCACAACCCTATTAATGCAGCACCTCCCAGATTAGATTAGGAAAAAGACGAGTAAATCAAAATGCATGATGGAACAATCGTAAGTTTGTAGTGAACACCACTGAGAGTTACATGGCAAGATCTAATAAGGAGTGTTTAAAACTACAAATGTTGGTGTGAAATCAAGCATAGTAGGTCATTTCCTAAGGGATAGCAGCAGGAACCAGAGGTAAAATGGGGAATGGTAATAGAGGAAGATCAGTCTTGACGTGACATCTAGGATGGATTGCAGCAGAGACAGACTGATGGGAGCTGCAATTGAAACAAAGAGACTGCAGAAAATCTTCTAATCCTTTATTATGGGATATTTAATCCATAAAAACATTTTAATGAATATGGTCCTAAAATGTTGGCATTTAACATAAAAATGTCCTGTTTGCACCCGAGTAAAAGATATTTGTATTTCTACATTTGCATTTCAAAAGAAATCCACCTTTACATCTACTGTTTCCACAGTACAGATGCAAACATCTAACCCTCAAAGGCTGGCTTATGTAGGTGCAAACTGTATTGTGCAAACTGTGAAATCTGTGTAACTCAAAGTGAAGCCCCATACACACTTGGCGATTTCGCACATTTTGGCACTTCTGATTGATTTCTTTCATTATATCACCCAGTGTGTATGCTGTGCCCAACTACTGATCCGTGCTCCCACAGGTCGTTAGCTACCCCCTCTGTCATCTGTGCACGTACAAGTGAGGAAGCAGATTATTAACTAGTGCCGGTCCCCGCTCCACCATCAACACATGTATATGCACTTGTCGATGGCAGCAATGCGCAGGATCCACCTAGCCACTGATCGTGAAGATGCTTAACTTAAATGCACACACTTACTGTAAGCACCCAACCATGCACATCTCAATGGGCCACAAGGGCAAAATATTTATCTTTAAGTCAGGCACTGCAGTCCATACACACTTGACTATCCCCGCTAGTGCAGATATTGGCAGCCACGGTGATCTACAAACACACTTGTCGATGGTGGCAGGCGACGAACGGGGACAAGTGTGTATTTGTGACATGGCCTTAATGCAGGGCTGGGCAACACCGGCCCTCCAGATGTTGATGAACTACACATCCCAGCATGCCTTGCATCAGTTTCAGCATGGCCACATAGCAAAACTAATGCAAAGCATCCTTTGATGTGTAGTTCATTAACATCTGGAGGGCCGGTGTTGCCCAGCCCTGCCTTAATGAATGATCGGCTTCCTCATTTGTACATGCACCAACAACAGAGGAGGTAATTAACTACCCATGGGAATACATGTCAAGCAGAGCAAACACACTAACTGTCAACATGATAATAAAAATAAAAGGATATGTACATTACAGGCATGCTTCAGCTACCTAACATATATAAAACAAAGTTTGTTTCTGATCAACACAGTCATTTTAAAGGGGATATTCAATCCCCGCCGCTATTTCAGACAGGAGAAATAACTAAAATGGGCAAGGGTCACAGCTTTCGGAAAGGACTGACAGTCGTGATCCGAGATTGAATAACCCCCTAAGTGTTAAATGGCTAGCACAGAAACATTTCTGTAATGCAATAATGTATGTCAGTCTACCAGCAATGAAGATCTCTTTTCACTTTACAAATATATTACAGGAACCTGATTTCTAGATCTCGTCACCCAGATCTTCCTCCCCTAGTGAGCAAACAGGGCATGCAGAAGGTAAGCTTTGGATGCCCTTAGGCCTGAATATCTCTGGGGATTTTATTATACCAACTAGTATATCCAAATAAAGCGATTCCCATCCAAACAAGCTGAGCAGCGCCAGTGACAAGAGACAGGCTAGCACAGCTCAGTCAGCCAGAGCTTATCGGCTATTTGGAAAGTATGTTGACTTAGTTTCCAGTCACTGGCAGAATCCCTATGTAGAAGTGGTGTGATTGCTCAAGAGTAAATTTCTTAGTACATTAAGATCTTAAGAAGTTCTTAATGTACTATGATCTCAAAAAGCCAGTGCATCTTCACATATATTTAACTACTAGTTACCAACCTGAAAAAAATGACAGATCATAATAAACAGTCATGTCAGCACCAGTGTCTGTGCGCCTACACGAAGCAACATTTTATTTGTTCAGTTGGGCATCATCTAGTGACTGCTGGCACTCAAATTACTTGAATTCCCCCCATAGAGTTGAGAAGCAGCATTATCCATTTTTAGAAGACATAATTTTTCAACTCAAAATAGCCACCTTTTGCAGATATAACTAGGGATGGCCATCGATGATTCAAAATTATTGATGGCCGATTTCAAATACTTATACCGACGATGGGTGAGAACCAAATGGTTTCCCATAATTGATGGCACAGCAAACCCAATGTTTTCCCCTTTTTTTTACCAATGTGCTGGGACACAGAGCATATCTCTGCCCCCTGGCACCTGCAAAGATTTGCCCATGTGCTTTGATTGGCCCACAGGCATAATAGATGACCATATGTAAAACTATTGATGGTCACCCATTGCATAGTTTTACACTATCGATATCCAGTTGCACTTTTGCCATCGATGGCAAAGGCACCAATGGCCATCCCTAGATATAACTGATGAAAACCCTATTCTATCAGCCAGTATCAGTGATTTACAGATGTGTCTCACTACAGCTTTGCGGCATATAGCAGTGTTCTTTTAGTGGGATTGTGATGCAGATACATGGCCAACCGGCTCCCATAGAATTCAATGGGTGGAGGGCACATGCACCCTCCAACTACCTCCATACTGGGAAGTGGCTGCTTATAAATAAACTCAACACACGCGATGAACCAAATATATGAAATTCTGATTCATCAGTGCAACCAGACCTCCTAGTCTTTAGCAGGCCACTGGCTGTGCTTTATGGGCCCAACCAGCCTCTTTCCCATGCAGAACAGCTGGTGGTATTCAAAAATTTGACTGGTAGTCATTCTTATAATGAATGCCACTTAGGGGTTGTAATATACTTTTAGGGAATGTAATATACTTTCAAAGGCCTATGTAGCATGTCTTATGCCCAAATCACAGCCATTTTGGAGGGAAATCTGTTCTAACAAATTCTCAACCTACAGGTCCCAAACACATGCTCCTCCCTCTGCCTATTCTAGACTGCGCCAAGCATAAGTATGTATTTTACAAATTATTTGTTCTGTAACCTGTCGCACCTGCTAAATGGAAAACCCTCCCATGTGCCAAGATATGTCATATAAAAATAAGGATAACCTAAGACACGAAGCAGAAAATCTGGTCATGCAGATCCTTTGATAAGATTTTAACCTGAAAATTGCACATGTGGAATTCGAGACAAAGTGGATTGAAAAAGGAAACATGACCTACAGTAGCCACTAACAAAGTTCACACACACGCTCAAAAACAGTATAAAAAGATGACATTTGCATTTTCAATTTTAAACATCCATGTCCATCCAATTAGCATTATTAAAAACATTTTTTAAATTGGACCAATGATTATTTCAGATTGCATGGGAACAAATATAAAGAATTGCATTCTGTATCCATTTGTGCAGATAAACAGACATCTCCCTATAATGGTCATGCAATATCATTATTGGATTCCAGAATACAGTTAGGGTGCATACACACTGTACAATTTTTTTGACCAACTTTTTTGACCAATTTCGTCCACTCTGAACGAAATTGGTCAAAATATCTTTCAGTGCGTTTGCGACGAAAGACAAATGATGATGCGCATACCCTACAGGTGTTCATCAAGGTTGTTGGTCAACTGTGCATGCAGCACAATTTGGATATCTTTCAAAAAGAGCCTATAAACTTAAACTATAGCTAGATCTTTCGTCTTTTGTATATCGTCAATATCTTTCATCAACATCTTTCGTCCAGGACACTGGGTTCAATAGAATGTCTTTCAACGATATTGGTCAAAAAAAATATTTTTTAGGGAAAATGTGTGTTATACAAATGGCTCTATGGATTTATCTAGGTGGTCCAACAATTAAATAACGTACAAAGACCCCCATCCTTCTCCCCCAAACACAAAACGGACAGCCTGCAGATATCCACACTAGCTAAATAGTTTAGGCTAGTGTCACATAGGCGACTAGTCACCCCTCCGCTAATATACCGTAATGGGCTGCAAAGCGCATTGTACAGGAACATGTAATACTTTATGCAAATGTGTGAATGAAAAGTTACTGCATATAGAATCAGTACAGCTAGTCAGCCTTCTCAGTCACTAGTTCATTCAGGTGCTGTTCATGCAAGCAATATTAGGGTGATGATTGAAAGATGAAGAAATATAATTAAAATAAATTAATTTTCAGTAAGACAAGTTTCAAATCACGTTTAATAATTTTATTAATAAAATTATGTTTTGATCATTGTTTCTACTCAAGTATACAGTTGACACACAACAATCTTACAGATCAAAAGATCCTCAAAGTGCCATGCCAGTACATAATACATATCGCACATTACATTATGTTTATTCAAGGCACTGTTCTCTTGTTGGGTTAAAAAAAATAAAAAAGAATTTTCCTCAGAGGAATAGACTAAGCCTGTGAGCAGGTCCATTCACATTGTTGGAGCAGATTGTGTGACGTGTGCCTGCACACGTCTGCATGGGATAGGTGGAAAGCCTTGCGTCTTTATGTTAACATGTCCGAGATGACCTAGCACTGAATTGGAATTGCTCCCTTTGTCCATTTATTAATACGCAGGCATTGTTATGGCGCTGCAAGCAAGGCAATGTTACATAAAGAACCAGTTTTACACTGTACTTGGAGTAAACCTAATCAGTGTCCTCTGCCTCATGTTTAGGCAGCCCATACGTAAGTCTGTGGAAGCACATACAGTAAGACATTTTTAAAGGCGGTTTAATACCTAGTATAAGGTTTGTTCAAGTACCCCGTTTCATTGGCCAGCTTCAAGTATCTGTCCCGCAAAACAAAGGCTGATGACTTGGGCTGCCGCTGGCGGGTGAAGACTCCTTTCTTGTTCCCCACAACTCTGGTCGTTGCTGTATAGAAATATTAGAATTAAACACTGCAACAGCTATAAAAAGTAAACAGATTATTTAGCATGGAAATGGCTTCCTGGACAGGTGGTAATGATCTTTACATACTGTACACTGGGCTGCATCTATCATGTATGTACAGAAATGGTTATCTGCATTTCCAAAGGTTTTCCAGTGTTCTGATCAGTGCCAAATGTACAATACATACACAACGACTAATACAAGCTGTTTTTACAGCGGAACAGACCATCTACCTATCCGCTAATAGGACTTACATTGTACAGTCATAAAGTCTGCAAAATTCCAAATGAGCTCTCCAATGACACAGGTCTTTCTCTTCTCATCAATCACAGAATGGTAGTTCTTTAACATCATTCCTTGATATTCTTCTGTGAACATTAATGGTGGATCCTGAAAGCACAAAAAGCAGAACACCTCTTTATGAATGGATGTTGAACCAAAAAAGTTTGGACTGATTGAGACCAAGGCACTCGCTCACATATCCATCCACCGGAATCACATAGATGCCAACATGGATTAGCTAGGAAGACCTACAATAGAGTCCCCGGCTATAATAGTTCAATAGTGCAAAGAAAGCAATCCTGCATGCCCCAGCACTGCAGAAGTTACCACAACCATCAGATAAAAGAATAAGCAAGCGGACAGTTCAAATATTAAATATGTGTCTCTAAGGGAGGGTATCCTATCAGGAGAAGTAATTTACCGCTGCAATTAGAGTCGCTTATAGTATATCTAGTACAGAACAGGCAACATAACATGTAAAGGTGAAGAAGAGATGATTTGTGCACACCCGATTGTGCTGCTGTTTTCATGAACACTTATAGAAAATAGTTTTGTCAGCTAAGACAGTAAGAAAAGTAAGAAAAGTAAGAAAAACAAAAAAACACTGTTCTCAAAGTAACACAAATTAGTGGTTATAAAATGGTTACAGCAATAACTTCTTATCAGGATTCTAGTTTTGTTCACTCCCATATTTTACCAATGATGTGAAATAAACAAAATTATCAAGAAGCCATGGTGTTGGCAAAGGTGTCACAATTCCTAAATAGATGGGAAGTACTTGTCCAAGGTCTTCAGGTGTTTGTTACAGTAATCTGTAGCACATACTCACACTGTGGAAGCCAGGTATGGTATCTGCTCCATATTCAGACTGTATGATCGGCTTATTATATGTCTCGTGCCATTTGTCAAACTGGTTATTAAGTTGGAGCTGAATCACCTCCAGATGACCAGGATCATGGTACCAGGAGAAGTAGCTATTGACACAGAGGACATCCACATAGGGGGCCTGGAAATAAAAATGTACACTATTAAATACAATATTACATGCATACACACACACTATATATGGAGGATAGATGTATATGGACACATCTGTAAAAGATCTTCCTCAATAGTGACCTAAGCATTTATATATTTTGGGCCCCAAGGTGCCAAAGCAGATTTTAGTTATTTGAAAAATACTGTTAGACATTTTATGAAATAGAATATAAGTAGGAGCTCCACCTACACCTTGGTCTTGGTCATACGAAGCGGAGGTAACATAGGTTACTGGTCTAGTGGGGTCCAGCTGTTTAGTGTGGCCAATCACAGTTCTGTGGAAGGAAAATAATGGTTAAAACACAAAATAAGCATCTGATAAAATAAATTATATAGTGCAGGAATGTGAAATAAATACACAGTATTGAAAATCTGTGCTTTTACAAATAAGAGAACAGGTAACAACTTCATACTCAGATTACTAAAATCTCAGATCACGGATTACCGTAATAGATTTTACAGTTATAGATTACTCACATGCTGCTCTCCAGAACATGGCTAGCCTGTATCTGGTTTCACAGCTAGGCAGCGCAGGCAGGGGACAGACTAATGTGCAGGCTCCTCGCCCATCTAGCAAAGCACTCACAGTTTAGTGATGTGCCCACAAAATTTTGCAGGCACACTGCGTAGAAGGACCCCCTCCCTACAGCCTAGTGCTGGGAGTTGTAGTTTAGCAGCTCCTCACTAAACTACAACTAGGTCTGAATCAGGCCTTCAATGTGGGCAGCCGCTGCTGAAGGGGCAAGCAGGTTTGTGTGGCTTTGAAGCAAGACCTTACACCGCACAACCTGGTTGCTGGGCAGCATATGAGCCAAGCGGGCATAAATAAGTCACATGTGTATTTACAAATTGATGCAGACTATTTTGGGCCAAAATCCCAGGATTGTCCTCCTTAGTAGTGGGTCATGATCCTCAAATAATGAAGTGATGCACTTGATTAGGTAACAGATATCATGTATTGATATGAAAGCACTTATTTTTGTTGAATAAATAAAAACAACACTTGTCATGGGGTATTTGTCACAGGAGGACTAGCTGGCAAGCATGTCCCAATGGGATATGTAGAAATAATGTCAAGACCACAATACTGACAATTATGATGTATAAATTGTTGAAATATCAACATTGAACATAACGGCATCTGCAGAATGTTGAAATTTCTACAATGTCAAAATAATGAACAGACTAGAAGCAGTGGGTTGGGGTTAGTCTGTGGCAGTGGAGGGTTAGTGTTAGACATTACCCACACTTACTGTCAGGATCTGCAGATAGACATCCCTCTCTGTTCCAGAAGTCTCCACTTGAGCCGCCGAACCAGACAAGTCACTGCTAGACCATTAATCTAGGGACTTATGGCAACATGCTAAACACGTTGACATTTGAAGTGCCAATATGATGAATGTTGAAGATATCAATGTCAACATGCCAAGTACAATCATCATGTCGACATTCTAATGTATGAATGCCAACAAAATATACCAAATACTGGGTCACAGGTTCTTAAAATGACCAACATACTCAGAAAACAAAATATATGACAATGCATGGGGATGTTACATCGCTGCCCAACATCTGGCTAAAATTAGCTACTAAACCACAGAATATGGCAGAGATAAATTTGATTGAAGAGCAAACAGAATGCAGACAAAGGACAATATAACAAGAAAAATATATTCTATATGATTGATAAAAGTATTCGGCTTACAGTTCGTTACCTGGAACTCAAGTTGATGCAGACCGGTAGTCCGTACTCTCTAGAGGTTTTACAAGCAAGACTAAAATGTATATATCACAAGGCTGCATTGGCTTTTTCATTTTGTATGCTGAGCAAGCAAAATTACACAGCCAAATACAACCATTACTGTGCTTTACAATAGCATTACATTTATTACTCAGTGGCTCTAGAGAGCGCTGGATGCAGAGATTGGAAGAAGAGAGAAACTCTTGTCACTTATGTAACTGGCCACTTTATGTTGGTGGAGTTTCTACCCTGAACGATGAAGAAAATGAATAAGGATATTCTGCCACTTACTTAAAATAGTAACCGGCAACTTTGAGATGTGAGGCTGGCTCATTGGCAACTGACCACATCACCACGGACGGCCTGTTTTTATCCCTGCGCACGAACTCCTCCATGACAACTAAATGATGTTGCAGAGATTTATTTCCAAAGCTCTCACTATTGGAGAACAGAGGAGACAAAAAGAATGATACAATAATTAATGTACAGGAATAGGCAGGTGTATACTCAGTCTAATAGTAATAACAGACAAACTCTAGGAAAGAAGGGTTCCTTACGCTGCTTTTATTCCCACTCCAGGACATTCATCAATGACCACAATACCATATTTATCACACAAGTCCATGATTTCTTCAGCATAAGGGTAATGGCTAGTCCGAAATGAATTTGCACCCATCCACTTCAGTAGATTAAAATCCTTCATGATTAAAGACCAGTCTAAACCTTTGCCTCGAATCTGTTGAATGTAAAAAAGAAAGAAAATAAAAAAATTCATAAAAATACTTAGTTATACCAATATATTGCTGCATAGATCATCAGGGTCATAGTGTTCTTCATCATCATCTAGGATTCCATTTGACATGGGATTACTGCAAGGAGCAGTATTTCTATTGGGAACAGAGTGAGCACTAAGCCAACAGACTTGTGTGAAACTGCTGAGAATAGTGTGCACATGGACACTTCCTTCATTCTGTCACTTATGCCCACCTGCAGTGTGCTGAGCCTGGATGTACGCTTTTTAACATTAGCCAAGTACAATAAAGGCACAAATGTGAACACATGCAGCTCTGGAAAAGAAATTATATATTTATAAATACATACACTTTCGAATGTTTCATCGTTGACTGGTAATCAGGGGCAAATACTGGACAATGATGGTTCTTTGTAAGGAATCCACTTAAGGTCCATACACACCGGGTGTTTTTGCCCAGCGTGTATGGGTAACGATGATGGGTGAAAAACGCTGAGTGCATAGATGCTGAGCATTTTTCACCCGTTTTAGCTATGGTACAGTGAGGGCTATTTCACACGCTCCGGCTCCTGCCGGGCGGCGAAACCCTGCACGGCGAAAAGCAGTGCCGCACACCGTAGTTAATAATGGACACAAATGTGTCCATTCACATGGAACGGCCACGGCCCGGCCGCCCGGTTGCAGCCAGATCCCACCATTGTAAACTGCTGTGTGCGGCACGGCTTCCTGGCCATGTGGGGTTTTGCCGCCCGGCAGGAGCCAGAGCATATGAAGTAGCCCTAATTCAATCTGGTAAGTCAACAATATAGAAGTAAAAGAGCCAAGCTATTTTTCTTTTTTAACCCCTTCCTGACAGAGCTAGTTTTTGCGTTCCTGACAGAGCCATTTTTTTCAAATCTGACATGTCTCACTTAAGTGGGGATAACTTTTTTTTGCTTTTACTTATCCCAGTGATTTTGAGATTGTTTTTTCGTGACACATTGTACTTCAAATTAGTGGTAAATTTGGGTCGATACAGTCTGTGTTTTTTTGTGAAAAATACCAAAATGTCGTGAAAAAATGGAAAATTTAGCGATTTGCAAAATGTTAAATTTTCTGCTTGTGAGACAAATAATCATACCACTCAAAATAGTTAATAACTAACATAGACCATATGTCTACTTTATATTTCCATCATTATTTCAACTTCCTTTTAATTTTTTTGGACACTAGGAGGCTTACAATATGAATAGCAAATTCTCAAATTTTCAAGAAAATTTCAAACACTGATTTTTTTAGGGACCAGTTCAGTTCTGATGTGACTTTGAGGGACTTGTATGTGAGACACCACCATAAATGATGCCATTTCAAAAACTGCACCCCTCACAGTATTCAAAACAGCATTTTGGAAGTTTGTTAACCCTTTAGGTGTTTCACAGGAATTAAAACAAAGTGTAGGTGAAATTTCAAAATTTCATTTTTTTTGCAGATTTGCAATTTTAATACATTTTTCTAAGGAACACAGTACATTTTACTAGAGAAATGTGACTAAAAATTGATTCCCCCAATTCTTTTGTTTTCATAAATATCCTATATGTGGCCCTAGTGTGCACGTTGACCAAACCACAGGCTTCATAATAGAAGGAGCACCTACTTGATTTTGGAGACTCCTTTTTATGAGATTATTTTTTAGGCACCATGTAGGTTCTAGGCACCATAAGATGCTAAAATTTAGGAACCCCCCCACAAGTGACCCCATTTTGCAAACTACACCCCTCAGGGAATTCATCTAGGGGTATAGTGTACATTTCAAACCCCCAGGGGTTTCACCAATTGTGGTACAACTGGGCAGTGAAAATGAAAAATTAAATTTTTGACACAAAAATGCAGTTCTGGCTCAAAATTTTTCATTTTCAGAAGGAATAAAGGAGACAAAGCACCCCAAAATCTGTGCCCCAATTTCTCCCGAGTACGGCAATGCCTCACATGTGACCAAAAAATACCAGTTGGGTGCATGGCAGGACTCAGAAGGGAAGGAGTGATTTTTGGATTTTGCAGCTCAGATTCTGGTGGAATTTTGGTGGGTGCTATGTCGCATTAGCAAGACCCCCCAAGCACCAATACAGTGGAACCCCCCCACAAGTCACCCCATTTTGCAAACTACACCCCTCAGGGAATTCATCTAGGGGTATAGTGTACATTTCAAACCCCCAGGGGTTTCACCAATTTTGATACAAGTGGGCAGTGAAAATGAAAAATTACATTTTTTTACACAAAAATGCAGTTCTGGCTCAAAATTTTTCATTTTCAGAAGGTATGAAGGAGAAAAAGCACCCCAAAATCTGTGCCCCAATTTCTCCCGAGTACGGCAATGCCTCACATGTGACCAAAAAATACCAGTTGGGTGCATGGCAGGACTCAGAAGGGAAGGAGTGATTTTTGGATTTTGCAGCACAGATTTTGGTGGAATGAATGGTGGGTGCTATGTTGCACCAATACAGTGGAACCCCCCCACAAGTCACCCCATTTTGCAAAGTACACCCCTCAGGGAATTCATCTAGGGGTATAGTGTACATTTCAAACCCCCAGGGGTTTCACCAATTTTGATACAAGTGGGCAGTGAACATGAAAAATTAAATTTTTTTACACAAAAATGCAGTTCTGGCTCAAAATTTTTCATTTTCAGAAGGTATGAAGGAGAAAAAGCACCCCAAAATCTGTGCCCCAATTTCTCCCGAGTACGGCAATGCCTCACATGTGACCAAAAAATACCAGTTGGGTGCATGGCAGGACTCAGAACGGAAGGAGTGATTTTTTGGATTTTGCAGCTCAGATTCTGGTGGAATTTTGGTGGGTGCTATGTCGCATTAGCAAGACCCCCCAAGCACCAATACAGTGGAACCCCCCCACAAGTCACCCCATTTTGCAAACTACACCCCTCAGGGAATTCATCTAGGGGTATAGTGTACATTTCAAACCCCCAGGGGTTTCACCAATTTTGATACAAGTGGGCAGTGAACATGAAAAATTACATTTTTTTACACAAAAATGCAGTTCTGGCTCAAAATTTTTAATTTTCAGAAGGTATGAAGGAGAAAAAGCACCCCAAAATCTGTGCCCCAATTTCTCCCGAGTACGGCAATGCCTCACATGTGACCAAAAAATACCAGTTGGGTGCATGGCAGGACTCAGAAGGGAAGGAGTGATTTTTGGATTTTGCAGCTCAGATTCTGGTGGAATTTTGGTGGGTGCTATGTCGCATTAGCAAGACCCCCCAAGCACCAATACAGTGGAACCCCCCCACAAGTCACCCCATTTTGCAAACTACACCCCTCAGGGAATTCATCTAGGGTTATATTGTACATTTCAAACCCCCAGGGGTTTCACCAATTTTGATACAAGTGGGCAGTGAACATGAAAAATTACATTTTTTTACACAAAAATGCAGTTCTGGCTCAAAATTTTTCATTTTCAGAAGGTATGAAGGAGAAAAAGCACCCCAAAATCTGTGCCCCAATTTCTCCCGAGTACGGCAATGCCTCACATGTGACCAAAAAATACCAGTTGGGTGCATGGCAGGACTCAGAAGGGAAGGAGTGATTTTTGGATTTTGCAGCTCAGATTCTGGTGGAATTTTGGTGGGTGCTATGTCGCATTAGCAAGACCCCCCAAGCACCAATACAGTGGAACCCCCCCACAAGTCACCCCATTTTGCAAACTACACCCCTCAGGGAATTCATCTAGGGGTATAGTGTACATTTCAAACCCCCAGGGGTTTCACCAATTTTGATACAAGTGGGCAGTGAACATGAAAAATTACATTTTTTTACACAAAAATGCAGTTCTGGCTCAAAATTTTTCATTTTCAGAAGGTATGAAGGAGAAAAAGCACCCCAAAATCTGTGCCCCAATTTCTCCCGAGTACGGCAATGCCTCACATGTGACCAAAAAATACCAGTTGGGTGCATGGCAGGACTCAGAAGGGAAGGAGTGATTTTTTGGATTTTGCAGCTCAGATTCTGGTGGAATTTTGGTGGGTGCTATGTCGCATTAGCAAGACCCCCCAAGCACCAATACAGTGGAACCCCCCCACAAGTCACCCCATTTTGCAAACTACACCCCTCAGGGAATTCATCTAGGGGTATAGTGTACATTTCAAACCCCCAGGGGTTTCACCAATTTTGATACAAGTGGGCAGTGAACATGAAAAATTACATTTTTTTACACAAAAATGCAGTTCTGGCTCAAAATTTTTCATTTTCAGAAGGTATGAAGGAGAAAAAGCACCCAAATATCTGTGCCCCAATTTCTCCCGAGTACGGCAATGCCTGACATGTGACCAAAAAATACCAGTTGGGTGCATGGCAGGACTCAGAACGGAAGGAGTGATTTTTTGGATTTTGCAGCTCAGATTCTGGTGGAATGAATGGTGGGTGCTATGTTGCACCAATACAGTGGAACCCCCCCACAAGTCACCCCATTTTGCGAAGTACACCCCTCAGGGAATTCATCTAGGGGTATAGTGTACATTTCAAACCCCCAGGGGTTTCACCAATTTTGATACAAGTGGGCAGTGAAAATGAAAAATTACATTTTTTTACACAAAAATGCAGTTCTGGCTCAAAATTTTTCATTTTCAGAAGGAATGAAGGAGACAAAGCACCCCAAAATCTGTGCCCCAATTTCTCCCGAGTACGCCAATGCCTCATGTGTGACCAAAAAGTGGCAGGACTCAGAAGGGAAGGAGTGATATTTGGATTTTGCAGCACAAATTCTGGTGGAATGATGGTGGGTGCTATGTCGCATTAGCAAGACCCCCAAAGCACCAATACAGTGGAACCCCCCCACAAGTGACCCCATTTTGCAAACTACACCCCTCAGGGAATTCATCTAGGGGTATAGTGTACATTTCAAACCCCCAGGGGTTTCACCAATTTTGATACAAGTGGGCAGTGAACATGAAAAATTACATTTTTTTACACAAAAATGCAGTTCTGGCTCAAAATTTTTCAATTTCACAAGGAATGAAGGAGAAAAAGCACCCCAAAATCTGTGCCCCAATTTCTCCCAAGTACGGCAATGCCTCACATGTGACCAAAAAATACCAGTTGGGTGCATGGCAGGACTCAGAAGGGAAGGAGTGATTTTTGGATTTTGCGGCTCAGATTCTGGTGGAATGAATGGTGGGTGCTATGTGGCATTAGCAAGACCCCCGAAGCACGGTGAAATTATGAACCTAATATTCCATAGATGTGTGGTATAATTTAAAACACTCCTTTATACATAGGCCGGGTTTGTCGGGGCAAGTGTCACACTGGAAAATAGTTTGCTTTCTTATTCCCTTTTTATAGCAAACTTTGCACCTTTTTTGTGTCCTGCCCTTTTTTCCAGTGGAGGGGATTTCATCAGGAAAATGCTGCCCTGGTACAATACGGGGGCCAGTACTAGAAGTACTGGGGCCCTCTGCCTGCTGGTTCCCAAATATTAGGCCCTTTATGACTTCCTCTTGAAAGTGCATAAATGTCCCCCTCTGGCCGGTAGAACGGAATAGCACGTAAGCGTTATACAGTGCCATCTGGATGATATACACGGCCACCTTCTTGTACCAGATTTTTGTTTTCCGCAGGGCACTGTACGGCTTCAGTACCTGATCTGAAAGATCCACTCCGCCCATGTACCTATTGTAATCCAGGATACAATTAGGTTTGGAGGTGTGGGTACTGGTACCTCGTACAGGGACGGAGGTGGTACTGTCTCCGTGAATTGTTGTCAGTATAAGGACATCCCTCTTGTCCTTATATTTGACCAACAACATATTTTCGTTGCATATTCCCCTGCTTTCACCCCTTCTCATTACTTGGGCAATGTGCGTTTTTGGGAGGCCTCTTTGGTTCTTGCGCACAGTACCGCAAGCTGCTGTACCTCTTGAACCAAGGGCCTTAAACAGGGGGATGCTAGTGTAAAAGTTATCCACATAGAGGTGATAACCTTTATCCAGGAAGGGGTGCACTAAATCCCAGACAATTTTCCCACTAACACCTACGAGGGAGGGGGGGCATTCTGGCGGTTGAATTCTTGAATCCTTCCCTTCATAAACCCTAAACCTGTGGGTGTACCCTGAGGTGCTTTCACACAGTTTATACATTTTTATGCCATACCTTGCCCTCTTACTGGGAAGGTACTGGCGGAATTTAACCCTTCCTTTAAAATGTATAAGGGACTCGTCGATACAAATACATTTTTCAGGGATGTACACCTCTTCAAATTTGGCACTGAAATGATCAATGACCGGCCTGACTTTGAATAGCCGGTCAAAGGTGGGATCATCTCTGGGTGGGCACTGTGCATTATCGGTGTAATGTATAAATTTAAGAATTGTCTCAAATCGAGTCCGGGGCATGGCCATACGGTAAAATGGAGTACTGTACAGAACATCTGTACTCCAATATTGCCTAATTTCTGGCTTTTTTACTATGCCCATATGAAACACCAGACCCCAAAACGCCATCATCTCTACTGCATCTACAGGGGTCCACCTAGCAAATGATGACGTGGGGTTTTGAGCAATAAACTGCTGGGCATATAAATTAGTTTGGTCCACCATTAAATTTATAAAATCATCAGAGAAAAATAATTTGAAAAAGTCAATTTCTCTGAGACCTGTGGAATCAAATTGGATTCCTGGCATGGCCAAAAACTCAGGAACCTGGGGCTCAAAATTGTCTGGTGGTGGGGTCCATACTAGATCAATTATTGGGGGGGGAATCTCAGCTGATCTACGGGGGCGTCTTTGAGGGGGTCCCTCATCACCAGAGGAGGAAGAGGAGCTTAAGGCAAATCCTTCAAATTCCCCGCTTGCATCACTGGCTGTGTCAGAGTCAGAGGCTAGCATGGCATATGCCTCCTCCACTGAATACATTCTCCTGGATGACTGGGAGGACATTTGGGAGGACATTTGGGAGGACATTTGGGAGGACATTTGGGATGCCATTTTTATTTTTGTGTTACTGGTAGTGAAATGTTTCAACACGTGTATAGTGTAGGGGGGGGTACAAACTTTATTTCAACCCGGGGGGTATGTAGTGTGTAGTGTGTATGTAGTGCAGAAAAAAAAAATACTTTATACCAATAAAAAAAAAAAAAAAAATGAAGGGGTTAAAAATAAAAAATTGAAGGGGTTAAAAAAAAAAAAAAAGGTCCTGCGCCAAAAATTGAGCACAGATGTTGGTCAGTAACGTCTGTCACTGAACAGCGCTCAAAGGCAACAGGAATCTGATCAAAAAAAAAAAAAAAATAGATCAACCCTGTGCCGAAAAAGCTGATCAGTGATGTACGTCACTGATCGGCGCACAGTGGCCACAGGACACCCACAAAATCAGTGTGTGTAAAAAAAAAAATTAAAAAAAGACCCCACAGCACTCACAAAAAAAAAAAAAGGTGATCAGTGATGCGACACTGATTACCAGTGAGGGACAGCAGGTGCACAACCTTTGGTGCAACTGACAGTGCAACTGGCAGCAACTGACAGGTATATATATAAAAAAAAAACCTCTGCGCCCCCAAAAAGTTGCTGATCAGCACAGATATACTGATCAGCACAAAAGGGGGGGTAGCAGACACAAAATATACACTCTCTATCACTCTCTGTCACTATCTCTCTCTATCTCTCTATCTCTCACTATCTATCACTCTAGGACACTGCAGCAGCAGCACTGACAGTTATATGTATAAAAAAAACCTGCACCCCCAAAAAGGGGGGGTAGCAGACACAAAATATACACTCTCTATCACTCTCTGTCACTATCTCTCTCTATCTCTCTATCTCTCACTATCTATCACTATCTATCACTCTATGACACTGCAGCAGCAGCAAAATAAAACCCCTGCACCCCCAAAAAGGGGGGGTAGCAGACACAAATCTCTCTATCTCTCTACCTCTCACTATCTATCACTATCTATCACTATCTATCACTGTATGACACTGCAGCAGCAGCACTGACAGTTATTTATATATAGAAAACCCCTGCACCCCCAAAAAGGGGGGGTAGCAGACACAAAATATAGCTCTCTCTGTCACTATCTCTCTCTATCTCTCTCTATCTCTCTCTCTATCTCTCTATCACACTGCAGCAGCAGCAGGAAGTCACAAGAAGTCAGATCCAGGAAGCATCCAGCACGCTACAAGCAGTGAGTAGGTGATCAGGTAAGGTATTTGCAAGGATCAGGTAAGTATTAGCAAGGATCAGGTCGGTATTCACGGCAGGCAGGCACGGTGACCGTTCTGCACGCTATTCCAGACCGGAATGGCGTCTGCAGCGCAGTCACCGTCAGTTTAAATGTCGCGCCTTGGCTGTGATTGGTCCGTGGGTCCCACGGACCAATCACAGCCTTGGGGGCAGGTGGGGTGAGGGTGGGGTGAGGTGTCATCGTCACCGATGACCCCCTCATGCCCCCTGACGCCCGGCGGTGATTGACACCTGTGTTACCGAGCGTCTGATTCGCTGGTAACACAGGAAAACGCTGTGAATGGCTGTTCACACTGAACAGCCAATCACAGCGATCGCCGAAGGGGGGGCGGCATCGCAGCCCCCCCTGGGCATGCAGGGACATGTCTGCTGTCAGGGACAGCAGACATCGTCCCACTGTCACTGCGTCTCGAGACGCAGTGACAGTTTAAACTCATGACGTACATTTATGCCATGTGTCGGGAAGTACCTCCCGGCCATGACGTAAATGTACGTCAAATGTCGGGAAGGGGTTAAATGAAAGCATTAATTAGCACTAATAAGTGGCAAGAGCTATCGGCTACTTGGCTTCCCACATTGTAAAATGGTCAATGTCTAGTTGGGAATTCCATCATATAAGAGCAAATACAACTCACTTCTGTGGCTTAGGTATTGACCAAAGTGCATTTTATTAACCAGTTTGGTCAAAATATACCAGACAGTGTAACAAAATCTGCACATAAATAAATACCCAGCGTTAAAAAGCTGGTCTTGCAGAAGCTACAAAGCATAGAAAATGCTAAGCGTGCGATCAGCTAAAAGAAATGTGGTAAAAACCCTGTTTTACAGACAAGCATTGCAAAGTACCACTGAAGAGCTGTCCTTTGAGGTACTATTCACATATGTATTCTTATATTATTACTTTGACTGCATCGGCGTGGTTTAGTGCATCCAGCTCAAAGCAAGGGATTGTGTCTATTGGACACAATCAATACATTTTATGGAATTAAATGGACATTTACTATTCAAGAGAAAGCTGGTTTGTTTTGCTATAGTACCTTTAATAAATATAGAATTTCAAAACAAACCCAAAAAAATGTAAAAGCCAAAAAATGGTGTGTACACACTTGTACAATGTGCATGAGATTTGGACTATATAGTCCAAATCTCATCTGGATCGCATGCAGATCGCACAGGTTTTAACCCTTGCGATCCCGATGCACGCTCCCGTATCGGAGCCAGAGAGTCTTGGCTGCATAGACTATATAGTGCAGATCTGCACTATATAGTCTAAATTGTATGCAGATAGTCTAAATTGTATAGATTGTAGTCTAAATTGTATAGATTGTAGTCTAAATTGTATAGATTGTATGCAGATAGCCTAAATTGTAATATAGTCATGATTGTACAAGTGTGTACACACCAAAAGAAATGTAAATGAAAATCACAGCAAACCCTGCTAAAAATGGAATTAAAAATTGGACCGCCCATATCGCATGCTGGCCCATTTCACTTACATCATAGTCTTCATGTTTGTTGACGCCATGGAAGTAGAAAGGCTTTCCATTGATCAGGAATTGTTGTCCTGTAACTTGGACTGTTCTTATTCCAACAGGTAAAGTGTAAACATCCAGTGAGTTAGCAGCCGTCACCTTCACCTGCAAATCATCAACGGTTTTAAGAAAGTTAAGCTTGAAACAGCTGTGTACAATAATCTGGGGCAAAATTGGGCTGTGAGGGGAAATTAATACCTTTATACACCATGCAGTTGCAAGTTAATTAAATTGACCCCATTTTGTGGATTGGGATAATCCTACCACCCCACAAATAAAAATAAAAAAACATACAAATAGTTTATGTCTTAAGACAATGAATCTAATACTAGTGTGCATATGTGGAATCGTATATAGAGTATAAACTCTGTTGGTTTTCGGACTGATGTCAGTAAAATGCTGTGTAATACAGGGAGGCACAGTGCCTTCCTAAACGTACCCCTGATACTCCACTGAGCAGTTCCTGTGCAGCATTGGCACAGAAAATGTTAATAAGCTCATTTGCATTGGGTGCACATACAGTATTATGCATCACTTTTGCAAGGAAGACAGAAAAGACCACTGTCGGTCATAGCAGTTTCTTTTGCAAGTTCCCTTTGTTTTAGTATGGAAAATAAACCAAAAAATATTACCTACAGTAACACCGTGATCATGCTTTTCAGGTGTAAAGCATGTATGCGGAGCAAGTGTTTCATTAGCTTATCCCATCATATTAAGGGCCTTATTCAGATCTGATCACTCATCTGTAAAAGTTGCAGATGACTGCGTGTAGATAGCCACCACTCAGACCGAATCAAACAGTCTTGATTCAAACTTACTGTATTCAGTAATTAAACGGATTGCAAACAGCAATCAACTCTGAATCAGGCCCCAAGTACAACAAATTACATGATTTAACTATGGTAGAAGACAAAAAAATAAAAACTCAATAATCGTATTTTATCTGCTGCTTTCAAAATAGATCTTTACCAGATTACTGTAAACCTTATAATTTTTAAGAAGTGAGAATTGGTACCAGTTCACCGTAAATGTGCCATACACTAGTACGATTTGGGCCGAATTCACTGGATCCCAAAGGATCAGTGTGAGAAATCACCCCAAATCGTATGTGTTTGATGTCCCCGTTGGTTCCGATGCATGGTGCCGTGCGCACCAAACCTATGCTAGAGGTCGGACCTGCTTTCTGTCCGACCTCTGACTCGGCCCCCCTCCTCTGCATGTGATACCGTGGGAAGCGGGTTCACATGCGATACATCGCATATGAAAGGAGCACAGGCGGGGTTGGATGGCCCATACACTGCTAAGATACATTGTAGTATTGTATGGGCACCGTTTTACCCAAAATTACTAAAATGCACATTTTAGTAGAAAAAATGTACTTGTCATTATTTAATTAAGCTAAACAAATTAATGGAGAGGTAGGTCTCAAAAAGTACTCTTTACAAATAAATACTTTTATTTAGCTTTTGATGTGGTATACACACTCACATGGCACTAGAAATAACTAACCCGCTCTCAAATCCCATGTACTGCTCAGCCCCAGGGCCTTCAAATGCGTTGGTCCTGACAAAGTAGAGCAAGGGTTCTCAAACCTTTTTCTCTGGGACCCTGGTCGAGATGTACTAAGTAGAGCAAAAACTCCAGAAGTATCACATAGGATTTCATCAGTTCACATGACCATGAATTTACATTATTTCTATTGATCCAAACTGACTAAGCCAACAAAAGAAATTGCTAGTTTACCTCAAAAGAGTACAGATATCCAGGATTTACATTCATCAGATAAGGCCACCATAGATGTGCGTTGACAACTTTGAGCTGTCCTACAGCTCCTCGACCAGTGGCTACCTCTTGTCCATCTTGGTCACGCAAGGTTACATTAACTGAATAGTAATCCGAACCAACAACTGCCACTTCATAGTCCACCAAGCCTTTTGGGGGGAGGGGGGGACGACAAGCACATATCCAGGTCAATTTATTGGTCTACTAAGGGTATATGATTGTACAAACTGGCATAACCAATAAATAATTCAAATGTCCGTCCCCCCCCCCCCCCCCAAAAAAAAAAAACCTCAACAGTTTTTTTTCTATTTTATCCACATTATATCTTGCATACCCAAAGTAATATTTACAAATTATACACATTACCATCTTTGAGCTTTTCTCACTCTGCCAGAGTGCATGTAAACTTGGTGTAGCACTAAAGCCCATTTCATATCGGAATGAGCATATCACCAGTGGTATTTGGTAACAGCATGGCTTATGTTCCTGTATCGACTGGGTTTAGATCAACCATGTTATCGCCAACCATCCCTAGTCGACCCCCCTGAGTTAGACAGCTAAAGATAGCCAGCAGCTGCTAGAGCGGCAGTAGCGCTGTTAGACGCCAGCAGGTGATTGGCAGGACACATGGTCAACAGGAGTTTTTCAGAATGTTTTGGTGCAGGTCCACTCGGATCATACTTTACAAGCGGACATAGAGTTAGAATAGAATAATGTGCCAAGCATAGCGACACTGTGCCCATAAACAGGGGGGGAATTTGATAGGATGAGAGATTCAAAAAGTGAGAGATTTGGTAAGAAATCTCCAGTTTATTTAAAGCGGCAATCATTTACACAGCAAAACCAGTGGAACAGTACCATGTTGGATTAGCTTCACATGCTGAAACAATCATAAGTCACTGGCAGCGATATTCAAATTGATATATCAGCTGACCAGGTCTTCTCAGTTGGTGACTGCTGTCGCTTGGCCCAAGAACTTAAGCTGGATGGGATCTGGTCATATGTAGTAGAAGGACCAATCACATCTGGTGTTTATGGAGTTCTGAAGGTCCTTACATATGCAGGCTAATAGAGGCCATCTTTCTATCTCATATGCCAACATACCCAATAATGATTCTGAAGTTATTACAGTCATTATAGGGCCATGCACACATGACAATATCACAACACAACAGTAATTTACACAACCAAGACAGACAAATCATGTAGCGTTATGCCATTTTTTTTATTTATTTTTTTATTTGGTGTGCTATTTATTTGTCTGCTCTAGAAATCAGTTGAAAAACATGCATAAATGCAATTATTGGCCACATTTTTCAACCTCATCAGCAAAGAGCGCATCAGGCGAAACTGTTTGTGTGCAATAAATAACTTCCCTGAACTAAAGGTAAGCCTAATCAGGGTACATTAGGGGGGTCATTCTGATTGGCTCAGTAAGCAGCCAAGCTCACAGCTTACCGAGTCCCTGTGACACCGCCCTGCGAATACTACAACCCCCCCCCCCACCCCCCCCTTGATGGCTGCACATAAGATTTATCGGTACTTGTTTCCTAGCACGGCGCCTACGTTTTGATCGCATTGCATGTTACCAGATCGCATGCGATCAAAACGATGATTTAATTGTACATGCACCCTGATGGGTGATTATTATGTTATATGCACCCCCATTGTTAACGCCACCGCCACTATTAATGCCAACCCGAAGCGTGGTGCGTACAGCGAGCTCGCGAGGGGCGGCGGTACGCGTCCTCTGACCTTTTCATACCCCCACTATCCACATCGGCGTGGAGTTGATTTCATATAGTGTGGCGAGCGCAGCGAGCTACCGAGCCCGAAGCGTGGCGAGCGCAGCGAAGGGAAGCGGATTACTTCACATGTAATCCGCATCCCCTCGCCACGCTTCGCGGTTTTATCTTATGTGCAGCTTGTCCGACCTCTGACTTCAATCGATGGAATTGGGTAAAATCAGGCCCGAATCGGACACGTGTATGGGCATTTTAAGGGGGTGTTAAACTCAATGACACTTTAAGAAATTGGTTCAACAAGAGACCGTTTCACATTAAAGAGTCTCATTCTGGTTTAAGAAGATAGTGGGCGAGATGTACTATACCTTGAAAAGTGATCAAATAGAGCGTGATAACCAATCAGCTCCTACCTACAGTATCATTTTTCAAACACTGATTATAACATGGCAGTTAGGAGCTGACTGGCTGGTGGTTTATTACTCTCCATTTTATCACTTTTCAACCTTAGTACATCTGGCCCAGTGTATGTTAAATGAAGTCTGCTATAACCCATAACCTCTGACTGGTTGCTAGGAGTTAAAGCACAATATTGTTCCTTACTCCAATTTTTCTTGCAATTTGACTCACCTGCATTTTGCTGGATGTCTGTATGGATTGTAATGTCATCAACGTAAACAGACGGTGTTGTATACAGGACCACAGGACGATGAATGCCAGCATAATTAAAGAAATCAAAATCTATATGTTGGACAAAATATCCTTTGGGATATCTAGGATTAAAAAGAAGAAGAAAAAAAATGGAGTAATCCTGAATAGTCCGGTACAGGGTATCATTGGAGAATACAGGTTGTGCAAAAGAACATTACAATAACAAAATCAATGAAAATAATACTTGAGTCATTACTTTACACCAATATGTGTTTACAATAGACATGGCAAGTATCAAAAGCAAAAAGAGGTTTGTGTTTTTCTGGGTAGGTTTTAAAAATTTTCAGAAGAAACAAAACAAGGTTGGAAAATTAAGGACTTCCATTTTTTTATACAGACAATTAAATTTAGATGCCCATACATTTATACAATATGCCCATTTTTCCACACGATTTTGACCCATCGGGCCAATAGTATGAGTTTTATCTCCGGATCAGATGTGTAGTCCCGTGCGCATCAGATCTGGAGATTGCCATGGCTGCTGTAGTAATCAAATGGAGCGCATATGGTGTATTGTCTGCAATCCAGCCAGCCGGGAGCCAGGCAGGTAGTTGGCTGGGTATCACATGTAATACCTTGCAGTAGTGTATGGGGGCCTTTACAAATGTGAAAACACCCTTAAATCCATAGCAAAACCCTTCTTTCCTCTTCTGCGTCACACTCCTGTATCCACCTCTAATTTATTCTCCATGTCTCCTTTTAAAGGTGCCCACACACTAGAAAGATCTGCGATCTTAAGATGCACGCATATATTAGCCTTTAAATCTTTTGTCTTTCCTGGACAAAAGATTTCACGCAAGAGCCCATCTTTACCAAAGATTTATCTTTAGATCCGATGTGCTTTCCTATGGATCTTTAACGGAATCTTCTGATCTTTCATGCAGCATGTAAGATCAGAAGATTTAGTAAAAGATCTGCGGGAGCGCGCATCCAATCATGATTGAACGATTTTGCGGTAAAAATCGGCCGATCACCAAAAAAAATCTTTCTAGTGTGTGGGCACCTTCACTGATCAGACCTTATCAGTGCCTCCCCAATCCTCCCACAAACACACAGGTCCATATCACCATAAATCAACACCTCCTCCCACAAGCCAACAAAGCATGATCATCCTCAGGAATCCATTAATACATCAATAATTACTCTTCTTACATCATTAACCCCAGTCCTCAATCGCTAATTCCTAAATCAATGACCAACTCCATTATGCATCATTAAGGCTTCCTTACTAGCTTGTCATCCTATCATTAACTCCCCTTCTCCCTCACTCACACTGTGCTGCTTTTCTGTCTGTCCCTGCTCGATCAGAGAGTTCCTCTTTAAATTCGGTGCTCTAGATTGCTGGCCCACAAGCACAGACATTTGCACGCGTTTAAAGCAGTTGGCCAATTAAGAAGCACTCTACTATCATCACACTGATTTTTTTCCTCCAAACACAATGTGATACAGCAACACTCAGAATGAGGACATGCCTTTACTTATGGAGCCTCCCTTGTGGCCAAATTGGTTTAATTTAATAGCATAGTATTTTATCACATTTGTGCAGGATCATATATCAAGCAGAAGTTTGTTTTTATTTTCTCAAAAAAAAATAATTATAGAACCAATTTGATTGAGACTTTTGACCGGATGGGCCCTCGCCAAGTGATCAAAGACTGGATTTGGGTATCATGGGACCTGGCCAATAGGAAATTCCCTCTTACCATCAGTAACCGCCAGTTACTGACTCCACCCACTGCATGGTCGCTATGTTGCCATCATCTCACAAATAAAAAAATACCAATTGTATGTATAAAAGCAAATTCTCAGGGTTGGGAAATATATATACACACACACACACACACACACACACACACACACACCTGTAATTGTCTCTTTCACAAGTTTAAATAAAACTTGAATGTCAATTGCATTCTTGATTTCATTAAAACCAGTTTGACTCCGAATTCTGAAACCCAACAAAACTGTTTTTACACCTGTTTCTCGTTTTTACATACAGCCGCACAGCTTGGTCAGCAAAAACTATTTGCATATGACTTTCAAAGTGAGAGTGTCCCATGAGCTCCCTAAAAGTCACTGCATTTTAATTACAAAATAACATACATTCCTCATAAGTGCATAATTTATGCATTCCAATAAGTCTCCATAACGGAATGTAACATGTTAACACACATAATTAAATATACATTACATCTAGCGATAATTTGTCACTCAACAGTAAACAAAATGCTATGAGTTTGTCTATACGCTGAGGTACTAAGTGTTGCTGGGGTTTGGTTGTGCAATTAGCATTACTTGAAATTGATCATTCTCTTATTTTAAGCTTGACAGCTCTTCCAACAGACCCAGGAGGTTGTCTGAAGTTCTCATCCAAATCCATCCAGCAGAAGGCTTTGAACATGCTCCCCATTCCCATGGTGTTCCCAGCATACACCTAGGTCGGCCGGATCTGACTGCGTTTTTTGTCTTAAACCCCATGTCCTCTACCACCTCTATGTTACTCCACTTTGCCATATCTTGTTACCCTGACCCACTTTGTGTAGTGGCCAGACCCCTTTTTGGGCCCCTGGGGTCAGGATTGGGGGTCTTAGTGGCCATGAACCTATGTGTACAATATGGGTAAGGATCTGCACTGGTTGGTCTTAAAATAAATTTTTCAATTAATTAGTTCGATATAACCAACGTGGATACTGCATCTGACCATAGTCACCATTGTCTGGTTGGCAGTGCTCCCAAAAGATGTCCAGTACTGAAACTGACAGGGTAGGTCACAAGGATGACCTAAAGAGAACACACAAAGGCTTTTAACCTGGCCATGAACCTAAACTGGACCCAATCAAGCCACCTCCCGTTGGTTTCATCCAAATCGGTCCAACAGTGTCCAAATGCATACCAGACAAATATGTCAATTTTAATTGATAATGAGAGAGCAACAATATACAGGGCCAGTGCAAGCCTCCCCCCCTCCCCCCCCCCCCCCCCCCGGCAAATCCGCCGCCCGATGACACCCCCCCACCCCACCCCGCGCACTCCGGGGAGGGGGGATACTGTGGCGGGCAACAGCGCTCCAGGGGGGGGGTGGGGGTGTTTGCAGGCGATACTGCAGCAGGCGCCCGCACTCCGGGGTGTGTGTGTGTGTGTGTGTGTTTCCGCAGCCCCCGCATTTCACAGGCGGGATGGGGGGGGGGGGGGAAGCCCTCTGTCTCACCTGCTCCCCGCTTTTTATGGTACCTCTATAGTACCTCTCCTCGGCGGCTCATTTATTGCTCTCCAGTGGCTGGCGCCATAGGCAAATGCCTAGTCCTGCCTAGTGGTGGCGCTGGCCCTGACAATATACATTTGTACACACACATTATTATACTTACCGTGTGGTGTCTTCCATGTATTGGATGTATCCCGGAGGCAAGCTGTTTAGGGTCAGTGTGTTATTTACAGCAATAGTGATACGACAGAAAGTTCCAAGATTATCCTTTAAAACTTTGTTTATGCTGGCTTCAAATGGCAGATGCCCTCCTTCATGTTGGGTCACTTGAACACCATTAACCCACTGTAATTAAGTCATATAAACACTTAATGAGCAGTAGAACCAACAGCCATGCTTACTACATACAAAACAATGAAAGCCACCTAAAGACTACAAAAAGCATCTATACAATTATATAGCAGTGTCAACCAAACAAGACATGTTTCCTGTCAGGTGGCAGGTTATGAACGGAACCCTATATTTATCAGTGTGGTACAAGAATACAAGATCACCTGAACAATGGATGCCTCTTTTTTCATGCAATCTTTAAAATAAAAAATCGGCTAGATATGAAATTAATAAAAGTTACACAATTATATCAAACCAGTTTCTAGTGCATGAAGTAGGATACAAATGTGATCATACTGCTAAATCTATACACACATACATCTAGCCTCAAACCGGAGAACACTGGTCCTGACAGATGGCTCAGCACACAGCACTGACTTCACTCTGCAGCGATGAAACACTGCCATGTTTTATTTTTGCTTTTCCCAAGATACCATCTATCTCAGCCTCTTAGGAAAGCTATGTATTACTCTTTGTTTTACTGTTTCTTTACCATGATCATCATCATATACCTCTGCCCCCACTGTATGCAAAGCCTGTATGCTGTACATTCGCTGGTTGCACACCCCGCCAGCAACAAGCTGGCAGGGTGTGCCAGCTTTGGAAGAAAAGTGCTACATAAATACAAATATTTTTACTGCTGCCTCTGAGCAGCATGATCAAGATGGCGCCGCTGATGGCTGCCTAGGATCTGTGCAGCTCAGCCAAATATGTTCCCTGTGTGATAACTGTACTGTCTCTGCTTGTATTGTTACCTACCTGGCTGTTTCGGCGAACAGTGGCGCCGCTGATGGCTGCCTAGGCGCTGTGCACCTCGGTGGGTATGTGTTCCCCACATGTAATGTTTTATTGTAATGTATGTAATGCCTTCTCCCCCTGCCCCCCCCCCCCTTCATCCCTGCTTGATGCTGCACTGTAAATCCACAAAAAATTCCTAGTGTGCGCAAGCATACATGGCCAATAAAGTTGATTCTATTCTATTCTATTCTATTCTATGTGTTCTGAGCGTTCTAGCATCACTGAGAATACAAAGCAAATGTCCCCGTGTGTAGGCCCCATAACTCTCTCTGCACATGTTACATTTGCCCCACCTGCAGTGCACATGGTTTTGGCCATTTTGAGAACAAACTTGTCCTGGAAGCAGGTCTAAATTAGGACGGCTGTCACGTTTATTGGCATCATGTAGCATTGGTAAGCACTACAATCATGCCCCCAGAGAATGGGCACTCTCTTGGGATATTTTGGGAGTCTCCCAGACATTCCGGTAATACAGGTCTGTTATATGATCATGTTGTGAACAAGCTTTTTCCTGCAAAAAATTAAGATGAGTATTTCTTCATAGTACTATTACTCTGGACTTGCCAAGACTGAGATATAATGGAGATATGCAGAACCCTCTTACTACTCTGGATACAGTTAAGGTGGTATGTTGACATAGTTTTGCTACACCCGGAATGGCACACCACATCCATGTTTGGAACTACGTTTCTCCTTTAATGTTATTGTGCTTCTATAGTTTCATTTTAGGGACTTCTGCACAGCAAATGTATTAATGAAAATGGCAACTGACAAATAAATAGTAGTAAGAGACATAGCATTTGAAGGCAGATAAAGACCACTTGGGCCCTTCTAATCTGCACTGAGCACCTGGACACACTTACACACTAGGGTTCATTTTTTGTTAGGAGCAAATTGACCTACTAGCATATTTTTGGATTGTAGGAGAAAACACACAAGCATGAGGAAAACATACAAACTCCACACAGTTATGGCCATAAAGGGTGCCAGACCCAGTACATTAATGTTGTGATGAAGTAATGCTAGCCATCCCATCATTTTAGTTGACACAATCATTGAATCAGCAATCCCATGTAATTTACGATTTGTTACAAAAAAATAAATAAATATATACATAATAATAATAATAATAATAAATAAAGTAACTTGCCATTCTTGTGGATTCGGTATGAAATACCCACGGGCAAAACACAGTCGGACATAATACCGACAACCATTGTCCGACGGTCAAAATACAGACATATATATCGGCACACTATTTTATTCTCCCTCCATGCCCTAGTGAATGGTAGCGCATGAAATTCCATGTCGGCACATGTCGGTGCGACATGGACAGTCAAACGTCGTACCGCTGCGCTTGCCATACTTCGGGCACGGTGCCTCGCTGTGCTCGGCATACTATTATGTTCCTCCTCCATGTCCGCTGGGATGGTAAAGTATGAACAAGTTAAATGTCGGTATTTTGACCTGGTCAGTCAATGGTTGTCGGTATTTTGATTGTAGGTAAATTGACTGCATCCTATTTTTGTGTACAATTACTTTTACAATGGTTAAAAAAAAACATTATGAATAACTTTTCCTACCTAGTTTTGTACCTAACATGGGGCTATGAGGAGGGGGGTGGCCTGGAGTAGCTGGGAGTAAGATGTGCCTGCTAGTTCTCCCGCTACATATCCTGCTATCTATCAGTTTTTGGGCATGGGATCTCTTTCACATGTTTTTTTACATGTAGCTTCTCTTTAAATGGTCACAATGGGACAGTGAGTTCTCAGTTGGGGGTGCTAGGTTAATAGCCCGGTCAATCACAATATAATCCTATATACATGATACCTGCTATTTTAACCTGAGGGTTCTATACATTTGTTTTGTTGTAGGAGAGCCCCAGCTTAAGTCATTAGTTTTTTGCCCCCCCCCCCTTCTTATGGGGGGGGGGGGGGTGGGGGTGGGTTTAGTTAGATCAGGCATGTCCAATGTTGGCCCTCCAGATGTTGTGAAACTACACATCCCAGCATGCTTTGCAATAGTTTTAGCATTCTCTAATAGCAAAACTGTGGCAAAGCATGCTGGGATGTGTAGTTTCACAACATCTGAAGGGCCAACGTTGGACATGCCTGAGTTAGATAGTTTAGGTAGTGGGATAGGGATAAGACATTATAGGGATCCAAATATGACTGTGTTGGGGTTAGGTCACATAGGGTGGGGGGATTTGGGAAGGGTTGTTTTGGATAGTCTAGGTTTCCGCGTCCCCTCGCCCCCCGCCACGCTTCGGGCTCGCCACACTATTCTATTCTCAACTCCACGCCGACGTGGATAGTGGGGGTATGAAAAGGTCGGAGGACGCGTACCGCTGCGCTCGCCACGCTTCGGGTTCACGTTGATCGTGGGGTGGCGTTAACAAATTTTGGGGGGCCATTTCACTGTTCTGGGGTGTTTTTGGGGGTTTCTGGACCATTTAACATTGTTCCCTGTTCATTTGGGTAAATTGAGGCATTTAACATTGTTCCCTATGGGAAATCGGGGGCATCGCGTCGTGACCATCGCATGCGATTTTTTAGCACGCATGCGATGCGACCGATGAGATTTTTTACCTGCGATGCCCCCGATTAGAATCGGTGTGGCCGTGCTAGTAAACAAGTACCGGTTTGTTTATTTTATATCATTTAATTTTTGTATCCTATATGATTTTGTTATTTTTTTTGATAGACTGGATGCCCATTATATCTACATGATGTTACAAATACTGCTTTCACATTGCAGAAATGGGTAATGACACGGTATTCTTAAATGGCACTTTAAAAAACGGGTCTGAGCCTTGAGACCTTTCACATTGCAGGTGAAAACCGTTTTCAAAATCATTTAATACCATTCAAAATTCAACCCGTTTAACCCCCAAGGGACACGTTTCAAGCCATTGAAATAGAGCCATTCACACTGCCTAAAAAACGGCTTTAAAACGTGTAGGACTCTGCTTTTTAACCGTGTTGAAATACCGGTTATCTTTAACCGGTAAATCAACTTTGGCACTTTCACATTGCAGCCTTAAACGTTTTAAAATGGGAAAAAAACGGCAATATACCGGTTTAAAAGTGCAATGTGAAAGGGGTATAATATTGTGGTAAATATATCCTATACTCTTGCATCCTGTCTGTTATACTCTACAAAGATATTTTTCATTTATTTTATTTTAGTCTATGTTCTCTTATTATGTTTTTCTAAAAACCAATAAAATTTAAAAAACAAGCAAAAAAACATGGAGCTATGAGATGTTTAGTTGTACTCACAACAATAGAGAAGTAGTGGGCACTACCAACACGGAGGACAATTCTGGAAGAGGCCTGGTCTTCCAACCACCGGCTGGGCAGCCAGATTTCCTTCTCATACCAGACCCATCCGATGTGATCTCTCAAAGTGATGTCCTGGGTGATATCATTGTAGCTGGCAGGTACTGGCATGTCTATAACAGGTCCTGTCTGTAGGAGGAAACACAAATTGGTTGTGATACTATAAAAACAGAAACACAACACTTCCAGAAGTAGATAAGCAGCTATGGAAAAAAAGTACATTCAAATCACTACAGGTGCCCACACACTAGAACAATTTTTTTGTCGAATGGATGATTTCCAACCAACCGGACGTTTTTCCCCGCAAATCAGCCACAAATCGATCAGTATCGATCGGATTCGCTCTTATACATGTTGCATGAAAGATCAGTAGATTTAGCAAAAGACCGATAGGAATGCACATGGTATCTTAAGAGAAGTGAAGATGTGCGCTTGCTTGAAATCTTTTGTCCAGGACAGACAAAAGACTTCAAGGTTATTTTATGAGCACATCTTAAGATTGCAAATCTTTCTAGTGTGCGGGCACCTTAGTGTTTAAGAAATATCTATAGATTTTGTTGAAGCTAAAGGGCCAAATGTCAACAATCTGGGGCTGGCATATCTCAAATCAGGGGTCAGGGAACTTTTTTACCTTTTACCCCAAAATATATTTAGATATGCCGACGTTACCAATTGATTGGAAAGGAAGGAAATCATACAATGTAATACACACTGCACCCCCAGACATTGATGATATATCCTGCTAGTACGGTACACAGTCTGGCAGCCATTGACGAGGATGATCATGATTACCATGTATGGCTGTGTGTGGTACAAAAGTTGTACCACACACACAGCCATACATGGTAATTATCATCATCAATGGCTGCCAGGCTGTGTGTGGTATGGCCATTGATAATGTGACATCCAGGCAACTATTAGTGTCAGTATTTCAAGATGATATAGTCACAGTCTGTGTAAAAAATTCCTGCAGACTAGAGATGGGTATACCTTGACAGGAGCCTATAACCAGGCAAATAAACTCGGTGCCGCAGCGGCAGTACAGACTGCACGCTGCCACTAGTCAACGCTACTGAAGAGGGCGGACTTGGAGGCGGGGCTGGGGGCAACAGGGAAGTGTGTTGTACACAATGGCCTGATGCACTTCACTGCACTGTATTAGGTCCTTCTACAATATAGTACTGTAACACACACAGCCGGACATGCATATAGAATCTATATATAGATTCTATATGCAATTAAATTCATTTTCTAGGGGTAATGGACGGTCGCGCTGCAGAGATATATATTCATATGCATGCCCGGCTGTGTCTCGGCAGCGCAACCATACATTACCCCCAGGAATTTAATTTTGACCCCATTTGGGGTAATCTACCCCATTCCCTGACCACTGCCTTAAATGATTAAACTTTTTTTTTTCTTCTATCCTCATGTCCATATATTCACATTTTGAGGGAGCCTGTAAATGACAGAAGTGAACTAGTTGGTATGAGCTTTCGGCGGTCGCTAATTACCAGCAAATCGCAATTAGCTTCTTGCTCCCAAATGCTGGAAAATGGATAAGACCGATTGTTTGGATAGATTTTCTAAATCAAACAGCATTAACCAATTTGTCTCAATGACCACTCTGCTTTCCAGCATTTGGGAGCAAATGGTTGATTGTCATACATTACTAGATTTATGCTCCCGCCAGATAAATGTAGGGGTATACCCAGCATTAGATGTATTTATTTATTTTCCTTATGGGGGGGGGGGGGGGTGTGTTAATTAGGAGCATGGTAAAATTAGTATGATAAATCAGTCTTATATGCCCTACGGGTGCCGGACAACTCACCGACAGATGGGATTCCGACAGTCATTACCCAGACTGCTCCCTCGTGGGGGTCCACGACCCCCATAGAGGGAGAATAAAATAGGTGGCGAGCGCAGAAAGCCCGCAAGGGGCTTTTTGCGCTCCCCCCGCTGTGCAGTCAGGATTCCGACGTCAGGCTAATGACTGTCGGAATCCCGACTGTTGGTGTGTTATACCACACCCATGCCCTACACATGTAGCGACCCGCTGAGCGTTCTGAGTGATACTAGATCGCTCAGCATGGTCGCTTAGAACACTGCGATGTGCCATTGCTGAGCAATCTGTTCACTGGCCCTGACTGATAATAACCAGAGTGCAGGTTATTGAATCGCCGTGATGCGCGGGCCGTGTTTGCTATCCCCCTACACACACAGCAATGTAGGGGCATTTTCTGAACGCTATAGTAAAATTACTTAGAAAATGACCTGATATCGCTGTGTGTGGACCCCTTAAGAAAATACTGCATCACTGTAAAGCTGGGTACACTGTATGATGTGTTAGCGATATGAACAATGATATCATTAAGCATATCGTTCAGTGTGTACCCACTCTAACAATAACCCCACTGTCTAAACTTCCAGTCAAATCTGACTATCGTCAGTGACCAAGCTCAGGGGGTGTCTCGTTGAGGTCACTGAGCAATATCACTCAGTGTTTGAAGCGCATACGTTTCATTTTGCTGCACCGCCAATATCTTTAACAATATTGGAAGTCCACATAAAAACATGGCCACCTTACAACATTTCTATTATCTTCTTGCGGTTATGGTATATTAAATCTACAAAGGTCCACAATTGGTCAACAGGGTCAAAAAGTCGACAGTCATAAGGTCAATATGGTCAAAAGGTCGACATGGAAAAGATGGACATGAGTTTTTCATGTTTTTTTGGTGTCTATGTCAACATAGGTTGGCATGGTTACCGTGTAAGTGTACCGCATCCACTCGCCATGCTTCTGGCATACTATTATATTCTCCCACCAAGCCAGTGGATGATAGGGTCTTCACTACTGCCTGTCGACACATGTCGGTTAAAAAAAATCCTCATATCGAACTTTAGATCCTAGACACTGTAGGTCTAATGACGGCATACCGTTCTTGCAGGGATACCAAACTTACATGCAGAAAAGATCAGAAATACTTCTATACATACAGTATTGCAGTAAACAAGTTGCCTATGCATTTGTGTGTGACATCATGAAAGTTTCAACCTGCATAGTGCAGCTTATCTACAGTAGCTAGAAAAACCCATGAGAGACCAGCATTTTAAGAAATAGCCTAATATATTATTACACTCAGAGAACTGTCCACATGATATTAGTATGCGGACTTCATAAAGAAGAACAATGCACAGACTCAGTGCAATATTTGGGGGAGAAAAAGCTAACATCTGATCTTACCTCCCTAAGTGGAATTTTGTACCATTGTTTCTGAAAACCTTCGTCCCTCTGAGGGGATTTATCAGCCCGGAAACTCCAGATCCCATTCAGCTCCTTAAGTTCCCTGGTTGGGGTTTCTCTGGGATATAACATCCCCCCAGTCAGAGCATGTGCGACAACATCACTGAGAAGTATTACTGCCAAACAGCTCCACCAAGGTGCAGCCATCAGCCCAGGGGACAAGAAGCAATGTTAGTTGTAGTGCTGGTAGCAGATACCCGCACTTCCCTCCTGTCTGCACTGCAGTAGCACATACAGAGAACTCGTTCTGCCTGTCCTGGCCCTGGGGCAAGAGGGCGTACCAGACCAGTGCTGGGATCACATGACCTCCGCTGTCACATGACATTCAGTAGGGGGAACTGCTGCTGCTCAGCTGCCGATCACCAGTCGGTCAGTCACTCAGGAGCAGTACGTAGTCACACTCAGCGTTACAGCAACAGGAGGCTGAAGTTAGCTTCTTATTTGGACAGCTACTTTTTCACTTCTTATTCGGTATCCCGCATCTTATTCAGAAAAGGTTAATAGTAAAATAATTAAGCAAGATCATTAAATTATTATTGTACAAACAACAAAATATCCATGACACAAATCTCAATTGTATTTTGCCTGTGCAATTTTAATAATTAAATAGGCTGGCAAAGGGGCATATAGGTCCCATATTTCACCATTTTTAATAAGTAGCTGGTGTCCTGCTAGGGTTAAACAGCATTGGTCAAACAATATGACACTTGAAAACCCACACAGGGGGGTCACTTACATATGACCCACCTGCAAATGACTTTGACTAACAAGGATTTTGGCAGAAATAGGGCACTAAAGAGGGCATAGGTCCCAGATGTCATCATTTTGAATAAGTAGCTGGTATCCTGCAAGGGTGAAACAGTGTTGGTCAAACAATTTTACACTTGAAACCCACACCGGGGGGTCACTTACATATTACCCACTTGTAGTTTCTTTTGACCAACAAGCATTTGGGCAGAAATATGGCACTAAAGTGGGCATGGGTCCTAGATTTAATCATTTTGAATAAGCAGCTGCTGTCCTGCAATGGTTAAACAGTGTTGGTCAAAAAATATTACACTTGAAACCCACCCAGGGGGGGGGGGGGTCACATACATATAAGCCACTTTCATTTTCTTATGATCAACAAGGATTTTGGCAGAAATAGTGTGATAAAATGGGCATGGGTACCAGATTTCATCTTTTTGAATAAGTAGCTGGTGTCCTGCAAGGGTTAAACAGCGTTGGTCAAACAATTTGACACTTGAAACCCACACGGGGGGGTCACTTACATAGTACCCACTTGTAGTTTCTTTTGACCAACAAGCATTTGGGCAGAAATATGGCACTAAAGTGGGCATGGGTCCTAGATTTCATCATTTCTAATAAGTAGCTGGTGTCCTGCAAGGGATAAATTATGCAGCAATTTTTTGTGAAGGTGCGTACACACGGGGGAGATATATTGCTCAGCCATATATGGCTGAGCAATATATGGCTGAGCAATATATTGCTCAGTTTCTCCTGTTCATCAGCGACCAGAGATGGTCGCTGATGTAAAAGAAACTGCCGGGGGTAGCCCGGCAGTGGAAATCAGCTGGTCGCAGGAGCATGTTCCTGCGACCAGCGATCACCACAGGGGCAAAAACGGGAGCGCGCACCCGGCGATATATCGCCAGTGCACACTCCCATTGCGGGCAATATGGTCGCTCAGCGACCATATTTCCCGCTATTTTGCCCTAAATCGCCCCCGTGTGTACGCACCTTTACAGTTGACCTGCATCATAATTGCTGCCGGAGATGCAGAATCCATCAAAAGAGTGCTCAATTATGTGTGTCAATTAACCAAACCAAATGACTGCCATCAGCAAACAAAGGTTAGATTATTGCAGTGGTTTACAACTCCTTTTTGGGGCCCATTTAATATAAGATCACATATGCAATGCAGCCTGGGTGCCATTTAATGATACACAAAAAGAACACACCCTGAGTCAGCTGACGCTGAGGTGTGATATATTTAGATACACAGCGCGACAGCAGAAAACAGGGATATCGGGCGCAAGTAATTAAAATAATTATACAATTAGATTTTTATATAAACAAAAAGTGTGGCAGGTGCTGCTCTCAGAAGTGAATCTGAATCACTCCAAGTAGAAACACCACAATTAATTTTAAACAAAGTTGTCACACTATAATAATATATAAAATTTATTAATAACAACACATAGATATAATCTCTATAAAATATATCATATTAATCAACACTGACATCTGTTGGGCACATTGATCAAAAAAGCATTGGAGATAATATTTCATATATTGCTTTTAGAAACTTAGTGTCAATAATGAAGCCAATTCTCACCAGTAATAACCACGGTTTCAGATATCCCTTGTAGGTTAATGTCCCGTTCAAATTGGTGCAAAGCAACACAACTAATCCAATGTGAGATAAAATTGCCTCCAAGGTCTGATGTGCACACACACCAGGAGATTTCCCAATTTGTAGGTCCACAGTATTGCTGTGCAATGCCGCTGGTATAGTTACGTTCCCCCAGTGTCCTTGGGGCGGAAATGGCCAGGAGGGGAGAAGGGGACAGTTGGTGAGGGAGAGGGGCTGTACAGGGGCTGGAGGCTAAGACCTGCCGTCCGCAGGTAACCTGCTACTCTATAGGCTACAATGGGCTATGAGTTTGAAAAAACTCAGGACCCCGTGGTGTGCTCCCTACCACCAGTGCTGTGCCTAAACACGTGAAAAGGGGGTCGTGCGATCGAAGTGGGCTTTCTCCCTAAGGAGAAGGGCCCCGTTTTTCCCCTATCGGTGGGTCCTCTTCGCCGAAGCTTAGAGAGACCCGCTTCCTCAACCCTCGGAAGGGTTAGGACGGTGGGTCCTCCGCACCCGAAGGTTTGGAGAGACCCGCATTAGGCTTCCCTCCGTCTTGCGGCTCGGGGTTGCCCTCAAGGGGACCGAAGCTCTCCCCAAAAGGATGAGAGCTTCGGCAAATTGGGGAAATGGAAGGCCCGTAAGGGTCGACCAAACTACCCAAAAAAACGTGACATGGGTGTGGTGAAAGAAACGCAGGCATGCCAGGGTCTGAGAAATCAGCTATGCCCACTTCCAGCCTGTCTCAGTCTCAGAATAGTGGAAGCCTGAGACCTACAACCATTTGCAAAAACAGTTCAGGAATTGCGTAGGGATTTGTGATGAATAGCGATTACGCATCCAATCACAATTCTCTGGCTACTTAGCAAGGGGGCTTTCTTTTTCTGTCTGGGCGGTGGCTTTCTAGTCACAGTCCCCTGGGAATTCTCATATTAGTGATCCATGCTGAATTATCTCCAGAGGACACAGGGGGGTAACTTTACTAAGATGGGTGTTGAACCAATTAGATCCTATATATTATCTTCTAGAACATGGGTCCTTAAACTGCGGCCCTCCAGATGTGGTGAAACTACAAATCCCAGCATGCCTTGCCACAGTTTTCCAATAAGTGTGTTGTAACCCCTTCCCGAAATTTGACGTATATATACGTCATGGCCGGGATGTACTTCCCGACACATGACGTATATATACGTCATGACTTCAAAGTGCCACTGCGTCTAGAGACGCAGTGACAGAGGGACGATGTCTGCTGTCCCTGACAGCAGACATGTCCCTGCATGCCCAGGGTGGGCGGCGATGCCGCCCCCCCGTCAGCGATCGATGTGATTGGCTGTTCAATGTGAACAGCCATTCGCAGCGTTTTCCTGTGTTACCGGCGAATCAGACGCTCGGTAACACAGGTGTCAATCACCGCCGGGTGTGAGGGGGCATGAGGGGGTCATCGGTGACGACGACACCTCACCCCACCTGCCCCCAAGGCTGTGATTGGTCCGTCGGACCGACGGACCAATCACAGCCATGGCGCGCCATTTAAACTAACGGTGACTGCGCTGCAGACGCCATTCCGGTCTGGAATTGCGTGCAGAGCGGTCACCGGCCACTCTGTCCTGCTATACATACCTGAACCTTGCCTGATACTTACCTGATCACCGCTGGTAGCGTGCTGCCAGCAGCTGGATGCTTCCTGGATCTTGTGACTTCCTGTGTGCTGCTGCTGCAGTGTCATAGAGTCACAGATAGTGATAGATAGTCAGAGATAGTGAGATAGTGACAGAGAGTGATATAGAGTGCTAGAGAGTGCTATATTTTGTGTCTGCTGCACCCCCTTTTGTGCTGATCACTATATCTGAGCTGATCAGCAACTTTTTGGGGGTGCAGAGGTTTTTTTTTTATATATATACCTGTCAGTTGCACCAAAGGTTGTGCTGCCTGTGCAACTGACTGCTGCCCCCCCTGCTACCCCCCCTTTTGTGCTGATCAGTTTAAATTAATTAAGATCAGCAACTTTTTGGGGGTCCAGGTTTTTTTGGTACTTATGTAGTATCTGGGCTGCCGATTTTTTGATTGTATGCCTTAAGTTAAGGCATACAATCAGATGCGATGCGATATCGCATCTGATTGATTCCTATGGAAAAATCGGGTCATCGCATCCGATATCGGATGCGATGACCCGATTTTTCCATAGGAATCAATGTTAAAATGATTCCTATGGAAAAATGGGTCCTTTTCATACCCCTACTATCCAAGTGGGCATGGAGTTGGATATAAACCTGTGGCGAGCGTAGCGAGCCACCGAGCCCGAAGCGTGGCGAGCGAAGCGAGCCCCGCGAGGGGACGGTATTCGTCCCCTCGCGGGGCTCGCTTCGCTCGCCACGCTTCGGGCTCGGTGGCTCGCTACGCTCGCCACAGGTTTATATCCAACTCCATGCCCACTTGGATAGTAGGGGTATGAAAAGGACCCATTTTTCCCATTGAATTCCATGTTAAAATGGACTCAGTCCATTTTAACATTGATTCCTATGGAAAAATCGGGTCATCGCATCGCATCGCATCGAATCGCATGGTCGCATGCGATGCGATGCGATCTCCCGATCCGACCCGATTTTGAAATCGGCAGCCCAGATACTACATAAGTACCGTTTTTTTTTTTATATATATATATATATATACCTGTCAGTTGCACCAAAGGTTGTGCTGCGTGTGCAACTGACTGCTGCCCCCCCTGCTGCCCCCCCTTTTGTGCTGATCAGTTTAAATTAATTAATCAGCAACTTTTTGGGGGTCCAGGTTTTTTTTTTTTTATATATACCCTGTCAGGTTGCACCCACAGTTGTGTGCCTGCTGCCCCTCACTGCTAATTAGTGTTGCATCACTGCATCACTGATCTGCAGTTTTTTTTTTTTTGGAGAGTGCAGTGGGGTTTTGTTTTTACACCCACGTTGCTTTTGTGGGTGTCCTGTGGCCGCTGAGCGCTGATCAGTGACGTACAATCACTGAACAGCATTTTTGGCACAGGGTTGATATAATTTTTTTTCTGCAGTTTTTTTTTTATTTTTATTTTTTTTGGAGAGTGCTGTGGTATATTTTTTTTAATTGTTTTTACACCCACGTTGCTTTTGTGGGTGTCCTGTGGCCGCTGATCAGTGACGTACAATCACTGAACAGCATTTTTGGCACAGGGTTGATATAATTTTTTTTCTGCAGTTTTTTTAAATAGTTTTTTTTTGTTTTTACACCCACGTTGCTTTTGTGGGTGTCCTGTTGCCTTTGAGCGCTGTTCAGTGACGGACGTTACTGACCAACATCTGTGCTCAATTTTTGGCGCAGGACCTTTTTTTTTTTTTTTTTTTAACCCCTTCAATTTTTTTATTTTTTTATTGGGATCAAATTCCTGTATAAAGTATTTTTTTTTCTGCACTACATACACACTACACACTACATACCCCCCGTGTTGAAATAAAGTTTGTACCCACCCTACACTATACACGTGTTGAAACATTACACTTACAGAAACACAAAAATAAAAATGGCATCCCAAATGTCATCCCAAATGTCATCCCAGTCATCCAGAAGAATGTATTCAGCGGAGGAGGCATATGCCATGCTTGCCTCTGACTCTGACACAGCCAGTGATGCAAGCGGGGAATTTGAAGGATTCGTCTTAAGCTCCTCTTCCTCCTCTGGTGATGAGGGACCCCCTCAAAGACGCCCCCGTAGAGCAGCTGAGACCCCCCCCCCCAAATGATTGATCCCGTATGGACCCCACCACCAGACAATTTTGAGCCCCAGGTTCCTGAGTTTTTGGCCATCCCAGGAATCCAATTTGATTCAACAGGTCTCAGAGAAATTGACTTTTTCAAATTATTTTTCTCTGATGATTTTATAAATTTAATGGTGGACCAAAGTAATTTATATGCCCAGCAGTTTATTGCTCAAAACCCCACGTCATCATTTGCTAGGTGGACCCCTGTAGATGCAGTAGAGATGATGACGTTTTGGGGTCTGGTGTTACATATGGGCATAGTAAAAAAAGCCAGAAATTAGGCAATATTGGAGTACAGATGTTCTGTACAGCACCCCATTTTACCGTATGGCCATGACTCGGACTCGTTTTGAGACAAGCCTTAAATTTTTACATTACACCTATAATGCACAGTGCCCACCCAGAGATGATCCCACCTTTGACCGGCTATTCAAAGTCAGGCCGGTCATTGATCATTTCAGTGCCAAATTTGCAGAGATGTACATCCCTGAAAAATTTATTTGTATCGACGAGTCCCTTATACATTTTAAAGGAAGGGTTAAATTCCGCCAGTACCTTCCCAATAAGAGGGCAAGGTATGGCATAAAAATGTATAAGCTGTGTGAAAGCACCTCAGGGTACACCCACAGGTTTAGGGTATATGAAGGGAAGGATTCAACAATTGAACCGGCAGAATGCCCCCCCTCCCTCGTAGGTGTTAGTGGAAACATTGTCTGGGATTTAGTGCACCCCTTCCTGGATAAAGGTTATCACCTCTATGTGGATAACTTTTACACTAGCATCCCCCTGTTTAAGGCCCTTGGTTCAAGAGGTACAGCAGCTTGCGGTACTGTGCGTAAGAACCAAAGAGGCCTCCCAAAAACGCACATTGCCCAAGTACTGAGAAGGGGTGAAAGCAGGGGAATATGCACCGAAAATATGTTGTTGGTCAAATATAAGGACAAGAGGGATGTCCTTATACTGACAACAATTCATGGAGACAGTACCACCTCCGTCCCTGTATGAGGTACCAGTACCCACACCTCCAAACCTAATTGTATCCTAGATTACAATAGGTACATGGGCGGAGTGGATCTTTCAGATCAGGTACTGAAGCCGTACAGTCCCCTGCGGAAAACAAAAATCTGGTACAAGAAGCTGGCCGTGTATATCATCTAGATGGCACTGTATAACGCTTACGTGCTATTCCGTTCTACCGGCCAGAGGGGGACATTTATGCACTTTCAAGAGGAAGTCATAAAGGGCCTAATATTTGGGAACCAGCAGGCAGAGGGCCCCAGTACTTCTAGTACTGGCCCCCGTATTGTACCAGGGCAGCATTTTCCTAACGAAATCCCCTCCACTGCAAGAAAGGGCAGGACACAAAAAAGGTGCAAAGTTTGCTATAAAAAGGGAATAAGAAAGGATACTATTTTCCACTGTGAAACTTGCCCCGACAAACCCGGCCTATGTATAAAGGAGTGTTTTAAAATATACCACACATCTATGGATTATTAGGTTCATCATTTCACCGTGCTTCAGGGGTCTTGCTAATGCCACATAGCACCCACCATTCATTCCACCAGAATCTGAGCTGCAAAATCCAAAAATCATTCCTTCCCTTCTGAGTCCTGCCATGCACCCAACTGGTATTTTTTGGTCACATATGAGGCATTGCCATACTCGGGAGAAATTGGGGCACAGATTTTCGGGTGCTTTTTCTCCGCCATACCTTATGAAAATGAAAAATTTTGAGCCAGAACTGCATTTTTGTGTAAAAAAATGTAATTTTTCATTTTCACTGCCCAGTTGTATCAAAATTGGTGAAACCCCTGGGGGTTTGAAATGTACACTATACCCCTAGATGAATTCCCTGAGGGGTGTAGTTTGCAAAATGGGGTCACTTGTGGGGGGGTTCCACTGTATTGGTGCTTTGGGGGTCTTGCTAATGCGACATAGCACCCACCAACATTCCACCAGAATCTGAGCTGCAAAATCCAAATATCACTCCTTCCCTTCTGAGTCCTGCCATGCACCCAAATGGTATTTTTTGGTCACATGTGAGGCATTGCCGTACTCGGGAGAAATTGGGGCACAGATTTTGGGGTGCTTTGTCTCCTTCATTCCTTGGGAAAATGAAAAATTTTGAGCCAGAACTGCATTTTTGTGTAAAAAATTTAATTTTTCATTTTCACTGCCCAGTTGCACCACAATTGGTGAAACCCCTGGGGGTTTGAAATGTACACTATACCCCTAGATGAATTCCCTGAGGGGTGTAGTTTGCAAAATGGGGTCACTTGTGGGGGGGTTCCACTGTATTGGTGCTTCGGGGGTCTTGCTAATGCGACATAGCACCCACCAACATTCCACCAGAATCTGAGCTGCAAAATCCAAAAATCACTCCTTCCCTTCTGAGTCCTGCCATGCACCCAAATGGTATTTTTTGGTCACATGTGAGGCATTGCCGTACTCGGGAGAAATTGGGGCACAGATTTTGGGGTGCTTTGTCTCCTTCATTCCTTGTGAAAATGAAAAATTTTGGGCCAGAACTGCATTTTTGTGTAAAAAATGTAATTTTTCATTTGCACAGCCCAGTTGTATCAAAATTGGTGAAACCCCTGGGGGTTTGAAATGTACACTATACCCCTAGATGAATACCCTGAGGGGTGTAGTTGGCAAAATGGGATCACTTGTGGGGGGGTTCCACTGTATTGGTGCTTCGGGGGTCTTGCTAATGCGACATAGCACCCACCAACATTCCACCAGAATCTGAGCTGCAAAATCCAAAAATCACTCCTTCCCTTCTGAGTCCTGCCATGCACCCAAATGGTATTTTTTGGTCACATGTGAGGCATTGCCGTACTCGGGAGAAATTGGGGCACAGATTTTGGGGTGCTTTGTCTCCTTCATTCCTTGGGAAAATGAAAAATTTTGAGCCAGAACTGCATTTTTGTGTAAAAAATTTAATTTTTCATTTTCACTGCCCAGTTGCACCACAATTGGTGAAACCCCTGGGGGTTTGAAATGTACACTATACCCCTAGATGAATTCCCTGAGGGGTGTAGTTTGCAAAATGGGGTCACTTGTGGGGGGGTTCCTAACTTTTAGCATCTTATGGTGCCTAGAAACCTACATGGTGCCTAAAAAATTATCTCAGAAAAAGGAGGCTCCAAAATCAAGTAGGTGCTCCTTCTATTATGAAGCCTGTGGTTTGGTCAACGTGCACACTAGGGCCACATATAGAATATTTATGAAAACAAAAGAATTGGGGGAATCAATTTTTCGTCACATTTCTCTAGTAAAATCTACTGTGTTCCTTAGAAAAATGTATTAAATTTGCAAATCTGCAAAAAAAATGAAATTTTGAAATTTCACCTACACTTTGTTTTAATTCCTGTGAAACACCTAAAGGGTTAACAAACTTCCAAAATGCTGTTTTGAATACTGTGAGGGGTGCAGTTTTTGAAATGGCATCATTTATGGGGGTGTCTCACATACAAGTCCCTCAAAGTCACATCAGAACTGAACTGGTCCCTAAAAAAATCAGTGTTTGAAATTTTCTTGAAAATTTGAGAATTTGCTATTCATATTTTAAGCCTCCTAGTGTCCAAAAAATTTAAAAGGAAGTTGAAATAATGATGGAAACATAAAGTAGACATATGGTCTATGTTAGTTATTAACTATTTTGAGTGGTATGATTATTTGTCTCACAAGCAGAAAATTTAACATTTTGAAAATTGCTAAATTTTCCATTTTTTTACGACATTTTGGTATTTTTCACAAAAAAACACAGACTGTATCGACCCAAATTTACCACTAATTTGAAGTACAATGTGTCACGAGAAAACAATCTCAAAATCACTGGGATAAGTAAAAGCAAAAAAAAGTTATCCCCACTTAAGTGAGACATGTCAGATTTGAAAAAAAGGGCTCTGTCAGGAAGGCAAAAACTGGCTGCGTCAGGAAGGGGTTAAAACTGTGGCAAGGCATGCTGGGAATTGTAGTTTCACAACATCTGGAGGGCCGCAGTTTGAGGACCCATCTTCTAGAAGGTGCCAAATAAATAGGAAGTCAAATTTGATTGATTGCTAATGGCAACATCCCATATTCAATAGAATCCCCATCTCAGTACATTTACCCCAGTAAGTGTGGCAGGACTGATAAACTGCAATTACACTCATGGCACTAGAAATTAATAAAGGGTGCGCAATAATAAAGTTGGCCTCTAGATGGCAATTACGTGTAGAAAAAGAACCAAATTATGATTTATGATTCACTAATTTAGATAATACAAGCACAGTCACCTTGCGCAGGTCCGATTTGTAATTTGTAGAAGTTTTTATGTACTGTAATAGCAAATTATTTGATAAATAGACCAAAAATGCTATTACGAAAATATATAAAAGCTCTGATTAGAGATTTCCTCCTGTCAGTCAAAAAATTATGGGGCAGATGTATTATAGCGGTGCTTATCGCGCCGCTATAATACTTCCTGCTTCGCCTCATTAATGAGGGGAAGCAGGAAGGGACATCAGTAAGATGTATTAACATCTTGTCTGCCGAAGCGGGGAGCGCTAACTCCCCCCTCCGGTGATGTCCCCTCCTGGAGATAGAGCATCAGTTTAAACTGATGCGCTATCTCCTGTCCCCCGGCAGGCTGCACTGGGCATGTGCGGGATCTCGCTGCTCACGCAAGATCCCCAGCACAGCCCAGAGCTAACAGCAGGGACAGCGATGTCCCTGCTGTTTAGAAAGTGCTTCACCAGCCTGATGCTGACAAAGCCAAAAGCAGCAGCGGGCAGAACGGTCAGCGATGCTGACCTTTCATACATTCGGCCTGCTATCATTTAGATAGCAGAGCCGATATGGACAGGAGTGCATAGCGCCCCTGTCCTGTACCGCATCCCAGCTCCTTCATACATGGGGGAGAAGCGGTATAGTGCACATAACGTGTGCTGATACCCCTTCTCCCCCATAACGACCCTTCATACATCTGCCCCTATGTTTTTAATATTTGTTGCTCTGTCACATTTCCGCTATGTAGTCTAATAGCTTCATTTTTGAATACTACATAATTGTCTAAGTATTAGCAGCTTCACCTTGAGAGCTGTGAAAGATATTCGCATACAAATGTATTGTTTTAATACAAGGCTTGATCTAGAAGTGCCTGTGTTTGAAGACAGGTGGCGTTGCTGAGGCAAGTTGGTATTACTATCGTGTATTACCATCTTTCAAACAACGCCATACCAAATTTCAGATTGATTTATAGGTTTGTTTTTTGCCACCACGACAATGCACCAGCTCTCTGATCTGGAATTGTTGCGGCCAAATTTAATGAATTGCGCTATGAATTGTTACCGCATCCACCCAACTTGGCTCCCTGTGACTTCTTTCTGTTCCCTAACCTCAAAACGTGGCTCACAGGAAAACAAATTCGTAGCGCAATTCATGCAATTTGGCCTCAACTTATTGATCCACCCTCGTATATGTAGAAGATGACTCAGGTAAAACAATGCTCAGGCCAAATCTTCTTTGGGGGTGAATATATAAATGCATGCTGCTGCTAGGTAGTTTATGTACCAGCCGCACACAGCAACCGAGTGCTGGGCGGCTGACTGCAGGGATGAGTGGCAGGGATGAGTGGCTGATTCTGGTGCCCCTCTGATCATTGGGGCCTGGGTCAGCTGTCCCCTTTGACCCCGCTATCGCCTGACCTGAGAGGGAGATTGTGGAATGCATTTGGAAACCCCCTCTAAAATCCTGTGTTTGCAAATGGGAGAGGGGGATTCCATTGTTGCTTACCACTGTGATAATCAAGAGCAGATGAAGTGACTTGAGAGGGACCACAGGAGCAGCTCATATACTACTCCACTGCACCTTATTGCCTGTTTGCACCAGCCAAGACTGCACTACAACTTTGCACTTTACTTCCGGACCAGTTCACCACCCTCCAGGACCTTCCTTCTCAAGCAGCCATTGCAACACCAAGCCTGGTATCTATATACCATAAGGACTGCCTAAAACCATCTTTATATTGATTCCTGGACTACTGGGCAATTTATCCGGATTGGGACATACCTATGCAGTATAATCACCAAGGAGATCACACATACCCCCCGTCTCCCTCTGGTAACTATATATGTGCTGATGCTTACATTGTGGAGTTATATTCAGAGAGCCTCTGTATGATTGCTTTTATACCTTGTTTTATTATCACCATATATGTTTTTATGAGAGCTCTCATTTATTTCTTTGTACAATAAATGTTTTGAATTTATGTACATGTGGTAGTGTACATTCTTTTCAGTTAAACCTAGCGCTGTACTCCCCTCTTTTTTGCCTATACATTTAATATCGGGAGACCTACACACTCCCTGTACAGCAGCTTTGGTTGTGCCTTGGTTCTATCCTCCTTTGTTCTTTATACAGGAGCTCAGAGCTCCTCTGCTCTGTGGGCTGCCAGACCATGGTGCGTGACTGGAGCAGGGGCCATATATGGCAATTGGCCCCACAGTCCCAACTGGACTTTGGCTTCCCTCTGGCTGGACTGCAAGTGTATCCCCTGGCTTGACAGGTGCAGCGGGGAAGAGCACAGACTGAGGTGGAACTGGAGAGTAGATCCACTTCATTGTGCAAGCTGCCATACAGTTGGGCAGGTGCAGCAGCGACTAGCAGCGACAGTGGACAGACTGCAGCCATTAAGCAGAGCATGGAGAGCACACCTTTATGTCGGCACCTTGCATACCTTGGCTGATCGCCTTGTTTCGGGTCACCTGTTTTTGTTAGGATTGGGATGCCGGCTCTCAGTCTATCGCCAGCATCCCGATAAAGATGATCTCAACAGGGGTCAGGTAAGTATACTTACAGTACCTATTTAATCGTTAGTCTCATAATCCTTGTGACGGTGAGATTTGACATTAGATTCTGATTATATAGTAAAATGGCATGCAGATCGCACAGGTTTTTTACCTTGCGATCCCGATGCGCGCTCCCGTGACAGCACAAATCGAAACCCAGATAGACAGGACAGCAATGACTATATAGTGCAAATCTAATGCTGATTGTATGAATTGTATGTAAAAAACACAGAGATAGCAAAGATTGTATAGCAGTAGAATATTAAGTCGAATAGCAAGGGAATCTCATCGTGTGTACACACCATAAGTGTTGTGTGTTGTCCGAGTTTACTTTGACTTTTAAAAATATTTTTATTTTCTCATAACAGGCAACTAAAACATTATGTACAGGGGTTTCTTTATTTTATGAGCATGAAATAAAAGTTCTGTTATAAATGAACTATCCATTATATACAGTGGCATAACTATAAATTTGCTCCCCCCTGCCAAAAAACTTTCTGTCGCCCCCCCATTATTCACCTTACACTATATGCCACTCACCGTAGGACCCCTTTCACATATATACACACACACTATATATGTTTACAATCTATATGAATGTAATCACATTGGGATTTGATGGTTGGCCAGAAAGATTTTATTTTTAATATCTTTTAATACAGGGTACTGTTATTGATAGCAAAATTCTCTTAGTGGTCCTGTTTAACAAGTTTCACTAGATTAAATATTCAGTCCTATTATGTAGAACTGTTAAGGTGAGTACACACGGCAGGATATGATGTGAGATGCGAGTCCCGATACGATCAGTATCGGGACTGGCATCGCTCGGCATGCATGCAGAGGGACATTTTATCTGCAGATCTGCACTATATAGTCTTGGCTGCCCTCTCTATTTCACTGCCAATCAGCAGCGCATCGGGCTCGCAAGCCCTAAAAAAAACATGCGATCTGCTTTCGATATGGCTTCCGGTGTTCACTATATCGGCAACATCGGAAGCCATATCGCCCCGTGTGTACACACTATTAGACTCCAAAGCTTATGTAATATTGCCTGGAAGTCGATACTTTAAAGTAGCATTTTCATACATTGTCGCTACAATCTGGGTACATTGAAATATTTACTTTTCTATCCACTACTGCAGAGCCGGCCCTAACCAAATTGATGCCCTAGGCAAGATTTTGCTTGGTGCCCCCAAAGTCCTCTGCTACAGTAGTTCCACCTCTGGCCCAGCACCAGTGGGGATTAAGGCTGTGGGGTGATGGTCTGTGAGCAGGAAGGTTTGTGTGTGTGTGGGGGTGACAGGATGAGTGGGGATGATGGCTGTGGGGCGACAGGCTGTGAGCGGGATAGTGAGGGTACAGGATGAGTGGGGATAATGGCTGTGGGGTGATGGTCTGTGAGCAGGAAGGTGTGTGTGTGTGTGTGGGGGGGTGACAGGATGAGTGGGGATGATGGCTGTGGGGCGACAGGCTGTGAGCGGGATAGTGAGGGTACAGGATGAGTGGGGATGATGGCTGTGGGGTGACAGTCTGTGAGCAGGAAAGTGAGGGTAGATGGTGTTGGGTGACAGAATGATTGGGGCTAATGGCTTTGGGGTGACAGGCAGTGAGCAAGAAGGTGAGGGTAGCTGGTGTGGGGTGACAGGATGAATAGGCATGATGGATGTGGGGGACAGGCTGTGAGCGGGATGGTGGGGGTAGTGGGTGTGGGGTAGTGATGAGTGGGGATAATGACTATGGGGTGACAGGCGGTGACAGGGTCGATTTTAGCTGTGTGCCAGGAGTGAAGAGAAGAAAGGCAGAAAAAAAAACTATTAAAAAAGCCAGATGCAAAACATGCTTATAGGAAATGGATATACATAGGGCATAGATGTCAGCAGTCACTCACTGTATGGAGCGCTCCTAAAAATATCTGAAAATATCTCCAATCTCCACCAAGGCTTCTTGTTCCCAGACACAGAGAGTGATGTCATCAGGTCACATGTGTCCCGGGTTTCCATTTGTCAGAAGGCTGGGGAGGCACAGCGGCCGGGTGGGGACTCTGCAACTTGTCCTTCTGCCTGTTGGTCTGTGGGGTGCAACACAGGGTGGGTACATCATAAATGATCGCACCATCTCCTACTGCCTGTCTCATTGCAGGGGCGGGCCTTGGAAGCTGCTAGCTTTGTAGACAGAGCAGAGCCCTTAGAGTTCACACCCCCTGCTGTATTTTTGCATAAATGCTGGATAGTTGTAAGTACCTTGTTCAAGAAAGGATTATTTGGTACTTGTTTCCTATCTGGGCGCCCACGATTGAAATCGCGGTCATCGGGGGTAAAAATCGCGGTCATCGCGGGCTTCGCGGGTAAATCGGGATGCCCGCGATGACCGCGATTTTTACATAGGGAACAATGTTAAAAAGGCTTGATTGACCGCGATTTTACTGTTAAATGGCTCAATGGACCCGATTTGGCCATAGGAATCAATGTTAAATGGGCCACAGAGCCCATTAACCCTTAAATGTCCCCCCCAATTTTTAACGCCACCCCACGATCCACGCCAACCCGAAGCGTGGCGAGCGCAGCGAGCCCGCGAGGGGCGGCGGTACGCGTCCTCCGACCTTTTCATGCCCTACTATCCACTAGGGCGTGGAGTGAGAATAGAATAGTGTGGCGAGCGCAGCGAGCCACCGAGCCCGAAGCGTGGCGAGCGCAGCGAGCCCCGCGAGGGGACGCGGAGACCTTCACAGGTAGACGCGTCCCCTGGCGGGCTTCACAGGTGTCGGCGTCGCCACGGACACCTGTGAAGCCCGCGAGGGGACGCGTATAACTGTGAAGGTATCCGCGTCCCCTCGCCACGCTTCGGGCTCGGTGGCTCGCTGCGCTCGCCACACTATTATATTCTCACTCCACGCCCTAGTGGATAGTAGGGCATGAAAAGGTCGGAGGACGCGTACCGCCGCCCCTCGCGGGCTCGCTGCGCTCGCCACGCTTCGGGTTGACGTGGATCGTGGGGTGGCGTTAAAAATTGGGGGGGACATTTAAGGGTTAATGGGCTCTGTGGCCCATTTAACATTGATTCCTATGGCCAAATCGGGTACATTGAGCCATTTAACAGTAAAATCGGGTCCATCGCGGGCATTTAACATTGATTCCTATGGGAAATCGGGAGCATCGCGTCGCGGGCATCGCGGGTACATTTATGGCCGGCCGCGACGCGACCGACACGATTTCCATGTTTAACATGGGTTTCAATGGGAAATCGCGGTCATCGCGGGCACACATAAATGTACCCGCGATCAGATAGGGCGCCCAGATAGGAAACCAGTACCGATTATTTTTTTGCATTTTTTTTTATCTTTTGCATTGCCTCGATTAGTAGTATTATACTGTAATGATAGTCGTTGTTATATTATGTATTGATTGACAGTCATTAATATAGTCAATAGGCTCTGACAGCATAAAAAATAAAATGACTGTTAATATGTGTGACTGATAGTTACTGAACAGAGTATGGGCTAGGCCAGGGCTGGGCAATTGCGGCCCTCCAGATGTTGAGGAACTACACATCCCAGGATGCTTTGCATTAGTTTTGCTATGTGGCCATGCTGAAACTGATGCAAGGCATGCTGGGATATGTAGTTCCTCAACATCTGGAGGGTTGAAATTGCCCAGCCCTGGGCTAGGCACTACTGCAGGCTTTCCGAACCACGGTCCTCAAGGCACACCCACAGTACAGGTTTTAGTGATATCCAGGCTTGAGCACAGGTGACTTAATTAGTACCTGAGTGATTCTGATTAATCCGTCTCTGTGCTAAAGCCTGTATATCACTAAAACCTGCACTGTTGGTGTGCCTTGAGGACCGTGGTTGGGAATGCCTGCACTACTGTCTACTCTATACCATTAGCAGTTACACTAGCCCTCTTATATTGGTGATTGATGAGCACTTATAATAGTGCGCACTACAATGAGCTGCGCTATCAGATCATTCCAATTCAATATCAGCTACAGTATAACCCCCCCTTCTCACAGGTTTAAGGCAAGAGCCGACCTAGGAGCACATAATCCACACTGTCTACACTTAAATAGGCTTTATGCACTATGCTGTGCCATTGGGATGCGGTCAATTTCCCGGCGGTCAAAATCCCGACCGCCAAAATCCCGAAACTTTCTCCCTCTGTGGGTGTCCACAACACCCATAGAGGGAGAATAAATTAGCGTGCCGAACCCGCAAGAGGGGGCGATCTACGTCCCCCTCTTATCGGGATTTCGGCGTCGGGATTTTGACCGCCGGGATTCCATACCAAATCCGTGCCATTAACCCCAGGAGATATATAGTCTGGCTTTGAAGTTGATATTATGTTTGCACTGCAATATGCTGCCGCTCTCACCAGCGATAAATAATGGCTATTATTGTTCTTTGTAATCAGTTAGAGCAGAGGTTCCCAACCCTGGTCCTCAAGTACCCCCAACAGTGCACGTTTTTCAGGTCACCCGGCAGGTGCTCTCATTATTCATACAAATTTTAAAAGATCCACAGGTGGAGGTAATTATGTCACGTGATTCTGTTTGGAGACCTGGAAAATGTGCACTGTTGGGGGTACTTGAGGACTGAGGTTGGGAACCACTGAGTTAGAGCAAAGATTTATACTGTTGCATTTCATTAGTTAGCGCTTATGTTTAACTGAGCCACTATACTGTAAATCATGTATTTAGTTTCACAGCCTTGCAGCAGATAAGCGGCATTTCCCGGCTGCACCATCAGTTAAAAATCATGTAGGGAAACAGTGTGTTTTGTTATTAATAATATGTACCAATGGATTTATCAGGAAGGCTGGTCCAGCTGTGAAATTATTGTTATAATGTGCGCTGCAATGTGCTGCCGCGCTTTTAAGCCAAAATCAGTTTTGTGAACACTGGCTGCTAATGCTCTTTGTAATCAGTTGGAACAAAGATTTGTAATGTTGCATTCCGTTTAATTGGCATTTGTGCTCAACTGAACCACTATCAATTTATCTATGCACCATTAGTTAAATCATGTAACGATACAGTATGTTTTATTATAAATAATATGTGTCATGGACAGAGTGGCGTAACTAGAAATTTTGCTCTCCCCTGTCAAAAAGGTTCCTGGCTCCCCCCTCCATAATGCCCATTACACCAAACCGCAACACCCTTTACACCAAAATGAGATACCGTAAGACAGAGGGACAGTGGCACATACACACTGGGTGACAGAGCGGACATACACATGGGCCTGGTGAAAGCTTACAAAAATTCCCCACCATGTGACAGCCTATAGAGAATCCAAACCTCCACACCCCCGCCCAGGTGACAGCTACAGTATAACAGCACCACTCCCCTCTGACCAGGTGTCTCTTTTCGATGACACCCATCCCTTTCCACCCGGTGATGGCCAAAAAAGATCACCCTTCCACCAGTGACAGTTTGCCCTTCATGCTGAATAGGCAGCTATGTTTGAAGTTACTTGCAGTTTGCTGCCGATACTGCTGCATAGAACAGCTCCTCCATGGTACCGTAGTTCCATCCTCCTGCATCTGGCTGCATCCTCTTCCAGCATTTGCGCAGCGGAACTTAATATTTCTGCATCCAGACCATCCATCATATTCCTCTATACCCTTGGAAAATTACCTATACGTGGAATCTGCACAATATTACAACTCTAATAAAGGAGACCTGCAGCGATCCCTAAGAGTGAAATCCATGATCTGGAAGGTGATTGGCATTTGAGTATGCAGAGAGTGAGGCTCCCAGCGCCGGCTCCCTATTCATAGGAGTCATGCTGGTGTGAGCGTGTACAGGACCAACTTACCATCGCCCATTCCATCCTGAGACGTCCCACGGCGGCTCCCACTGCAACGGGGTCACGATGGTGTGAGCGGGTACGGGACCAACTTACCATCCTTTCGCCCACTGCGTGTCTGCTCTCAGCACTGGCTCCCCTCCATCAGAGCAACGCTGGTAGAAGCACTCTATTACATCACTTCTCAACGCCGCACCAAGCCAGCAGCCGGTAATATACCATCTATTTGTTTGCAGGCCACAGAGGCACATGATCATTTAAAGAACATTCAGTTCAGTTGCATTAACTTTGCTTCAAACTTTTATATTTATCTGAAGTATATACAAAAATACAAGGGAAGCTACAATTGTTTCTAAATGGGTCTGAGTTGCCCAGAAGGAAATTATTAACATAATTGTTCAATGAAGGTGGATGCTGATGCATTTTATGAATCAATGAATATAGAATTTATTATAAATCTTTTTTAAGGTGTATTTAATTATTGTTTTATTAATTTTTTACTATATATGTGATTTAGATTATCATCTTTATAAATACTAAATAAAAATAGTAAATTAGATCAATACAGTGCGCTCTCTGGTTGTTACTTTTTACTGTATACAGCAACCTGTCTGCTCCGCCTCCTCTCACAGCGGCAGTGTTGACAGTGACTTGTTATTATGCCACACACCATAATGCCCTTACACATTGTTACACACATAATGCCCATTGGATGTAATGTCCCTTACACATAATTTCCCAGCTGTGAGGGATGCGGCAGCCATTGCAGCCCAAAGTCCTGACACTTGTCTTGGTAAACCCACTCTAGTGACCCCTCTCCTATGACATCCGGTAACATTAATGATCTCCTCTCTTAATGATCTCACTTGGTGGCGATTCCTGTGATATTTTTTTTTATTTAGGTGAGGAAGGTGATATCACCTTCCTCACCTAAATAAAAGAAAAATATCACAGGAATCGCCACCAAGTGGAAAGATACCTTTATGAGCTTCGTACCAACTTGTCTAAACGTGAGTTTGGTACGCACAACATATTTCCACTTCACTGAAGAGCACCCAAATGTTTGATTACGTAGACTTATATCAAATAACCACATACACGTTATAATTTACGGTTTTTATCTTATTTTTCTGCTCACGGACACTCACCTTGGCGGATAAACGGCCATTAAGATCAAAAATCATCAGAAGTATCTTTGAGGAGGAAGAACCAAAGGAGTCATTGAGTATATATTGCGCCTCATTGTTTAAAAGTTCCAATTCTTGTTGTGTTGTTGTATAGTTGTAAGGTGTTGGTGACACTTTGGGAACTTTAAAACTAGGGCTGCACTGCGCCATATAAGATCCTGTAACCCCCATTTGCATTAGCCATACTATGAAAGCTTTTGCGGTCTCTGAGGCAGATGTCTTCTAGTTCTACGCTCATATTGTTTCTTTTACACCCATGCCTAAAACACTGTTGGTCTACAAACTGCTTAAATGACATGATCCACCCTTCTGTACACCTCACTCCTCTTGCCACACTTACAGAGTTTAGGTGTTACCAGTTTTTGGATACCTTGGGATCTGAATGTTTATACGCCTGAAGCAGTCGCATGATTCAAAGCAGTATTTGCCAGACACAGTAAAACCCCATACACACACTAAGCAATATTTTAAATAATATTGCTTATTTTGGCCCATGTGAGCAAAATCATTTATAATATTACTGAGTGTATGCTCAATATGGTTAAAGATTTGGACTATATCATCGACTATATGTAGGGAGCGGCATTCCAATGACATCACTGAATTCTACCATTAACCATATGGTTCAGTGCATTCGCTCAATATAGTTTTTTTCTGTGAACTTCCTCGGTATCCTGAACAATCATTGACTATATCATCCACGGAGCGAATCGTCTAGTATACGCAGCTTAACACTGCAGGTAGCACCAATAGAATGCAAGGGATACGATTTTATATCTTGCAGGTTTTGTTATATGGCAGAGTAAGTGGTAACATGTACACGCCTAACAGGTTTATAGTTTTACTGGATACATGTTTCCTGCCTTTATTACACACATTGTTATACAGATGACTTTTTATTAGTGTATTTTATTGTTTAGTAATGTATGTATGTATGTATGTATGTATGTATGTATGTATGTATGTATGTCTCTTGAAAAACATCTATTTATTCATCTATACTGTGTGGGTGTGTTATGTTATGTTATTTTGTTTATCTGAACTTGGTTAACTTCATTAACCCGTTGAGTGCCAACATTTGTGAGAGATGTGCACCCAAGGCAGGGAACAGGAACTGCATGGGTTTTTAAAGATGGCAGGTGCTAGAATAAACACTATAAAGGGAAACATTACAGGTCATGATAATGAATAAAAATGATTGCTTGGTAATTTTCACACCTATTTTGAGACTTGGAATTCACTTGGCACTCAAAGGATTAAACTTTGCAAAAACGTATTTTAGAGCAATACTGCTAGAACAGTGTTGGGAGAAGGACTGTTGTAATTGGTACCATCTAATGTTCTCTGCTGAATAAAGCTCAAAGAATGTATACACTGAATGTGCTATCTCCTATTCATTCACTTTGTTGGTCAAACAAAAAACATGAAATATAGTATATGTCTGTATTCTAAACATTTCAATAATTGGTTAATTCACAGGTTCTCAATCTCGGCCCTCAGGACCCCACACATTGCATGTTTTGCAGGTCTTCCTACAGAATCACAAGTGAAATCATTAACTCCACCTGTGGATCTTTTAAAGTGTGTCAATGAATGCATCTGTGCACCTGACGGGTGACCTGGAAAACGTGAACTGTGTGGGGTAATGGGGACAGAGTTTGAGAACCACTGGGTTAATTGATCTATATTACCCATGTAACAGAACTTCAAAGATACATTGCAATATTTACACATATGATCACTTTATTGAAACTGGCTTAAATCAGGCAATGTCTGTTGGTCAATATTTTGACTGGGAAATGCTTCTGATAACTCTGTTGCCTGTAGCTGATAGGACACACTCAGTATGTGATCCCATTTACAAAAGTCACAGGGAGGAATGTAATCGGATGTAAGGATCAGAGATTTTTTAAGAGTTCTCACATTTTTTTCAAAGTGGCAATTATTTACACGGCAGAACCAGGTTGATTTTGCCATGTAAATTATTGGAATTTAGAATGCTGATTTGGCAGAAATAAACCACCACAAAAGAGCAGAATAGAATTATCAGAAACCTTTCTCTCACCTTTATACCCAAATGCCTTTTTCCTAATTTTACATTCACTTGCCATCCTTTTTCAAGACAAGGTACAGTACAACAAAATAAAACACACACACACACAACGCCAATCTGTTATACCTTCTTCCCAAACAATATATATTTTGCTCCACAGGAAACTTGTGCAGAATCTCTAAATAATATTACAGGACGAAATGTTTATGAAAATGGATGACTACAATCTGACTTTAATAAACCCTGCAAATATAATCCACACCCTTTGACCTTTTGAATATAAAACAGTGTGATTGTATGGCTGTTGGGATAGTGAAAATCCCAAAAATGTAAGTTACTAATAAAGAATGTCAGGTTTGTGCTTTACACATAGTGAAGTGGGAAAGGTGTGAGGCGTTCGTAAAACTGGCACAGGATAACGTTATACTACAGGTTGGTTACAAAAGAGAGATGAACACGTGCGCAGCACTGCTAAGCCAGAAGGTGACGTACAGTACATAAATACTGACTTGTGTAATTCTATTCACGGTACATGAAGCTCCTTGAACATACAAAAGCAATCAAGCATAAAACAATGACTGATTGTGTATTAAAACTGCATGTGAATCCAAAACAGGGAATGGAAATGCAGAGTTGCAGCAGTGCCCGATACTGCAGACTAGGAAATACATGTACAAGAGATAACACTTTGGCACTGCTGAGGCAGTTCGTTGCAGGAGGAGATCAAAACCTGAATTACAGACATTCTCAGTAGCAAAGGTTTAGGGCCTACTGCTGATGACAAGGGATGCAGAAATCCAGGCTGGCAATACACTTGGTGAAGCTTTCTTGAGAGGCATATGGCACAGCAGAGTTCTGAAGGAGGATCAGATTGTTTAAAAACAAAGACACAAAGGCACCTCGACAAGGCAATCTCAGAAGAGATAATATATAAAATCCTTGTAGCAAGAGGAGATAAGTAGTTGCATTTCCTTTTAAATAACTTTTTGCATGGCATGGAGGATGTATCTGTATCGTGTTATATGGGCTCTGGTTTCAGTTTTTCTGCTAAGAAGTCGTTGACAAAACTCTCCACAATCTCTGGTGTTATCTCCTCCACATCCCTGACATACTTTGCTCTGGCGGACATGTCCAGTATGGTTAACAGAGGAGCGGCTTCTGGGAGGTTTGTGAAGTCCCGCAGGGAGTCTGTCATGTCATCCTGAAAGAACAAAGACAATCAATATTCCTGCTGGAAATGCAAAGCTGTCAATGCGGAAGCAAAACTGTGTAATATAAGGCTGTAAGGGGATGACAGATGTCCATGCTGCTTTAACACCAGGAATAAGTGAGCATCATGCTAAGGGCATATATTAACCCTTTGAGTGCCAACATCTCTGTGAGATGTTCAAAATATCTGGAAAAAAAATGCCAGTGTCGCTCACATTTGTTATATAATGAAAATAATAAATGTTATGTAAAAAAGATGATATTTTCTATATAAAAAGGTAAACAGTACAGGTCATAATGAGGAATTAAAAAAAGTTTGCTTGCCAATTTCTACACCTATTTTGACAAACTCACTTAAAACTCAAAGAGTTAAGTATGTAAAGACATAATCACAGCACCACTGTAGCTGTGGGTGCAGGCGATACAGTGCTTTTTGATAGTACAGAGCAGCCATTGGCAAATTTTATGCTGACTGCTGGCATCCTGACTGTAAAGGCCCCCATACATTAGGCCGACTTGTTCGAAGGACAAGTCTGACCTAATCTACTGACAAGTCCCCTGGAGGGGTCACATACGATTTATCACATGCAGTCCCCCGGGGGAGCTGCTGTCAGCGGGAGCCGGGAGCTGAGCAGGACATGGGGGCTGCAAGCAGGCAGCGGACGCAGCCTGTAATACCTGCGGTGGAGGGAGCCAGATGCCGAGCGGGGGACTGCAAGCAGGAAGCCAGGCAGGGGAGGCAGTGGGCGCACTGGTGCAGGCAGTGAACTCCGCGAGGGGACCAGAGAGCAGAGACCGTGTAGCGTAGGGGAAGCCGGGCAGCAGTGGGCGGACATAGAAATGAATTAACAGTCAGTGATTGGCTGAGAGCTCTCTCAGTCAGAGAGCTCTCAGCCAATTACTGGCTGTCCATTCATTTCTATGTGCCCGGCTTCCCCTACGCTACCCGGTCTCTGTCTCTGATCCCCTTGCGGCGTTCACCGCCTGGAAGTATCTATTTGCGGCATTCCCCCCCCGCCCAGGATAGTGCGCCCACTGCCTCTCTAGCCCGGCTCCCAGCTTACAGTCCCCCGCTCGGCTCCCTCCACCGCACGTACTATACGCTGTTTCCCCTGCCCGCCTTGGGCTGCACATAAGATTTAACAAATCTTATGTGCAGCCCGTCCGACCTCCTGAATCCGACCCGATGCGCACGGGACAGCGCATCGGGTCAGATGGGATGTCTACACATGCGATTTGGCCCGATTTCACGGCCCGATTCCTCCGAATCGGGTCAAATCGGGCCCAAATCGCATAGTGTATGGCGGCGGAGGGATAGCATTAGGTGGTGGTGGTGGTGGTGGTGGGGGGGGGGGGTTTGATGCTTGGTACAAGGATTAGGCACTATCAGGTAGAGTTAGGCTGTGCAGGGAGGTCAGGATGCCTGTGGCCGAATTCTAACTGCTGGCATCCCGTCTGCCACTCATCTGTATGTATTCCAAATGTACATCGCCAATGGTCCTGTGTACACTAATGCCCCTTTCAGGCCGCACTTTTTACCCCTTTACCCGGTATTTTGCAGTTTTTTTACAGTTTCAAAATGGTAATAATGTGAAGTCTGAAAGGTGCAGAGTGAATTTACTGGTTTTATAAAATTGGTATTTTGCAACGGTAATAAAGCAGTGTTTTACTCGTTTCAGAACCGTTTTTTTTTTTTTTTTTCATCCACTGTTTTCTATGGGTTTAAATGGGTTCAATGTTGTGAAGGTACAAAAAAAAGGCATTGAAATACCATTTAAGGACAAAAACTGCATTGAAATACAGTTTAAAGATATGCCATGTGTGAAAGGGGTTTACGCTCTCTGACCCGTTTTTAGAAATATTTAAAAATACCAGGTCCATGCCGTTTTTGCGGTGTGAAAGCAGCATGACTGTAATTCATACATACATTTGTTATGCCTAACATAAGCCTTGTACGTCTGACTCCTCTCATGGGCAACATATGCTAAAACCGGTACTTATGTAGTATCTGGGCTGCCGATTTCAAAATCGGGTCGGATCGGGAGATCGCATCGCATCGCATGCAACCATGCGATTCGATGCGATGCGATGCGATGCGATGACCCGATTTTTCCATAGGAATCAATGTTAAAATAGACTGAGTCCATTTTAACATGGAATTCAATGGGAAAAATGGGTCCTTTTCATACCCCTACTATCCAAGTGGGCATGGAGTTGGATATAAACCTGTGGCGAGCGTAGCGAGCCACCGAGCCCGAAGCGTGGCGAGCGAAGCGTGCCCCGCGAGGGGACGAATACCGTCCCCTCGCGGGGCTCGCTTCGCTCGCCACGCTTCGGGCTCGGTGGCTCGCTACGCTCGCCACAGGTTTATATCCAACTCCATGCCCACTTGGATAGTAGGGGTATGAAAAGGACCCATTTTTCCATAGGAATCATTTTAACATTGATTCCTATGGAAAAATCGGGTCATCGCATCCGATATCGGATGCGATGCGATGCGATATCGCATCGCATCTGATTGTATGCCTTAACTTAAGGCATACAATCAAAAAATCGGCAGCCCAGATACTACATAAGTACCCTAAAACCTTAACTGAGCTAGCCGCTTCCTGGCTGAGATGGCTGCATATGGAAATTGTATCCGCAAACAAAACAAAATTAACAATTCTAAATAGAAAAGCATTGCATTTATATTTTTCTTTCACTAGAGGGTACAAAGTGGGCACTAGATAAAGGGCAGTGCCAGGACAGTATGCTGAAAGCTGAGAACATGGTAACAGGAAATGCAAGGCTAAAGTACATAGATATACAGACAACACCTCTATGTGGGCTGTAATGGGACTTGTGCCAATCTAAATGCCATTTTACAATCAAAAATGACATTGTACAACTGGTTTACTCTGCCTGCCCTGCAAAAGATGTAAACACTCTTCTCTTAAGTGCCAGCAAATTAGTTACAGGATTATATAGTTGAATGCAGCAGCAAAACAAAAGTTATTTTTATAAAAGCGATGCGTTTCCCACCACCCATCTTCCAGACTGAGCACCCTGAGAATTGTTGTGTTGTGCTCTATAAACAATGCTCACACCATGGAGGGCTTTGCCATCTGCCAGCACAAGCAGCACAGCGGAGAATGTTTCATTTCTAGTAGTAAGCTCTGGTGCTCTGGTTATATTAGATCAACAGTGGGGGATTTATCAACGTCGGCTGGCTGCCAAGAACAAAGGCAACATTTCTTCTGTTTAGCTAATAGGCCACTACATATGGCAGCATTTACTAACAGTATGATCAGGGCAAGCTGTAGAATACTGCACATATACACACTACAATTCTCTTTAAGCATAATAAACCATGCTGTATAAAGTCAGTTCTAGACTGGTAAAATAAACACATAGCCAGTATAGGTTTGCAGTTTCGAAAGTCTGTGATCTTCCAGCCAGAGATACTGAAGTTGTTTTTCTGAATTGTCCAAGATGCAGCCAATGGATAGTCACCTGCAGTTTCCCAGCACTGTCCTTACTGTTGTATCAAGCAGCTGCTCCATGCCCAGAGAGGCTGCGGCTGACAGGGCCAGCCTTCATACCTCAGTCAGAAAATAGGCAGAAGTCATACAGGAGCTTCCAACTGTCCAAGAGCACTCCTTGTTGAACAGCAACCTACTGCATGTAAACTACATAGATAAAAGTGATTGGACACTGACTGTAAATTAATCAACAAGATTTTAGGATGACTTCATCCTCCCACAATAATTAAAACCCTGCGAAAGCCTACTGGCAACTTAGTCAGGAAAAACTCTGACATTACTGTAGTCCTTAAAAACGACTACTCCAAATGATATGGCTTACTCCCCTATACACACTGATAAGAAAAAGGCCTTCTGGGATACCATTCAATTGCCCCAGATGTCAGTCTCAGGTAACCTCTTTAATGCTCTGATCTCGAAAGAAGAGATTCAGATTGTGATAGCGGGTTTGCAAATGTCCAAAGCCCCAGGCTCTGATGGGTTTTCAAACAATTTTTTTCAAATATTATCCCCCAAAATCACAGATGTTCTCCACAAGGTATACAATTCAATTCCCACTGTCCCCTTTCCTTTTTTGCCATGGTCCTAGAACCACTCGCAATACAATTAAGGCAGTTGCCACAATTTAAGGGGATTACATGACATGTTACTCTTTGTGTCAGATCTGCTAGTGTCTATCCAGCTATAGTACATCAAATTGATGTTTGGGGCATTTGTGGGATATAGGGTCAATTACTCAAAGTCTGAAATGCTACCTCTCTTCGGATATATGTTGGAACTGCCCTATTGTACCAGTTTCCGATTGTTGCCCTCTATCTGAAGTACCTCATATGGAGATTCCCCAAAACTTTAGATAAACTACATTCTGTCCATATATCACCAATACTATTTACTATTGCTACACTTTTGGATAACTGGTGTTCTCTTCCTCTATCAATTTCCGGGAAGGCCACAGTTAATAAAAGCGTTACTTTCCCCAAGTTAGCCTATGTATTACAGAGGATACCACTTTCTATATCTAGAACAGATTGTAAAAAGTAGAATCCCTTTTTAAATGGTTCCTTTGGTCAGGCAAGAAACTTAGAATTCCATGTCAGCGAATACCGTAGAGCCACCTCATTCCGGTATGTCACCAATTGGCTATGGAATAGATCTATTTATGCTAATTGCAAACTGGAGGGAGAGTTGTTTGCCCCATATTCCCCTGGTGCTCTTTTACGTACTCCTGCCAAATTGATCCCTGGGGTAATTATGAATAATATCCTATTTAAAAGATACATACCGTTCTTGGATCTTTGCTAATGAGAGAAATGGTAGAAATCCATGTTCTTCGACACATACTACAACCAAAATTGTGAATACATGGAAAGCTGCTGGTATTGCAGCAGTCAAGGATGTGTTTGACCAGGGTGGCAGACGTCTTTCTTTTGCAGATTAGAGGGAAATATATCATGTACCAAATATACAACTCTATCTATATCTTCAAATTAGACACTTTATACAAACAATGCCAGAGGCAATGCCACCGGATTCGGAGAGGGACCCTATTACAGTCCTACTAACATTGATGCGCACTAGTCCTTATAGGTTGCGAGACTATTATGAGGGACTTCAGGTGTTCCATTCTCCAAAACTGTGGGACAACACCTTGTGGAAATGGAGGCAAGTTATACCTGAACTCACAGACCATAAAAACATCAAAAACAACCAATTGATATTTAAATATTTACACTCGGCCTCACTGCAGGAGGTCCATCTCAAAATTCTACACAGAGCTTATGTGTCACAAGCTCAAAGAGCTCATATGGGTGGGGATAACTCTAGCGAGAGCCCTAAATGCGCAGTGCAGAGAGTGTCAAAATCGCCTTGTTTTGGAATAAGGTAATTTATTTTATAATATAATACCTTCTCAGTATCAATTACAAATCACCCAATAGCATGCCTGTTGGTAAATTATAAAGTATAGGACATTGGACCTAGAAAAAAAGAAATTGTCCCAGCAATATCAGTAATTCTTACTATTGCCAATAAGTGTATCTTATGCCACTGGATAGAAAGACCAGCTCCCTCCTTAATGGAGGTTACTCATAGATTATTGAGGGTTCTTTACTATGAAAGGCAGGCAACGTTGGCCAGATATTGAGAAGGGGGTGCAGAGATATTATAGAAAATGGGGCATTTACCTGGATACCTTGAATGAGGACACACGTAAACATATTGACAAAATTGTTTGAGCATACCTCCTGGTTCTTGCTGAAGAATTTGACCTCTTAGCTCTTGAACAGGATATATGCGGGTCATGAGAACCTCACGTATAGCTATAGATTAGAGTGATATTACGGACACAAATTATTGAAAAAATATGTAAAAATGCTATCTCCCCTCGTTTTGTTTCCCTATTGTGTTACCCTTTATTTGTATCTTTTATATTTATATATTGTGCAGTCTTTTTGTAGAAGTTGGAGAAACCAAGTATACAGTATACTTCATCTATGAGTGGGTCTGGCTTGTTCATGGAGCTATTTCTGATAAGATGTGGGGTAGAGCAGGCAATAGATAATTTTAAACTGCTACATTTTTCTAAAAACATTTCTTTTTTCTGCAGAAGAGGAGATTGACCATCTACCAAGATGTTTCTTACCTCCGTAAACTAGACTTGACACTACCTATTCTAGATGAGAACTCCACAAAGGTTGAAATGATTACTCACAGACAATATGCTTTGCTTGATATGTTTATATCAATGAGTTTATGGAGAAAGGGGACGTGGGACGATCAGTCGCACAGGATTTATCAAAGCACTGTTATTTAATTTACCCTCAGTATGTTTGTACATAGGTTGGTTAACTGTAAATAGGGAGGGTGTGCTACCACTGGACACAGGTTTGACAATTTTAGAAAGAAGAAAAAGTATGTCTCTGTGTGGTGCACAGATTATCAAGGAAGTAAAATGTAACTTTTATTAGATATGTTTTAAAAGATTGTAGCGAAATATAGACAGACAGTGATACATAAAGGCACAAACAGTGTTAGTTTAAAAAGGATAAAAATCCTCACTCAGTGTGATCCAACTCAATATCCTCCTTAGGATTGGTTAGATTCTTTGTATTGGCAATACTGGTTTATTGTTCATATCTCATCATTAATTTCACAGTAAGAATTCTTGTGCGTTGAGTCGCCTAACACTGATCTCCTGGTAACAGTAATCTGGGTTTATATTCCCCTGTGATGTTAGTATTACTGATCAGAATGCTTCAATTAACAATATGGCAGGCAGTGTGGTGCCCCGCGGGTCACCCCTCAAACGGTGCGTGTCTGGTGAGATCTGCCACCTCTACACCAGCACTACGCGCCGCAAGTAAGAGGGAGAGCCGTGTCAATGAAGACGTATACCCTGCAGAGGAGCTCCAGCGTGTGTGAGTCAGCGCCGGAGATCTCCGTCTGTTAGGAGTCAGATGTAAGCGCTGCGGACGTGACGTCCGCAAGTAGCGCCTCTGACTGAGCGGTCCAGTGAAGACTGGCATGCTGCTCCGACTCGAAAATTTTTAAGCTAATACAGATCAAAATGCATATAATGGGGAAAGGGGAGAGGAGGAGAGCACACTGAGTGTTTAGGTCAGCGTACGCTTCGCATAGGAGCTTCGTCAGGACAACAAGAATTCTTACTGTGAAATTAATGATGAGATATGAACAATAAACCTGTATTGCCAATACAAAGAATCTAACCAATCCTAAGGAGGATATTGAGTTGGATCACACTGAGGGGGTTATTCTCGTTCACTCTTTCTGACAAAATCCTTCTTAGATGGACAAAACCATGTGCACTGCAGGGGGGCAGATTTAACATGTGCAGAGAGAATTAGATTTGGGTGAGGTATTTTGTTTCTGTGCAGGGTAAATACTGGCTGCTTTATTTTTACACTGCAATATAGATTTTACTTTGAAGTAAAACCCCACCCAAATCTAATTCTCTCTGCACAAGTAACATCTGCCCCCCTGCAGTGCACATGGTTTTGTCCATCTAAGAAGGATTTTGTCAGAAAGAGTGAACTAGAATATCCCCCTGAGTGATGATTTTTATCCTTTTTAAACTAACACTGTTTGTGCCTTTATGTATCACTGTCTGTCTATATTTCGCTACAATCTTTTGCACGGGGTATCCAATCACTTCTGTCGACATAGTGTATAATTTTTAGGATATACACAATGTATTAATGAAGCATTTTGTAATTTAAAAGTTGGAGTTGTCTCTACAAATAACATTGTGGTTGCACTATAAGAAAAATGTACATGTTTACAATAAAATCATACATAATAAAGGGTGCTGCTGCTCACCCCATCAGGGGTGATTCAAGTGTTTTGCACTCCGGCAGCCACTGGATGGCGCCCAATGGAGCAATTCAAGCATTACTCCATTTGAGCGTGCGCAGTTGCCATTGCTGGCATTACGGTTATGTTGTTCCTTCTTTTTGACAGGCTGGTAACTAGTAATATACATGTTTGCGTGCACACACGTGCACTGTACAGATGGGGACTTCTGCCAATCACATTGGCACTGCTCAGCTCTCTATTTAGCAGACACTGGAATCTATAAATTACAAGTCTAAGCGCTGTTCTGTCCCCACATTTAGAAGTACCTGCAAGTATTAACATGGCTAAATGTTGTTATATCAGACAGATACACACTGCCAACACAACTACTGCCGTTTCACTCCCAACAGCTGCTTTTCCTCCACGGTACTACAAAAACATATCTCTACCACCTCAAGCACTACAAATCACCCGTTCTGGTGAAAACAATTTAACAGTCATGGTTTTTCCCTGCACATAATGTAAACAACGTGTTCCATGCTGCATTATAACATTCACAGCACTTCAGCGGTGAATAGACGTTGCCTGGAGACAGAAGGAAAGGCCCATAGTGGCAAAATGGTATAATAAACTTTAAATTGGCGGTACCCTTGATTTGATACATGCAGGCTTCCAATGGTGAATTCAGAGCCCATACTGAGAAAGCACCATTGGAAGCCCACGTGTCAAATCAAGGGTACCTCCAATTTAGGGGGGGGGGGGGACGGGGACACTAAGATGTGTTGTACTATATGAAAAAACTGCACAATTGTATTTTGAATTGTAATATGTATTATATAGTGGCATTGTTTCAATAAATGTCTTTTAAAGCTATGAATTTAAGGGTGTTTCCGTAAACATTACACTTGAGAGAATTGGTTGAAAAGAAGTTTATTATAATATCATTAAGGTAATCCATGTACAATTAACACCCATTTCAGACCGCACTCTGAACCCGGGTTATTGATGTCTCACACCTGGGTCAAAGTGTGGTGTGAAAGTGCCACCCCGGGTCACGACCAGGATTGAACATAGCTCTGATCTTTGTTGAGCAACCCGTTCACAGTATGGAGGAGGCAGCGCTGTCAGCTCCAAGCGCTGCCTCCTTCCCCACCCCCGATAACGCGCTGCCCCTCAGCCCCACCCTCTGGGAGGTCACTGATCCGGCAATAAGCCGGGTTGGATGCGGAGCTTTGAGACCGCAAATGTCAGGTTGCTTCTGAGCCCTAATCCTAGGTGTGACCCGGCATTTGCGGTCTGAAAGAGGTATTAATTGACTTCTCAAAACAACTTTTAAGCACACGCACACACACACACATATAAATTTACCCCCATGCATAGGATAGGGGGTAATTATATACAACTCAGAGAGGCAGGGAACAGAGCTGTGGTGGCAGAGCAGCAAGCAGACCTCCACAACAAATGTAATAACTTCATACATTTGTATGAAAATATTTAACCTACAGTATTGGGTAAGGAAACAGCACAGAAGCACAGATAGGCAGTAACCAGAAATATCTAAAAGCTCTAGGTTGGATAGAGATGAAGTGAGGACAGTGATGATGAAGTTCAATCTGTTAGTCACATTGTCAAGCAGAGAGCAGCTTGTCTGTGCAATCCTGAAATGACATCATGTGCTCCTCCTATTTTTAAAATTAATTCCTTTACAGTTGGACTGTAATGCTGAAAAGAAACAGATGTGAAAAATACTAGAAAATCCTTCCTTTCCCAACTGAATAACATGATCGATTACAGGCATGAAAAAGTGAAGCAGAATATATTGAGGATAATAGGTCTACAGTACAACCAGTTCCCACACACCTCTCTTCAAAATGAACAGTCTCTGCCAGATACTAATTTAATGAATGGTATTTTATCAATTAAAACTGGCATAGTAATGTATATCAGGGTTATATACAAATTACAGGCATTTGGTGCAGACCGCTTTAAACTGTAAATTGAGGCATATAAAAGATTATTGCATCACACACCAGCACAGGTGTCCAAACCCCACAGATTGGGGGGAAAGTATTACATGGCTGTACAAGTACTTGAGTCTTTACATGCACATGACATATTTGTTGTACAAACATTATATAAAGATTATTCACATGACTACCTTTAGGAAAGGTCAATGTAGAAACATTGAGGCAGATGTATTAAGCCTTAACAAGAGATAAATGCAAGGGTGATAAAGAGAGAAACGTCCAGCCAATCAACTCCTTACTTACTTTTTCAAACACAGCCACATGGTTGTTAAGAGCTGATTGGCTGGACGTTTATCTCTATCACGCTTGCATTTATCTCTTGTTAAGGCTTAATACATCTGCCCCTATTTTTCAAAATACCAAAAGAAAATAAATATGCATGCTTCTGCCGTTGTTGGGGTTTTTGGTTTGTAAAAACATACAGGAAGGTGGTTACCTATTCAGTATTGTGTCAGACAAGACTGCATAAAAGGTACAGTTAAGGCCCCGATACATTATGGGATTTGGGCCCGATTTGGATGAATCGGGCCGTGAAATCGTCCCAAACCGCATGTTTTGACACCCTGTCCGACTCGATGCGTGGTCCCGTGAGCATCAGATCAGAGTCGGACCGGCTGCACATAAGATTTCTTAAATCTTATGTGCAGTCTCCGCACCGGGTCAGCGGGCGGGGGACGCCGGGAAACTGCAGGGAAGAGCCGGGCAGGGTGAGTTGACAAATAGTCAGTAGGCGGGGGACGCCGGTGAGCCGGGCATGAGGAGAGGCTGGCAGCAGAAACATAGGCAGAGGGCTGGGGGACGGCGGTGAACCGGCGAGGGGAACAGGTCACGTGCTGGGCAGGAGCTGCAAAGAAGAAAAACCCCAATACAAACGAATGGGGAGCCAGTGATTGGCTGAGAGGTCTCTCAGCCAATCAGCAATTGCTGCTGCTGCAGCAACCCCCCACCTGCTGACTATTTGTCAACTCATCCTGCCTGGCTGTTCCCTGCAGCTCCCCAGTGTCCCCCACCCGGCTCTCCTCCTGCAGCTCCCCGGTGACTGCATATGATAAATCCATGCGATTTATCATATGCAAAACACATCAAGTGCCTAATCGTGTGTTCCCCTCCCGGGGAACTGCTGGGGAAATCAAGTCCAACTTGTCCCTAGGACAAGTCGGACTAATGTATGAGGGCCTTTAAAGTATAATGAAGATAAGTGATTTTAATTCTACCCTATATAGCAGATAGATAATTGGATTATTGTCAGAAGCAAGGCAGTCCCTATGTTAAGTGGTAGAAATGTGACAAGTCACCATGACTCTGATTCTGAACAGATAATTTATAGAGTGCACATCTGATTTCGGTATGGAGAATTTTGGTTTAATGCAGAGATAGATTTGTTTAAATTTAAGACAAAAACTAATTTGCTAATAAAATAAGCGTTAAATCGGTATTTCAAAAATGCATACTTTCAATTAAGACCATATAAAAATATTGGTACTCTTTACCTAGCACGGCGCCCATCGCGGGTACATTTATGTGTGCCCGCGACGCGACCGACGCGATGCTCACGATTTCCCATTGAAACCTATGTTAAACATGGAAATCGCATCGGTCGCGTCGCGGCCGGCCATAAATGTGCACACGATGGCCGCGACGCGATGCCCACGATTTGCCATAGGAATTAATGTTAAAAGACCCGATTTTAATGTTAAATGGCTCAATGGACCCGATTTTAGCATAGGAAACAATGTTAAATGGGCCTTAGAGCCCAAATACTTACCCTGAACTCAGAAATGGCCCCCCCAATTTTTTACGCCACCCCACGATCAACGTGAACCCGAAGCGTGGCGAGCGCAGCGAGCCCGCGAGGGGCGGCGGTACGCGTCCTCCGACCTTTTCATACCCCCACTATCCACGTCGGCGTGGAGTTGAGAATAGAATAGTGTGGCGAGCGTAGCGAGCCACCGAGCCCGAAGCGTGGCGAGCGCAGCGAGCCCCGCGAGGGGACGCGGATACCTTCACAGCTAGACGCGTCCCCTCGCGGGCTTCACAGGTGTCCGTTGCGACGCGGACACCTGTGAAGCCCGCGAGGGGACGCGTTTACCTGTGAAGGTATCCGCGTCCGCTCGCCACGCTTCGGGCTCGGTGGCTCGCTGCGCTCGCCACACTATTCTATTCTCAACTCCACGCCGACGTGGATAGTGGGGGTATGAAAAGGTCGGAGGACGCGTACCGCCGCCCCTCGCGGGCTCGCTGCGCTCGCCACGCTTCGGGTTCACGTTGATCGTGGGGTGGCGTACAAAATTGGGGGGGCCATTTCAGAGTTCAGGGTAATTATTTGGGCTCTAAGGCCCATTTAACATTGTTTCCTATGCTAAAATCGGGTCCATTGAGCCATTTAACATTAAAATCGTGTCCATCGGGTCTTTTAACATTAATTCCTATGGCAAATCGTGGGCATCGCGTCGGGGCCATCGTGTGCACATTTATAGCCGGCCGCGACGCGACCGACACGATGTCCATGTTTGACATGGGTTTCAATGGGAAATCGTGAGCATCGCGTCGCGTGCGGGCATGTTTAGCCCGCATACGACGCGACCGACACGATTTTTTACCTCACGATGCCCACGATCAAGATCGTGGGCGCCGTGCTAGGTAAAGAGTACCAAAATATTTTTAATTTAACAAATGGTTCTTATTTTAAATAACAAAATATGTTACTAATGTAGAACTGTAACAGTTAAGTATTCTGTAGCTTTCCAGAATTATATACAGTTACAGCATTTAAGCTGGGTACACACTAGACGACACTACAAAAACGATGTGATTTTTGTTATGCTTCCATTAAACCACTAGACAAATGATAGAGTGTGTACACACAGCCATTTCACAAATAATATCGTCAGTTACCTCATCCAGGAGTTATCGTTGATGATCTCCTCAGATTGAGCTGAATGTACAAAGGACAAACGACAACACTAACAACCCGCGGAAGTTTGCATCGTTGATGATATAGTGCGTACACACAGGACGACATACATGAACTGTCGCTATGACTGGACGTTATTGTGCATATTGTTTAAAAACGATACGGAGCTGTATAAACATCAGCATTGCGAACAAATGTGAATACCTGTGCCACATTTGAAACAAACAGACTGCCCACATACAATGGATGTAACCATTTTGTGTCTCCAAACATTTTAATCCTATCGAAGGTACTTTGGGAAAATTTTGATATATTTATGAGGCCCCTTGGGACTTGCTGGGACCCAGGCAGGCCCCTAGGTTGTATTGTGGAAAATCTGCCTCCGGTTATGAGCGTCTAATGCTCAATGATTGTGCACAGTGAACACTAGTGCATCTGGCCCTATCCCACAGAAGAGATACTGTAAAACAAACTTTTGATAAAAATGTAAATGCTTGCTAAGATAGTTTTCTGCTGAAAAGTGCCTGCAATGGGCAGGTGAGCATCAGAATGGAACACAGAACTGTAGTCTGGACTGATAAATCTTTTTTTTTTTTTTTACATCATTTATATGGCTGTGTGCATGTGCATTGTTTAGCTGAAAAGATGGCACCATGATGCACTATGGGAAGAAGGCAAGCTGGTGGAAACATTGTGATGCTCTGGGCAATGTTCTGCTGGGAAATCTTGGGTTACGTCATTCAAGTAGATACTACCTAAACACACTTGCACACCATATACACACACTCATGGTAACAGTCTCCCCTGACGGCAGAGGCCTCTTTCAGCATGCTCACTGCTATACTACAAAATTGTTTAGGAATGGTTTGAGGAACATGACAATAGTTCAAGGTGTTGACTTGGCCTCCAAATTCCAAGATCTCAATTCAACATAGGGATGAGCTGGAGAAACAGGTATGAGCCATGGAGGCCTCATCTCGCATGTTACAGACCTGAAAGGATCTGCTGCTACTGTATTGGGTTTCAGATACCACAAAACACCTTCAGATGTCTTGTGGACTCCACACCATAATGGGTCAAAGCTGTTTTGGTGGCACTAGGAGTACCTACATAATCTTAAGCACCATATATACATTCACAGGGATAGATAGACAGACAGAGCGAGCTCAATATAATTTTGGAGCATGGGACCAAGGGCGTGACTTGCCCAAGGTCCCATGGAATAGTCACTGGAATCAAATGAGTATCTCCTAAATCTATTATGATACTATTGCATCATGTACTCAATAGTACTCAAAAGCCAAACAGAGATTTACTCCAACTGTCTAGTAACTGACGGCTGTAATGTAAGGAGAAACATTTTTATGTCCTACTACATCATTTTTATTACAGCACTGACTGACCAGTGTAATTTTTTTTTAACTTCCAAATGAGGTGTGATTACATACCATGTCCTGACTCCCTGCAGATGCTCTGTATACTGTTATATTAATATCAAGCTTTCTGTTCCACACCCAGAATTTTATACCAATCAACCCAAATGCATCTTTTTTTCCATAGCACAAGTGATTGATGCTAGTTTGGAAAGCATATCATGAGACTGATGCACAAGAGACTCGTATGCTCACAAGGCTGTCTTCATCACTCAACTATTTTTTCTTGCTCTACTCTTGGCAGTTGTATTTGATCACTTAAAACTATGAAATATACTAGAATTTGAACAAAAGAGGACTGCGCTAAAGCATTCTGGGATTTCACTTACTGGATATTTTAGAAACCCCAAGTCTGGAGTTATACATACTTTTGTCAGACAGTTTAAATGCATAAGCCTAAAGGTTTACAGTGGCTCTTTTACAATGACAGGGATGTCTGTGGAATAGGAAAAGAAACACAATATCTAACACACTGTCTTTGTATCTACACATTCAAACTGTCAAAGACACGGCTAGATGATTTTACATTGTCACATCTTGTTCACCTCAGGGAAAATGGGCTGAGAAGCAATTTTTAAAGACTCAGTAATATTCAGTTAATTTCACTTTCGATCAATATAGTATTATTTACACATACTGCAGTAAATATATGGAATATCTACCTATCTAAATATATCTATCTGTATATACACCTACATTAGCCTTATCGGATTCCCCTAAAATACTTCCTTCCTTCCTTTCATCTATCCACCCACTCTCTTTACCCATCGCTTGCTCCATGCCATGACTCGGTCTTCTCATTTTCAAACCACAGTCACTGTTGTCAACAAAATATATATAGGCTGGCTTGTGAAATGATCTGGGTTTTACTGCAGGATCTGGCAGTGCTGCAGTCCTGACACATTAGGATAGCTCAGTACTTTTCTGCACTCACCTCTCCGGCCACAAAGAACAGTAGTGGTGATTCCTCATCTTTGGCTTTATATTGTGCCATAATTTTCTCTGCTATGGGTCGAACAAGTTGTTTTGCTGCCTCTGACTCTCCATCATCATCAGAGTCTAGAAAAAAAATAATCGGAAAGTGATATCAATGTCCATCAAAAGAATGTATAGAAAATGTATTCATCATCAAAATGTAAATTACCCAGCTCTGTAATACCCCTTTTACACTTCCATGTGGCACCCAAGTGGCTTGTGACCCCTTTTACACGAATTCCAACCAAGCATAATGCCGGGCGGATCACGTCACCAGAAGCGCTGTGCCAGCACTTGGAGATCAGATATTCTCCCAGCGCTGGCTGTTTTATTGCTGCGACTGGGTCCCATCAACCTGGGTTACTCGTTTACACTGCACCGCAAGCCAGGTTAAATCAGTGTTCAACCCCGCTTGCTACCGGACTGAAATGCCGGGCCTCTCGACATGTGTAATTTAAACGGAGTCCTTTTACTCCGTACAATATCCCGGGTTGCAGTAAAGTTTGTAATGGTCGTTAACAAAGGACAAAACAATTTACCCACAATGCAAAAATCATCTTTGGCCCCACCGTGTGCCTTAATTTGCACAAATACACTTGGATATGAACACATACAAACACAGTTTTCTACTGCTGGACTCTGCACTTTGCAGGAAACAGGAAATGAAGGAATAACTTCCTTTCCCAGGCAAATATCTTTTTGCCTTCCCATGAATTAATAACCCATCACAAAGGAAACAGATTATAACATTGCCCTGTTTAGTATGAAGTACTGTATGTTACCACAGAAACCATTGTCATTTAACGGAAAATACAGCTATGAAGGAAGCTGCTGTACAAAGCACTTGCTATGTCGCTGCCAGTATGGAAGGCTTACAGATTTACTGTTGCGGTTTAATTACCAAAGCCAGATTAATGTCACACAGGAATGTTTCAGTGAGCTGCATTCCCTGGCCGGTGAAGATCTTTGATCTGTCTGTGGCATGCCTAAATGGTTTTTAGACTACAGTTGTCAATTTGTCAGTAGCTTTTTAGGTCTTGTTGACACCTGTCCACTAATAATGCACCTTTCATCTGCTAACTAAAGCATGAAAACATTAAAGATGGGATAAATGGCTCCTAATTCTGTTCTAAAAGCAAAGTAAAACATAGAATGGCCCACTGTATTGCTCATGTGGCAATAGATGCTTACAGGACAGTCATATGTATTGGTAGAAACACAATGAATGTAAAGGATAGGGAAAATAGGTAATAAATGCATATGCTTTCATGTGCAGTAAAAGATTTGCTAGCATATAATTTAGAACTAGATTTTAGTGGTTGTGTCTCACAAGTTGCTCAAAAATTCACATGTGCACAGCGGTATATAGAAGAAGGATCATAACAGAAGTACAATCATCAAATGTCCATGAGCACAGTATTTAGGCAAATTATTGATTCTACATACACTATATATAGTAAAGTAAACATATGTACCACTCACAGTAGTATTAATGCTTACACAGTAGTCCTAGAAAATACCAGATTGAATTCATGGAATACAATCTTCCGAAGCCTAGGAGTTTAAAACGGAGCACATGGGAAAATTATTTTAACCTCCATGATGGATAGAATTCTACCAATGGTTTGTGCATCTACAGGATTATTTATGCTCCTTGCTTGGGCCTCATGGCAAAATCAGAGTGAGCTCAATTGTTTGGGCCTCTCTTTAGATGCTCAATCAGTCACAAATGATTTTCCAAGGTAGCATTCAAGTGATTGATGGTTGCTGGCTGGAAACGCTCTTCTTAAATTACACATTAATAGTGATAAACTGACTCTATACTTGATTTTGTGGAAAACAATTCTCAGTAACTCCACAGGATACCAAGAGCCCAGTTATTTTAATTAGGGTTGTACATGTAGCATCCAATTTCATTAAAATGTGAGGACTATATGATAACATTAGCCATAGAAATTAAACAACTTAGATTAACCCCTTATGGGTACGCGCACAAGGACTGCACACTGCTACAAATACAAATTAAGTGGACATATTGAATAAAATGGGTTTTTTATTTATAATGTGGTCACAAGTATTTTAGGGGAAATATTATCTAATCTAAATCTGATGCTGCTAACAAGCATGAGAATGTCTTTGTGACGATAAGATTTATCAGTTTCAGATAAATTGGACAGAGCAGTAAAGGCCCCCTTAAGGGCCCCTTACATTAGAACGATATAGTGGATGCTGAAATTGGATGCAATTTCCCTTGAACTCCCCCTGGACCTTCCCAGGAGTGATTGCATCCAATTTGGTACTTTGGTGTCATTTTGTGCATGCAATTTGGTCCAATAAATTGTATGAGATTTATCTGCCCAAATTGCATGTGTACTATACTTTCTGCAGTATATTGCATACGATGTATCGCATGCGCCAAAAGCACTCCATTTTCTATCCGATTCCATCCGATTCCTACAAATCACAGGTGCGGTACGACCAACCTAGAGGCTCCCATCTGACTCTCATAGGACCGCGCATCAGATCGGATCGAAAACACAAACAATGTGGCACTTTTCAGATGATATATCGGCCCGAAACATCGAAATTGGCCAAAATCAAGCAAAATCGTTCTAATGTGAGGGGGCCTTTACACTTGTCCAACAAGTTGGACCTGATTGACAAGATTTATCCTATGTGCAGGAGGATCAATCTCTTGGTTCGACCCAATGCGCACGGGATTGTGCATTGGGTCCTACACATCAGGGACATCCGATTTTGTCAGACAGGCACATCACAGGTGTAAGGGGTCCTTAAGTAAAATATTTTAAATATGTATAAAGATACAGTAAAATATTTATTTCTCAATAGTAAATTGTTTCCTTGTATCTTAAAGTTATGCTGGCCATACACTAGACCAACTTTCATCCAACTAGTTGGTTGAATGATCTGGTACTTGAAGGGTGCAAAATGCCAAATCAGCAATTTGCTCACAAACACAGGAAAATCGACAAAAACTAATTGTTTAAATCAAACAGATTCAACTACAGAACCTTGTTGTGAGGAGTTTCCTTGCCATGGACCCAACATTTCATGGTTTTGTTCCTAAAGTCACTTAGTTATAACTTTTCCTTATGGTCAGAGAGTATCACTGACATGATGTCAGTTGTTCCTTTTGTGGCAAGGATGAAACGAAGTGGAAATTAAGATCATTGTCATTGCAAAGAGGGACTTTTTTCAGTGTCATCAGAATTCATCTGATGACACTCTTCATGACAATCTGCAGTATATGCAAATTGCCATCACAAAAACTGAGGCAGCAGACTCTGTGGCAATTAATATTTGTGTTTTTTTCTAAACTGTTGGACATGACTGTAGAAAATGTTTTTCTTTGCAAATAATGGTGGAAACTCATATCGAACCACCGCTGTGTTGGAATCACTAAACGTCTAGTTGTCTTGCAGTTCAAACATCAACCAGATTAAACATCACTTCACAGATATTTTTGAGAGAGATCAGTAAAACATGTTCTAACATGGTATTTTGTCATGTCCTATTAGAATAGTGACCTCTCTTCTTCATACCTACAAAAAGAACAAGGCAGGGACCCTCGTTCAGCTGGACAGCATTCAACTCGGTCAGCTCCACAACAGGCTTTGGGTGCCATGGGAACTCTTTGCAGTCAATATCATGTAGGACCTCCACTCTTCCCTGCCGTGTGACGACTTCTCCTTTCGGATCCAATATAATGAGATTGGGAATACCTAAAAAAAACAAAAAAAAAAAACACGTTTTGACCAGAGCAGATTTCCTGGATTACTAAACAAATTGGCATGTAACTATCCGTCAGGAATATTTTGCTGTGCCAAGAGAGCTGGTCACATAGATGTTTATTCACATGAACAAAAGTAGATCAATAAAATAGATCAATTGTTATGGCTAAAATATGCAGCTGCTGCTGATCACCTATTCTAATACAGTGCCATATCAGATTATTTTACACACATAAATGGCCCCAGCATACACTGGATCACTTTAGCCACCCACACTTCACCCTGTATCCAGTTCACTTCTAAGGGTGATCTGTCCCATTATTGTGGTTGTGACATATGTGAGCATGCAACACCTAACATACAGTGGGATCTATGATGCATACAGTGCACAATTGGTGTGGCATACCTGCAATAACATAATATCTATTAATTGTACCATACAGAAGATCAAGGTGGAACTAGGATAAGAATCCTGGGAGATAGTGCCTTCCCCAGGAGATACAGATCAATTCACTCAAGCAACATGTACTATGCCAAGGCCACTGGGGAAGCATAGATCTCACATAGACCCTTATTCAGATCTGATCGCAGTACAAATTTGTTCTCAAAATGGGCAAAACCATATGCACTGCAGGTGGGGCAGATGTAACATGTGCAAAGAGAGTTCAATTTGGGTGGGGTATGTTGAAACTGAAATCTAAATTGCAGTGTAAAAATAATGCAGCCAGTATTTACCCTGCACAGAAAAAACTTGCATACATCTAACTCTCTATACATATTACATCTGCCCCTCCTGCAGTGCACATGGTTTTGCCCATATTGAGAACAAATTTGTACTGCGATCAGACCTGAATAAGGGCCATAGAGTTATTGCATTCACCTTACAGGTGTCTAACTTGCTAATATAAACATCATATGTAACACAGAATACGCATCAAATTCTCTGTACACCCAATTCCCAGTATCGCAGCCAAAAGGAATTTGTTTTGTAAAAAATAATAATTTTTATTGTTTAGAATAAGTGTTTAGTGAACTTTCTGTATCCAACTGGAGTTTGCAGTGTTTGTGAACGATACTCAAAGCTTGGTCTCAATGTAAACACACTGCAAACCCATATACACAAATTAAAATTTGTTAACACAAGCATGATTGAGAGCAGACGGGTCTATGCTCAAGCATGTCGGGTGGTGTGCTTACAGAAAGATTCTAGGGCTGTAATAATGCTCACATGTGATTTCCTCCAGAGCTACTACATCTAATCTGCACTTTTTGAAGCATTTCTAATCCCCATAAAATAAACCTTACAAACAGAAAACATTGCATTTAACCACAACACAAATAAGCATTACAGCTTGCTGTGGCCGCGCTGGTATAAATACACCACAATGCTACCATTAAAGTGGAACTAGCACAGAAGTGCATAATGTAAATATCGTCTGCCTCTGTGTAAATCATGTTATGAGGATATTAAGTTGTCTATGGTATAAAAACTCCATCTGACATCTAGCCTACAACGCCAGCACTTTCTGTTTGATGAAATAAAGTAAGAAGATTACATTCATTATCTAGTTGTTTTTTTAAGCAACCAACTCAAGGCCAGACAAACTTCTGGAGTAAATCCAGCACTTATGATTTTGGGGTATATTCAATGCTATGACGGTGAGCTGTGCCGATAGCTCGCAGCCATAGATTGCAGGTCAGTATTCAACTGACCTCCCTGCACTTGCCATTTCCACTTTGCCAGGTTTTTCCAGCAAGGTGGAATCTGCAAGTGCGCTGTCAAATTAGCGAGGGTCACCTCTATATGCAGCGCGCTCGCTGCATTAGTGGCGAACCTCGCCGTTTGGGGGAATCCCCCGGAACATAGAATATGGAGAGCAGCCAACGAGGGGGTTAGATGGCGAGGATGGCTTGTATTCAGCAATTGTCGCTGAAAACAAGCCACCATCGCCGCAGAAACCCCCTCGCCATAGGGCCAGATGCACTAAGCGTCAAAAGTGATAAAATGGAGAGTGATAAACAGCCGGCCAATCAGCTCCTAGATGCCATGTCACAAGCTTGGTTTGAAAAATGACAGGCAGTAGCGGATTGCCTGGTTGTTTATCCCTCTCCATTTTATCACTTTTGAAGCTTAGTGCATCTGGCTCGTATACTGTAATAGCGGAGTTTCTAACTTATGAAGTAAACTCCTTATGGCAATCTAGCGCCTACATGCAGGAGCAGATTGGGTAGAAAAATCAACCCGGGAAATTTCTGGAAGCAGCCGTTGTGGAGGCAGGGTCTTTTAAACGGGTGGGGTCTGTCGAGGGTGAAAGGATCCCTCCTCATAGGGCCTGATTTTGTGTGGATGCAGTCGCAGATGTTCTTGCATCTTTTGCTAGATTTCCATCTGCGACTTTGATGCTACAAAGCCCTTCCGTGATGTACATCAATGCATCTGAATGCACAAGGACCGTGACAACCACTTTTAGTGTCTACAGATGTTACAATAAATACTTTGTGTATCTTTTGATGCCACTATATGCTAGGTAAACATCATCAGTTGTAGTATGGCTTCCAATGTGATTCAGCATCTACTGTAAGTATGCAACTTTTAGCTACACATCGGTATCACTCCAATAACACACCCATACTACACTACTTTACCCAGCACATTTCTAATGCTTCACACACAATGGGGGAGATTCTCTAAACTAGAAAACCATTTTTGGATGCTCTAAGCATCCCCCGCCGGGTTATCGTGTCGGGGGGCATCGCCAGAAAAATCTGCCGATGCCCCCTAGAAGCGTGTGGGCTTCTAATGCGACCCACCGCTGCCCCGCACCAACCCCCCCTTACCTAGGAGGGAGGAGGAGAGCCCAGTGCAGCAGCAGCAGCAGCACCAGGTAAGGGAGGGAAGGGGGAGCCGCTGTGACCCACCGACTCTCACCGCAAAGGACAGCTCTTAACGCAAGAGCTGTCCTTTGCCATAATTATCGCATATGTTAGTGCATATGCGATAATTATTAATGTGATGGGCGGCAAACGGGGCGGAGCTGGGGTGCGGATGTTAGAACATCCCCCCCATTATCTGATATGCTGCATTGCCAATATCATTAATGATATCAGCGGAGCCACGAAATGAACAATCCACGGGTTTACCACTTAACAATATTAATCATTATCGTGCATATTGTTAACGCAAATCGTATAGTGTGCACGCAATTTAGTACACACATTTGTGAATGTGTTTGAATCTGTATTGTGACTCCCTACAAATACAATCAGGACACATATGCAGAGCAACTCAGATGAAAATCACTGCACGAGAAAAACCATAAACCCCCCCCCCCCCCCCCCCCCCCCCAGCCTGCACTGACTTTCCAAAATCTGGCTACCTAGAGCTTAATGCAGGCATGTCCAAACTAATGCCCCCCAGCTGTTGTGAAACTACAAGTCCCATCATGCCTTGCCACAGTTTTGCTAATAGGGAATGCTAAAACTATGGAAAGGCATGCTGGGATGTGTAGTTTCAGAACAGCTGGAGGGCCACAGTTTGGACATGCCTGGCTTAATGGAACCGCGCTTAATGGAACTGCTGCCGATGACAAAAACCTAGGATCACCCTAATCACAATACATGTGGGGATACAGCGCCAGTGACATTACCCATTTTTTTTTCATAGAGGGTGCTGATGTAGGCATGGGGGAGGATGGGATGGAGGTATTTTCCTGGGGATACCCGCTTAGAGTCCATGGGAGATGATTGTCCAGGGGTGGAGTGAAGCTGTTTAGTAATATGGATTGCAGGGTTGGAGGTGATTTTTTTAAGTGGGGCTTAGGTCAGCTCTAGGGGAAAATCTGCGGTACTTATGTATTATCTGGGCTCCCATGTTAAATGCACCCCATTTTTTCATACCCCTACTATCCAATTACGCATGGAGTTGATTTTATATAGTGTGGCGAGCATAGCGAGCCACCGTGCCCGAAGCGTGGCGAGCCCCGCAAGGGTACGCGGTGTCATAAGAAAAACGGGAGCCCAGATATTACATAAGTACCAAATCTGCTATTGCCAGACACTGGGACACTTATCACACTACAAGCAGCAAACACAGCAGCCCAGAGCACAGGGCAGCCCACACCACAGACACACCTAGCCAGTAAACTGCAAGGCAGCCTGCACTGCAGACCTGGCCGCACACAGGACAGGCAGCCCACACTACAGGCACAGCTAAACACGTAGCACAGGTAGCCCTAACTGCAGACACAGGCTCACTCAGCTAAGGCAGCCTGCACTGCAGACACAGACACTTACAGAGATGTGGGTAAGGGGTGTTGTAAGCCTCTGAGAACAGAGTGATATAATGTACCGGTCCAGTGGGAACTGTCCTAAGGCCCCAGTGGCCTAACCTGACCAGCTTTCCAGGTTACCCCTGTTATAGCCAATTAGGGGAACAACAATATACAGTATAGTAAGTATTGCGTTAGTCATAATGTATAGTTAAATTTTACTGCATATTTATACACAATGGGTGATCTGGAAACACTTTCACAAGAAGGACGCAAAGGCATTTGTAATATTCTGGCACGGTTCATGTGAGCTGCTGATGAGAGACAGAACTATTTTAGAAGTACAGGAATTTACAGGAAATATAACCTGTGCACCTCTTATTAGTACATTCCCTTCATTCCGAGTAACAAAACACAGCCTCAAATTCCTATACACTGCTGTAGGATTATGAATCAAATTAGCACTTTGTATACAGTGTAGATTTACACACAGTAGACTCTGTGGTAAGTGCTGGAAACTGAAGGTTTTCTCGTGTGTTAAACAACAGCGGATGAATTTACCACAAATTTCCTCACAGGTCCAGAAATAGCAAGGAATAATGTGTGTTAAGTGCACCCTCTGGAACCTAACATGCAGGGATGCAGGACCCAATTGCATCGGCCTGGGCTCAAAACCTTAAGGCAGTGGTTCCCAAATTGTATGCTTAGGCACCCTGGGTGCCAAGAGGCTCTGGCAGGAGTGCTTTGGGTTGGTGGTCCAGCACCAAATCAAATTATGATAAAAGTGGTGGGCAAAACCAGTGCTAGTGGCTGCCAATCATAAAACATATGGACAATCAGAAGCACAGCTGTACATCACTACATAACTGACCCAAAAGGATGACATACAGGCAAAATTTATTTTACCTAATATATTTTTCCACATTTATCAATAATAAAAAAAACTTTTATCCTAGGGGTGCAGTGAAAACAATTCTGATACAATAAAGCAGTGGTCCGATAACAGGGTAAATTACCCCAAATGGGGTAAAAATTAAATTTGTGAAGGTATGAATCTATATGCATGCCTAGCTGTGTCTCGGCAGTGCGACCGTAAATTACCGCCAGGAATTTAATGTCATTGCATATAGAATCTTTATATATATTCTATATGCATGCCCGGCTGTGCATGTTACAGTTCTGTAGTGTGGAAGGACCGGACGCAGTGCAGTGCATCAGGCCCTTGTGTATAACAGGCTTCCCTGAGTGATGACCTGCCTCCACGTCCGCCCGCTTTTTCAGTACAGTAGACTAGCTGCTGTGCCATCTCGGCAGCGTGCAGTCTGTACTGCAGTGCAGAGTTTCTCTGCCTAGTTATAGGCTCCTGTCAAGGTATATCCATCTGTAGTCTAGGGGGAAATATTGCACAGACTGTCACTATATCATCTTGAAATACTGACACTAATAGTTGCATGGACGTCACATTATCATTGGCTTTACCACACACAGCCTGGCAGCCATTGATGGTGATAACAATGTATGGCTGTGAGTGGTACACATGGTAATCATCATCCTCAATTGATGACAGGCTGTGTACTGTACTAGCAGGATATATCATCAATTTCTGGGGGTACAGTGTGTATTACAATTATATGATTTCCTTCCTTTCAAATCAAAGGGGTAATGTCAGCTTATCTAAATATATTTTGGGACAAAATGTAAAAATGTTCCCTGACCCCTGCTCTAGAACAAGTGATTCAAGAAAGTTTGGTATCCACTGCCTTAGGGTTACATTTACTAAAAATTGGTTTTAAATGGGGACAGTGGCAGGTGGGGAGTTTGACTGGGGTGGTACACCTGTCAAACCATAACGCAGGTGTCCTAAGGAGGACAAAAACCTCCCGTGGAGCAGAAGGGCAATAGCTTTAGTAAAATACATTTTAATCTGTTTACATTGATGTTGCATTCCAGGTGAAGGGGGGTATGCAATCACGGAAGACAGCTGTCGATCCCTCCCAACAGTCGTGATCCTGGCACGTTTGCAGTTTGCTTGACAGAAAATCGGCAGGCGGGATTCAATGTCCCACCTGCTAATCAGTGAAAAGAGGGCATGTCCATCTAAACAGCCAAGGAATTTTGATATACGGCCGGGATTGCGACAATCCACAGCCGTTATCAGCACTCCTTCCACATGTGACAAATCGCATTCCATCTATCGCATGTAAAAAATGGCACATCAAGTGCCATGTCCAATGTGAGCCCTCCCGAGGAGCTGCTGGTTGAGCTCAAGATAAATCGAGTTGGACTAATGTATAGGGGCACGTGGCTGCATCCAAAGAAACAACCAAATCATCCTCCATCTTTTCACCAGCAATCTCTGAGCAGGCATCAAAGGGTACAGTGTATGTAGCGCTGCTACATCAATGTAGCGCTGCTCATCCAGCGCCAAGGCTCGCCAGACCACCCCTGCTGGCGAGCGGACTCCACATCTGACTGGGACGGGCGAGCGTCCCACAGGCACGCACATCCCAGTTTCCTGTCGGCGGGGGATGGGAACCCTTCCCGTTTCCATTACAGGGAGACGGGCAGGGTTGGGGGGGGGGGGGAGTGGGGGGAACTCGTTGGGGACTCAAGGGGTGCTCCGTTGTAAGGGGATGCGCATGCGTCCCCTTCTGGCGGCTGGCAAATCTACCGCCATCCCCTGCCTGAATGAGGGACGCTCCATCTGTATCAGCAGTCTAATACCAGTCTAATTTAAAAAATTACTTTACTTAGCCACAGAGATAAAATGATTGCTAGAATTAAATTATTATTATTATTTTTTTAACACTTTAACCCCTTCAGTGGCAATCCCGAGAATTTTCCGGGCTGTGCCTCAGTGCCCAATCTGGCAAGCCCGGAAAATTCTCAGGATTGCCACAGTTTAGAGCCGGGCAGATCACTCACTGATCTCAGGCAGCTTCTGCGCTGCCCGGCTCCCTCCCCTCTGCGGCGCCTCCTCCTCCCCCCTCCCCTCCAGCTTTTGTATTGTCCTGTCCGGCGCCTGACAAGCCGGGAGCAGGGACGGGGCGGCGGGGAGCAGCAACGGGCAGCGGCTGATTCACAGTTCAGCGGCGCTGCCCGGACCCAGGGAGAGTTATGGGGAGCGCGCTCCCCATAAAAAACTCGCCCAGTGGGGAGCGCTCCTTAAAAAAAAAAAACACCACTGAAGGGGTTAAGTGAGTTAAAATGTCCCTATGCTGGCACGCAAATGACAAATGCAAGTATTTTTGTGATTAAACTCCCCATCCAATAGCATATAACACAGCTCTCACCTTGTATTCCATACAATCGATTCAGTCGAGACCTTCTCGCCTCATCACTATATGGAACAGCTGTCCAGGGCATCTCACTGAAATACTGTTTAAATGATTCTTCCGATCTGTAAAACAAAAAGTAGACAAACTGTAGGCAACAAAATAATTGCTATAATCATAATGCAAAGGTGAGATTGTATATGGAGCCTATAAGTCTTGTTTTATTAGGTGGTTTAACATCACAGTACACTTTACCCTAAATCTGGATCCCATTAGCACAGATGGAGGGAGAAATTTTGGTAAAATTATTATTATAATAAAGTATTATTCTGAAACAGTTATAAAAAAATGGCTCCACAAAACGTACTACAAATGTTGTTTAAATATGAATTAAAACACTATGGGGGGTATTCAATCTGGGATTCTGACTGTCAGAACATCCCGACAGTCGGAATCTCGTCTGTTTTCGCTGGCTTCAGACACTAACTTGACTGTTGGCATTCAATGCACAGACAGTCGAGTGTCGGAATGTCCTGAAATAGACAAAAAAACACCTGTGAATTCCACAATCCACGGCCATTTCCAACAAAACAGACCTGACAGTCTTCAATGGTGAAGTGTTCAGTTGTGTCATCCTAACAATTAATAGGAAAATTTATAGATATTAGCACCTAAAAGTACATCACGGTTTGTACAGTAGTAGAAATATCAAAATTGGGCGGTAAATTGTGAATTACAGTATCAATAGTTCTGTAAACCATCCTCATATAGAAAGAATATTTTTATCCTCCGCCAGTAACCAACAAATGCAACACTTATATCTTCTTACAAACCAGAGCAGAGACCAGGCGACGAGGACTTTTAGGCAAACCTTAAATTCGACTAGGCAAAGGGGGCTGCAGTTGTGGCACTGAAATGCCGCAGCAGAGGCTGATTCACTCCATTTGCATTTCATTGAATTCACCCAATATCATCATTTATGCCATAAAATGCACAGAATAAAATAAATGTTGCGTCATTTCTGGTGGATTTCAGTATGGTTTGTTGGAAAATGTATTGCCCTTTCCTGGCATATATCCTTACATACTGTAAATGCACGCTGCTATATATAGTATGGTAAAACAGGTCAGTTTATCTTGGGGCTCAAACATGCTTGCCATAATGTTTTTGCCCCTGCTAGTAAGTGAGGCTATTTGCCACAATTATGGCACTGTTGGATTTGCTTATTCTGGTTTAAAATCCCATAGGGCTGTGCATAAAAATCCACAAATCTGGCATGAAATAGGGTTAAGAGCGTGGCAAGTTAATTGGATCAAACCCAAAAAGATCAAGCAGACCTTATAAACTTTGCTATTAATTAGTTTAATGGAGATTTAGTACAAATGACTAACAAAACACTGTGGGAAACTAATCAAGCTACAGTATGTGAATACTTCAATCCAATCCCTAATGTACAGATTACTGTTAAAACTAGTTTGCTTTGCTGCTAATTTAGAGATAAGCAAAATCATAGACCATGTACAAAGAAATTATACACATTTTTCTGCCATGAAGTATTGTACAATAACTAAATGGCATGCTCCCAAATATCATAAAAAGCTAGCAAATCCATAGTTCCAGTAATATGCCATATGCCAAAGGAAATACAAGTCAATTAAAACATTGAAAGTAATGTGCAAGGTGTATTATTAATTACACAAGAATTGTAACTAAAGCAAGGCAAGGTTTTACATTTAAAATACACATTTGAAATCCGTTAAACCAAATAATAATTAAAAAAAAGGAGTCAATGCTGAATATAGCAAAAGTACAATACTACACTATCTTCCCATAGAATAATCAAGTCTAATACGGCCTACACACATGCCAATATTAAGGTATTTTTAAGCGACTTTGCTTAGTTTGGCAAAGTCGCTTAGAAAATGCCCCCACATTGGTGTGTGTGTGTGTGTGGGCTATAGCGACAGCAATGCGCATCTCCGCGCGTTGCTGTCCGAGATTGATGAACAGTGTCCATCAATATCGGCATCGGCAGGGTTATCTCACCGGAGAACACTGGCGCTGTCCGCTCGCTCAGCACACAGAGCTGCCAGCTCGCTCTGTGTGGGGGCTGTCAGCTCTGTGTGCTGAGCGACAGAGGAGCAGAACAGCCCGACCTAGCATAGCTAGGTCACCCTACACACATTGGCATGTGTGTAGGGCCCATAAGTCTAGTTTCATTCTATGCTTTAAATGGTAACCAAATGTAGGTCTTTAAAGCTAAGGGCTGGAAACAAGGGTCATGGCTGCAGAGAGATGGGTATCAAAGTGTCCCTAAATTTTTATAATTATATAAAATCAGGTTGTGACAAATTGCAGGTTGTTGCAAGAATAGAGCCACATATCAATATATATCTCCCATTCAGGTGCATAATATAACTTTCACCAAAATAGAGGGGTTTTTTTTGTTGCAGTAAAATACCCAGTTATAGCTCTGGTGACCACACCTACACATGATCAGCCTTACAAACCTCAAAGCACACCATTACAAGGTAATTTACTTGGCATACATTTAACATACTGTAAAGTCCTACACCAGAAACTAAACAATGGGGCAGATGTATTAAGCCTTAACAAAGACAAATGCAAGGGTGATAAAGAGAGAAAACGTCCAGCCAATCACCTGCTAACTGCCATATTACAGCCTGTGTTTGGAAAAAAGTCAGTAAGGAGCCGATTGGCTGAATGTTTATCTCCCCGTAAAACCCCAGTTTTCTGGGTTTTTACCACATTTTCATATGCAGCAAATCCCCACCGCTTGGGCTTCGCTGCGGGGGGTTATGCCATTTCTAGGTGTCACAACCCCATAGGAGCCTATGGGTGTCCCCTGCTACCCCGTGCAAACCCCGCCAATCCGCGTCGTGCCTCCCTCCCCCTCACCTGTGTACAGGAAGCCTCCTGCTATGCTGCCCGGACCAGTGACCTCCTCCTCCCTGCACCTCTTTTGGGTGCAGGGAGGAGGTGGAGACCTGGCCAAGCAGCAGCAGACAGGTAAGGGTCCAGGGAGAGAGGGGGGACCCGCTGCACATTGCCGGCCATGATCACCCTTGCATTTATCTCTTATTAAGGCTTAATACATCTGCCCCACTGTCCTGTTACATACTGTAAGGTATCTCAATTAATAATGTTTCCAGGAAAAGTAGACCGTCACTTACTTACGATTTAGAAATATTCATCTGTTGCCAACTGATATCTACCAAATTTACTGTCCCCTGATCTATTTAAGTAGTAGGTGTAAGTCTATGACTGATTTCGTTATATCAAATATTCACAGGATACTTAGTTTGACATGAAACTATAATTTTTTGAGATATACAATTACATGGATACTAATTTGTCTACTAAAAAAGTAAAATTCATTTGATTTAGCTGTCTGCAATGTAAAATTAAAAACAAGAAGCAAATTTATACTTGAAACCATTAGAAAACCAGCTCTGTAATCATCAGACCAAAAGCAAATGGCAGCATTGCATAGATATGCTGATAGTCTACAGCCTAAACTGGATCATTGCACAGTAATTAAACAATCAAGAAAGAATAAGCAGGGCCCTACCAGACAGCAGGAAACTGAGCCAGAAAAGAAAAGACCAATGATCTCATCTCACAGCTCTGCACTGCCAAACCGAGGAGGCCAGAATTGTTGTGGAAAAACAGCTCTCCAGAGGCATTAATGCTTAAGTACTGAACAATGCAAAGCAAAAAAAAAACTGTATCATGCATACCGCAGTGCATTCACACATTTAATATTTTATGATATATATATATATATATATATACATATATAAATATATATTTTATTTATATTATCTGACACACACACACACACACACACACACACACACACACAATACATAAGTATATTTCTGTATTCTAAATGACATTAAGTGGAAATGCAAGCAAATCAGTATGATTTGAGCCATTAAGGTGCATACACATTGAATGATTTGGCATACAATGTGTGAGATCGGGAAGACAATTCAAATTGTTCTGTGTGTTTGAACGATAACGATGCCGATGCGCATACCCGCCACTTGTTGAGAGGTCAATGATCCTTTATGCATGCAGTATGATTGGGTGCCGGAGGACTCGCATGCAGTCGGGATTCCGACAGTCATTACCCTGACGTCACAATCCCAACTGCTAAAAGCCACACACATGTGCAGCGGCTATTCTCCCTCATGGGGGTCCACGACCCCCATAGAAAGAGAATAAATAGGTGGCGAGCATAGTGAGCCACTGCGCCTGCAGCGTGGCGAGCCCACAAGGGGCTCAGTTGCGCTCACCCCCGCTGGGCGAATGACTGTTGTAATCCCGACTGTCTGGGTTTTATACCGCACCCGAATGATCATAGTCCAATCTTTTGCAATGTGTTTAAATTGTTTTATGTGTATGCACGATAAATGATTTCGTAAAAGCGGATTTATTGGCTCCCACTCACATTGTTAAAGAGTGATTTTTCATATGTAATCGTTTGTTTAATCGTTCACTATTTGACACCAAATAGTTTGTCTAGGAGTTCTGAGGAAATTGTTAACAAGATTGGATCGTTTGCCAAATCGTTCTATGTGGATGCACCATTACATTTTATGTATCAAACACCTCAAACATGTATTATGTAGAGTTTAATGGGGGGTATCCTTCTACCGTGGGTAAATTACTGCAGCAAACTGCGTCACTGTCGGCTATCCTATTGTTCCGGAAAAGCCAGCATGAGCTACGGCTTACACAAGATTTTATTCACAAAAGAAAATCCTTGATAGGCGTCCACATGTTGGAGAGGCAAACACAAATAAAAAACACAGGTTTCAATGAACCTGTGTGTTTAAAATAATAGATATAGTTATTTTTTTCAGTCGACAAAATAGGATTGCCCCCCCAAAAAAATGACTGGCCAAATGGCAGGATTTTTGGCAGACAACTGGATATTTCTCCTTTGATGTGTTAACTCACTTTTTTGGCACTTATAATAAGTTAATTTTACATTTTTAAATATGTAGCTTAGTTTGGAAAGCAAACTACTTATAGCCCAGTACCACATGCCATAGTTAAGGAGCACACACACGGGCCGATTGCAGCGATGGTGATGTGCAGTCCTGCACGACACTATTGCCCACTGGCTTTACTGCTAGATCGAGGGGCTTTGCCCATCAAAAATAGGCAAAGCCTCACTCAGCACACAGCATTGCTGATGCACCACGATGTGTGCTGAGCAATCGTGCAGCAAAGAGCCAGGTCGCCCCTTGTGTATGGGACTCTAGTCTTTCCAAAAGTCTAATATATACGTCTCATACACATTTCCCAATATTGTGCCCAAGATGTAAATGCTCAAAAAAACCCTATGATTTAATGATCTCTTTGACATACACTAAAATTGTGAAGAAATGCAACCTAATGTTGAAGAAATACAAGATATGAAGGGAAAATTACAGCATAACGTTCACGCCACCTAACTGCAACAATAATCCTCCTGAGGTATAGAAGTTGGGAGGTATGCGAAGAGACAAATAATGTATGATCCCTGAAAATAAAGGACACTGGAAATGTGACAAGGTGCACGTAGTGATAGATTCACACCAATGATGTTTTGAGACAGGATTCATCAACACATACATGGTGGAAGAATTATGACATTCGTCTTGTATTCAGATAACGCTTGCAAACGTGTAAAAGTGGTCTCGTAAATGTCTCCCAGGAAGGAGTTATCAATTGAAAAGTGATTTGCTATAGTCGCATTGAGAAATGCAGGGCACAGTTTGTATGAAATTGCTTGCCTCTTTGTACCCTCAATAGATAAGCAGTATACAGTGCAAGCTATCAACTACGCCCTGGGTGTCCTACAGTGAACACAAAACCAGAGGACAAATTTATAAAATATTCTATTGCAAACGGGATAGATTGTAAACAGCTCATCAGATCCCTGCTGCTCTGATAGACAATGTGCATAACCACCTCTGAGAATTGCTACAATTGGGCTTCAATCAGAGGGGAAACTTTAGACAAATTTAACATCAGAATGCCCCACTTTTTGTATTGCTGTGATCGCCGCTAAGGGTGGATACTTTGATGAGAAAAAAATTTAAGGAAACCAAAATTCTATTTACTTGTGAACAAGGAGTACAAAATGTTCATTTATTTGCCAAACTATATAATCCTCACCAACTATCTTTTTTTGTTCCTTATTTTTAGAAAATGTGACCATTTGGGTGGTGTATTAAAGATAATGAGCTGTTGTGAAAAACTGTCCCAAAACAAACCAAAACCCCAATATTAAGAAACATTCATAATACTAGTTTATTGGACAGACCTGTTTTTTTACGTATGATAGGCAGTCACACACATACAATATACACGTGAAAAAATAAAACCCTGCCCTGTAGCAACATTACTAGTTCATAGTTCTGCAATACAGTAATACATTAACCCCTTGAGTGGTGGGTTTTCCTGGGGCAGAACAAACCTACCAGGGCAGGTTTGTCCTGCCCCAAAAATACTCACCACTCAAGCTGCAGCTCAGCCCAAAAAAACTTCCGGGTTTACCACTGAAGCGTCAGTATGTGACGATATTTTCAAACAGAGGAAATATCGGCAATTACCTAATCAATGCTGCCATTAATGACAGCATTGAACTTTTTTTACAGTCGGATCTGGTTTGTCGGAAACAGCTGTGGATTGTCTAAATCATGGCCCTTTTCCGACAATCCGCAGACATTTCTGACAATTTAAAGACTTTCCAACACTCGGTACATTGAATACCGATTGTCGATGTACTGTCGGATGAAACAAAAACCTGTCCAGGATTCCGACTGTTGGGACATTCCGACGATAGGAATCCCATATTGAATACCCCCTAAATTGGGTAAAAATTTAAAATAAAGTCATTTGTGTCATTGACATGCTGTTCATTCTACCTGTACTGTAACACTCACCTGTCAGCACTAACAAGAACAATTTCAAATTTCTGTCCTAACTCTTTGATCTTCCGGTAAGATTCCACCAGCACTCTGGTCAAACTTCGACAAGGCGGACACTAAATGAAAGATATGAATGTTCTTAGAAACTTAATAATAGGTGCTTGGCAACAAGAACATCTAACAATACTTAAAACGTACGTGTTAAAGAAAAAAATATAAAAATGTAAGTTTAGAGCTAAATGGGACAAACTTGCTTATAACACTTGCCAAATCCCTGGAGCCAGTCTGCAACACCATTTCTCCAGGTATCCCCCCAGACCATTGCACAGCCTTAGCTACCAATCATGGAAGGAGTTTGGGGAATGTGAGTGGAAGAGCTTGTGGCGCATTAGAAGGGAAGTGGGAATAAGGACCAGCACTGCATGATGGGAACTATTACAGTCATCAGCCAATTGGCACAGCTAAGGACAAGGACAGCTAAACCAATCTTCAAATACATTTTTCAGCGAAGATAGTAGTGAAGGAGTGAATTGGAGCCGATAAGTTATACTGTCAGCTGTGTTTTATGCCCATAGCAATTGGTGCAATTATGTTGTTTGATAACCCAAGGCACTGCTGTAATCCAGATGCGATTTTACAAACACATGTATAAATTTAGGCAGATCTGAGGGAATTAGGTGCTTGAGTCCGGCTATGGTTACTTAAATGAAAAAATAAAGATATTAAGTCGCAATCCAAGACGACACCAAGATTATAGACCTGTTCAGTGTTTTGTGGTTCTGAACTCCGATGCTTAAGTCCAGTTGATTGGCTATACTGCAGTCATGTCCTTGGAGGGTGAACACCTATCATAAGAACCTCTGTTTCATCAGGATTCAGTTGTAGCCTACTGGATCTCATCCATTCCTAGAGCTCTGCTATACAGACATGTAGGGCTGCTATTGTGTTCTCAGTACACAGAGCGAAAGATAGGTATAGTTGGGTATAGCCATGATGTCTAATTATATCAACAAGTAGTAGCATGTATGTGGCATTACTACAGAAGAATCTTTCTGTGACCAGCTCAGGATATAGGACAGTGGTAGCCAGTCCACAGAAATGTTTCAGGCACTCTAATGGATAACCACGTTTATGAAAATCATACAGAACATGGAGATCCACAAACGGTAGCAGTCAGATCAATGTAAATGGTTAAAGGTTAAAACACATCCAGGAGATGGAGAGCGCTCTAAGAAGTAAAAAGGAGTCTCCTACTGAAAGGTCAGCAGGGCAATTTCCTTTTAATTTAAATGGAACTTAGATGCAACATTTCCTTCAAAGGCACTTAGGAGTATATATTTTGAAGGAAGCATCATTTAATTCCTCAGGTAATTAGGTTAACTAGTTGCATGCCATCTCCAGTGCCAAACCCCTATACCCAGAATAAGCAGTGTCCCCAGATAGAATGTAAGGAACGAGATGTTGTCATTATAAAAATACCACTTGCAAGCATTGTAAGGCCAAACATCTACATATGCACTTACCCAATGTGCAGAGAAATAAACACCAACATAAGAGCCTTCCAAAGTACTGCTTTCATGGGACTGGCCATTGCTCCTGAGCAAAGGCCCAGCAATAACTTCACAGAAAGGCTTTGGACCCCAAGGGAACTCCAGACCTAAAAGAATAGAAGCATGAATTATTAGGACTACATTTACTCAGTTGACATTTTCAGGTGAAAAATCTGCGAGAGGGAGTAATTCAATTATTTTTGTGCCTTATTCCCCATCAGAACAAACATGGACATATTCAATTGTTTGTTTTTTTCCACACATGTTGTGCCCAAATGAACCATATTTAACGGCGTAAAGGCACATACACACTAGATTATACTGGTCACAATATCATTCAGAAAGGTCTTTCTGAACAATATGGATCATCATCCAGTGTGTACAATGTGCATCATTAACGATGTGCACTTCCGCGTGTCATTTACAACCCCCTCCCTCATCCAAGCATGTTCAGACAAGGAAGGACATCATCAAAGGTGGCAGCATGACTGTCGTTGCACCGCTGTGGTCGCCCCCCTCGTGTGCAGCATCTGCAAGTGTGTATGCAATTGCCGATGTGGCCCCCGACACCGGATCCTGCCACTGCAAATATCAGCATCAGCGGGATCGCCCTAATGTGTACAGGCCTTAACGCAGCTAAGTCAGTATGAAATTTTGCTTAGCGTGCCCAAAAAGCAACGAGCGGACACAGTAGAAGAAATGCATGATGGTTAATTTGCTTAATTTTTGGGACCATGCATAAATTGCTGGAAAAATAATTCTGAAGTCATTTACCAGAGAGTTACGAGTTGTTGTACATGCCATGTAGACTTGCATAGTCTCGAGATGTCTGCACACAGGCCTACAGCAGGCTAAATAAACCCCAGCACATACATTATAAATCTTACCAAGGAATATTGATAGATGGCTTCATATGACTAGATTTCAGTATTTAAAGACTGATGTTAGGGACTATATAAAAAGCAAATGTTATATATTCCTAGAAATAGAATCTGAAGAGACAATGAGTTCTGACGCCGCTTTCCCCGGGACTTCCATCTTTACCTGGTGGACAATGGCCTTTAAGCGCTTTTGCATAGCTGCCACCCAACAAGGGCACAGCCCTTTCTTTTATTTCTACACGATGGTCTGCAGGCTATAAGCTTTTTTTTTTTTGCATGGCCACCACCTACCCCGGTATTTCCATTGAGTCTTTTTCTATCTTCACCTGGTGGCGGCGGCCTTTAAGTTCTTTTGCATGGCCACCGCCTACCTGGGACTTCCACAGCATCTTATATCTTCTGGAGCTCTTCAACGATCCTCCTCTACTGTCAGACTGCCTCTTCTCCCTTGCACAGGCTAATATTGGCCTATACAAGGAAGCGAGGTAATGCCATCTTTGATTTTCAAAAATTGTAAAAAGTGACACCTCCTGAAAAATCAAAGATGACAACAGCAAGCCAATCATAATATTAGCCTGCACAAGAGCCAAAGAGGCAGTTCAATGGCAGATTGGCATTGAAGTATGCCTAAAGACCAAAGAAGCCATGGAAGTCCTGGATGGGTGGTGGCCATGGAAAAGAGCTTAAGGGCTGCTACCCACCAGAAGACAATGTGGATGTTCTGGGGGAGGCGGCCATGCAAATTAAAGGCCACCACCCACCCGGAAAAGACAGAAGACGCCCTGGATGGGCCGTCACCATGCAAACGAGCTTAAAGGCTGCCACCCACCAGGTGAAGATAGTGGAATATGCCCCTCTCTCTCTCTTGCACTCAGGGGGAAATGTAATGGTGGGCCACTATCGCTGGGCCTAGGGATGGCCGTGACCTTAAATCCACCCCAACAGGGCCACTATCATTTCTAATTTGGTACTGGCCACAATTCAGCAGATGCTCCTGGGCTGGCAGTTGACTGCCTTCTGATTGGTTACAGGACTGGCCACTACTATTGGCTGGTAACTGGCACCAAATTTAAAAGGCCACCAACGCTGTCTGTCTGCCAGTGCGGCACCTGTAAACAGCTAGCAACTCAGCACCCAATCTAAATATGCTAAATTTGCATAATGTTTAAGAAGCATTAAGGTGTGGCATGGGTGTGGGTTATTAGATAGACAGGTGTAAAATTACGAAGATAGTAGTTCTATTGAAGATGCGATGTTGTCCATATTAACCAATCAGATTCTACTTACTTATTTAGCACCTTCTAGAAAATACTAGATAGAATGATTGGTGGCTTTGGGGAACATGTCAACTTTAATAGAACTCCCATTTCGGTAAATTTACCCAACAGTGTCTAGCCATACAGTCAATAATTCAAAATCAATAGGTCAACATGCAATATATTGACAGGGTCAAAAGGTCAACACATGAAAAGGTCAACATGAGTTTTTTCACTTTTTTTTGTGCCATTTCTCGCAACAGGACGAAACGGCAAACAACCCGAGGGAGCCTGCAGTAGTGGGTACATCCTAGATCACGGGTGTCAAACACAAGGCCCGCGGGCCAAATCCGGCCTGACAGACCTCGTCATGTGGCCCGCGCAGCCGCCGCCAGCCTTCACCTTTTATTCTCTTTTTTGAGAGTTTTTTTTTGCACTGCCGGCGGCCACAGGAACATGGCCGCCGGCCTCCACGGCTACGTGGAGGAGGGCCCGGCAGCCTTTTCCCTCTTATCGAGGCAGTGGCAGACGCTGGGTGGGGACGTCATGACGATGACGCCTCACACCCACGCGTCTGCAGAGAGGAAGGAAGGCAGGCCGAGTCGGGGGGCCGCAGCAGGACAGGCCGCGGCGCAGAGAGTGGAATTGAAATTACTGGAGCTGCAGCAGCAGCAAAGGAGCCTGAGGGATAAAATACAGTAAGTTACATAAAAAAACAATATATCTGGTGGTGGTGTCATGGCATTACTTTTATATTATACAGGGGGAGCAGCCTGTGGTGTCATTATTATTGTACAGGGGGAGCAGCCTGTGGTGTCATGGCATTATGCCATGACACCACAGGCTGCTCCCCCTGTATAATAATAATAATGCCATGACACCACATGCTGCTCCCCCTGTATAATATAAAAGTAATGCCATGACACCACAGGCTGCTCCCTCTGTATAATAATAATGCAATGACACCACAGGCTGCTCCCCCTGTATAATAATTTGTGTCATGGCATTACTATTGTTATATTATACAGCGGGAGCAGCCTGTGCTGTCATTGCATTATTATTATACAGCGGGAGCAGCCTGTGGTGTCATTGCATTATTATTATTATACAGCGGCCCTTTGAGGGTGACCAAACTGCTGATGCGGCCCCCGATGAATTTGAGTTTGACACCCCTGTCCTAGATAATGTGACCAATATGTCAAATGACTGTGTACCCAATATCAGAAGTAGAAGTAGGGGGATTCAGGAATAGTAAGGGGAGTCTAGTCCAGGACCCAGATGCTGATTAAAAGTGTGCCTGTATGCTTTAAATTTTAGGACCTATTTTGCAGTAGGGAATGGAATTTTAGGGTAACTAAACATTTCCCAGTAGAGGGCAGTATAGCTTTCAGAATTGTACAAGTCATTATATGATTGATCAGGAAACAGATATCATGAGAATATTAGTTATAGTAAATTAAAGTTTTTGTGTAGTGCTTGGTACTGACCTTCTGGATCATCTCTTATTAGCAAGAGACCATTTCTGCACACAATCTTCCCTGTGGCTGCCTCAATAAAGATCAGTGAGGGAATGTTGGAAATTCTATACTTGTTCCACAGTTTCAACTGGAAAAAAAAGAAAAATGACATGTAACACTGTATTTATGTATACTACATATTAAATAATTATTATTATTTCTGAGGCACCAGATCCAAAACTTGTAAAGCGTCAATACAATGGGACAGATTCTGAACTGGGAGCAAAGCAAAACAAAAAACCCCACACAGAACAAACAATGTTGCAATGGAAAGGGGCATACACACCGGGCGTTAGTAGCCCATTTTCTAAGCAACCTGTTTAGAAATTGAGCATGGATTGCTCTGTGTGGAAGTCCCATAGCAATGCGCGGCCATCACCGGCTCAGATCATGACTACATTTAGATCTATTCAAATTGCCAGTGTTTCCACCAGAGAACACTGGTTAGCACAGATCGCCCATATATGTGCGATCTAGCCACCAGAAAGCTCAAGGGCAATTTCCCTAGTATACATCGCTCAGCATATAGGGGGATATTCAATCTCCGGCGAGCACCTCCCATCGGGGAGATGCCCGCCGGGCCCTATTCAAAGCTGTCTTCCCCGACAGCATTGAGCAGGGTATCTCGGCAGAACGAGCCCGACAGCACAAGCTGTCGGGCTCGTTCTGCCGAGAACAGCCGGGAAGTGACGAGCGGCCGGCTGCAGCTCGCCTCTTCCCGGCCGCGCCCCCAACTTGCGGCCACGCCCCCTTTTCGCTCCCCGGCAGGCGGGACATTGAATCCCGCCTGCATGTTCTCGGTCGAGCTGACCGAGAACGGGACTGGGTCACGGCGGTCGAGCAAGCTCGACTGCCGTGACCCTGACAATGAATACCCCCCCATAGGCTAGGGAAAATCACCCCATGTGTATGAGACTTAAGTGGCACGTGTGTGTGTGTGTGTGTGTGTGTGTGTGTGTGTGTGTGTATATATATATATATTTATTTTATTTATTTTTATTAGTAAATTTTGTATGCAAAACAATAAAGATAAAATACAAAAAAAAAGTAGTGCATTTTCTAAGCATTATTATGAGTATGACATTGAAGAGGCACATATATATATTTAATATAATTATGTTTCTGCATGTAGCTCACAAATGCTAGGCAGCTTTATTTATTTATTATGTATTAACAGTTTCGTATATAGTGCACACATATTCCGCAGCACTTTACAGAAAATATTTAAACATTCACATCTCCCTGCCCTAGTGGAGCTTACAATCTATATTCCCTACCACATGTACACGCACACACAGACATTGCAGGGTTAATTTTTGTTAGGAGCCAAATAACCTACCAGTATATCTGCAAAATACAACAAGAGACAAACCTCAGAACTGCGCCTAAAGCAGCTATTAGAAAACACACCAATAGAAAAGGTCGCCAAACCTCTCGATATACAAATAAACAAAAGACAAAATATGATGGTTTCTCCAATGACGCACTAATCGCTTACTGTCCCCAATGTAGAAAGGATAAAGGAGTAGAAAATGAGTTTTACCTCCTCTTCTTTTCTTCCTCTCCTTATTTCCTCAAGGGCATATAAAACGTAAGCAATTGTGTGAGCATCTATTATTGATCTGTGGTTGTGGTGGAATTACATAAAGATACCTTTATGTGTGTATAACAATTGGAATGAATGTAAGCTTGATGTAAGCTATCCTTCATGTCTGCACATTATGGTGACCCTCTACCACGAAGTTTACAACACCACCCATAAGGAAGATAGAAGGAATTTTTACTCCCCATATCGGATATTATTTTACTTGTGTGAAACCTACTACACTATATTCCCTCTCTTCTCTCTCTTGGTTTTATATGCCTTTGAGGAAATAAGGAGAGGAAGAAAAGAAGAGGAGGGAAAACTCATTTTCTACTCATTTATCCTTTCTACATTGGGGGCGATTAGAGCGCCATTGGAGAAACCATCATATTGTGGGGCCAGATTCTTTTAAGTTTCAAAAGTGATAAAATGGAGAGTGATAAACAGCCAGCCAGTCAGCTCCTGTCTGACATTTTTCAAACATAGTCTGTGACATGGCAGGTAGGAGCTGATTGGCTGGCTATTTATCACTTTTCATTTTATCACTTTTGAAGCTTAGAGAATCTGGCCCTGTGTCTTTTGTTTACCAGTATATCTGTTTGAATGTGGAAGGAAACAGGGAGTACCCGCAGGAAACCCAAGAAAGTACTGGGAGAATATAGAAAATCTGCACAGTTAGGGCCATAGTGGGAATCAAACCCATGACCTCAGTGCTGTGAGGCAGTAATGCTAACCATTACACCATCCATACTATCCCGCATTACTATTGCAATGAGATTTAGATTTTAGATTGGATGCGCTCTTCTCGAAAATAAATCACTCGGGCCAGATGCACTAAGCTTCAAAAGTAATAAAATGGAGAGTGATAAACAACCAACCAATCAGCTCCTGTCTGACATTTTTCAAACACAGTCTGTTACATGGCAGGGAGGAGCTGATTGGCTGGCTGTTTATCATCTCCATGAAGTATACTGCAGCTAGCTGTATATCATCAGCTGGCTGTATATCATCTCCATGAAGTATACTGCAGCTGGCCCTCTGCACGTTATATCAGCACCACCTGCAGTGCAGCAAAGTTGACAAGGCACAAGTGGGTAATTGTACAATTGGTCTCCCATGTATGAAGTAAAAGGATGACAGGGGTCCTATCCACAGTGCTGACCATTCTGACCCCTGCAGCTAACAATATCGACAGCTGCAGTTCATGTTGCCAATACACCACAGCAGTTATATCGCTGTCTCTGGCTGTGGTGTTTGCTGGCTCTGGGCTGCATGTGAGAACTGAGCAGTGAGACATAACGCATGAGAACTAGGCTGATGCACTCTGGGCCTTATTCTAGTTCACTCTGACAAAATCCTTCTTAGATGGACAAATCCATGTGCACAGCAGGTGGGGTAGATGTTACTTGTCCAGAGAGAATTAGATTTGGGTTGGTTTTTACTTCAAAGTGAGATCTATATTGCAGTGTAAAAATAAAGCAGCCAGTATTTACCCTGCACAAAAACAAAATAACTCACCCAAATCTAATTCTCTCTGCACATTTTACATTTGTCCCCCTGCAGTGCACCTGGTTTTGTCCATCTAAGAAGAATTTTGTCAGAAAGAGTGAACTAGAATAAGGCCCTATGTGCTTTGGTGGGCAACACCAGAAAGGGGTAGTTTTCACTCCCTCAGTTGGCGCCCAAGATATTAATACATATTGGTGACACGGCTTCTTGCTTTGCCTCTATAAAGCGGAAATATCTGTGCCACTATAGTACATTTACCCAAATATTACTTGTTCTTTTGTGCTTTTCACCCGTCAGAATCAGTCTTTAAACGTGCAAACTGCTTCCTCAAGCTTTTCATGTTACAAACTATAATACGCTGTATTGTCTGTTTCATGAAGGCCTGGACACATATGGCAAATAGCTTTTACTTCTTAATGGAAAAATGTTAGCCAACTTTCTGGATATGCAAGATCCATCGAAATCAGCAGACAGAAATGGAGGTTCCTGGTGCCATGTTTTTTAAATTATTCTCTAGTACTGATTCTTGGGTATATTTTTGTTTTCCTATACAATTACATTGTAAAAAAAACATACTGTATGATATAGTACTACTCTGCTTCATATCATTAGATGTAGGAAACTATTCCAGACTAATATATTTATACCCCTTTTAGCAACCCAGCCCCCCCCTTCCCTCTTTTCCCAACACCCCCCTCCCCCCTCTTAGTCCGGAAAACACTCACTTCTGTTGTGTCTATGTATGGTTGTGTCTTATGTTACGGTGTGATTTCTGTATTTTAATCTTTATTTTAATGTACTTATTATTTTTATCTTCATTTTTATTTTTATTATTTTTACTTTATTTTTATTTTATTTTAATTTTATTATTATTATTTTTATCTTTATTTCAATTAATATTCATTTACTTATATTTATTTCCAATAATGTCTGCTTGTATCATTATTTATGCATATGCATACAACTTCCATATGGACTCTATACTCGTTTATAATTAAAAAATACCCACAGCGGTACTAGGTGGTCATAAATCAACCTAGCTACAGAGTATCGATTAGGGTCACTACAGGGACATATACTCCCAAATCACGTTACAGGCCTAACAGCAGAGGTGCCGCTGATAAAAGACACAAGACAGAGGATCTGCGGCTGCAGCGCTGATGACGCGCAGGAAGGGCGAAAGTCACCAACAGGAGGTGACGGCTGTGAGGGCGGAAGACCCAATAAACGCAGCACTAGATACAGGGACCAGATGACGTGCGAGAAGGGCGGAAGTGCACGCAGTGAAACCCAGAAATGACGGGGGGAGAGGGCAGCAACCTAACAGAGGAGACGGCATAAAAAAGCCGCATCCAAGCTAAACTGACACTCTGCAAATTTCTTCCTGACGAAGCCTGGTACACAGGTGAAACGCGTTGAAGGTACAGAGGAAAATCGGACTCCAGACTGTCTTTACACACAGCTCAGCAGGAGTGAAGTCTGCCGGCAGACGTTTCGATTTATGGTCAGTGAGCATCTGGTGATAAGGTAAAACCCTTTCCAAACCCTCCAAGACCCCCACACCTATCGTCCATACAGCGGGTATCCTGGTTTACAGGACCCTTATCATCCTCATTGCTGGACTTTATTCTTGGCACAACTCTGGCCTTTTTTAAATATAACATTTGTCCCATTAGCAGGAGCTGAATCAGGCCCCTGTGGATTTTGTACATTTTTTTTCTATGTTTTATGTTTGTATGTCTAGTTCATGTATACTGGTATTAGAAGACACCCATTTTATTTCTTTAAGTGTATCTTATAAATGATTAACGTTGTGTTATTTTGCACAAATTAATAAAAGATTTTTATTCTTTACCAAAGAGGTGTCACATGTTAATTGTTATTTAGCAGTAGGGATTGCACACTCATATCCTATTCCCTCCCCCATGGTCTTTTCTACCAAGGTGCTATTGTAGTGCACCTCAGGACATTGTGCAGCAGCCCTATCTACGGGTTGGGATCGTTTGGTCGAATGCATTATGGTCGAATGTCATTACATCGAATCCATTAGGTCGAATTGCTAAAAGGTCGACATGACTCTAGGTCGACATGGGAAAAGGTCGAAATGATTCTAGGTCGAAAGGTCATTAGTTCGACAGGTCATTAGGTCGACAAGGTTATTAGTTCGACATTGTCTAGGTCGACATTCACAAAGTCGACATGGGGTTTTTCACTGTTTTTTTACCTGAATGTCAACACAGTCGACATGGACACAGTTTAAAGTGCACTGCATCCCCTCGCATCGCTCGCTGCGCTCGCAATGCGTCGGGCACGGTGCCTCGCTACGCTCGGCACACTATTTTATTCTCCCACCACGCCCTAGTGGATGGTAGGGCATGAAATACCGCCTGTCAGCACATGTCGGCTCAAAAAACAGTGAAAAACCCCATGTCGACTTTGTGAATGTTGACCTAGACAATGTCGAACTAATGACCTTGTCGACCTAATGACCTGTCGAACTAATGACCTTTCGACCTAGAATCATTTCGACCTTTTCCCATGTCGACCTAGAGTCATGTCGACCTTTTAGCAATTCGACCTAATGGATTCGATGTAATGACATTCGACCATAATGCATTCGACCAAATGACCGCATCCCCTATCTACACACTGCAGGTACAGCGCAGTCTTATACCTTTCTATATATAATATAGTACAACACATATAAACACCTAATACATTTTTTTATGCTACACACAATACACCATGAGAATGTCTGATTTTCAATTTTGCATTTGTGGAGAAGGGAATTAAATTTTTTCATTGTGCTGCAGCGCCAGTCTAAAGTACTTGGAGCTTTTCAATTGGTTGTACTGCTGGCTGTAAGTGCCAAAGCCACCCTCCTGAGAAAGAAAGAAGAAATCCGCTTTTGGGAGATCAACAGTTGTATCGGCGTCAAATGACAAAAAAAAAAACTGTAAAAAAAAAAAACAGGCGCAATTGAATACTAAAGTCCAAATTTTTCAGCTAGCTAAAAAAAAAAAAAACACGACTAAATGAAGACCCCCCCTTAGGGGTAAATGTAATAGGTGGCATAATACAGGCATTGGCGCGTCTGCCTGATGTTTTAAAGTAGCAATATTATAGAGGGCGGAAACCAACCTTTGCAGTACACATGTTATTACATATACCCCCATAGTGTCTGGAAATTCATACATACAAAACTGCTTTTATATAAAAGACTGATAAGAGAACATTAGGGCTACAAGCCAGTAAAAGTCCGTATTTATATGATGGACTTTGTGTTATAGTTTAAAACCCAGCATGAGGTTTCCCTAGTCTGGAACATGGAATGGAAATAAGAAACACGTGTATAATGGGCAATGGCCATTGCCAAGAACTGTCAATACAACGTTTGTACTATGATCTATTTATATTCCTCACTTGAGGAGATTCACGTTGAGGGTTATTTGGTTTTATTATTTAAAGGTCTAAATATCAAGGAACCATCTATTTTGATAAACTAGCATTATGGTAGATAACTGAAGCCCCGTACACACGGGGTGACTTGAGCCCTGCGCTGAGAGAGGTGTTTAAGCATAGAGCAGTGCCGACCAGGGTTTTGCCACTGCAGCAAAACACTGCGATCTATGCAGGATGCACAGCGTATGCACAGCGAGTGTCGCTTTTGACTTTGTTGATCCCCTATACTCCAGGACACCCTTTCAGTTATAGGCTTTTGAGAAAGGGAAACTTACTATGCAGTGGATTTGTAGAATTTTTCTTGGGTTCTGCATTATGACAATTTACTAAGATTAAAACAGCATAAAACCCCCATTTAGACAATAAAGCTACCCAGATTCATACCCATTAGAAGGATATAAACCGGCAAATGATGTTCTTTCCATTGCTACAAAAGCAACTAAAAAATCACACACAAAAAATCCATTCAAGACTTTAATTTTTCTTAGACAGAATACATGTTCATCACTAGCACAATGCTTGGAGTATGAATCCCTAGGGGGAACATGTATGCAAAAAATAAAAGCAAAAGCTAAGTTTACAGTCATTTGAATTGTTACAACACAACTAAATAAATCTACACAGTTCATTTTCACAGTGAACAGCAGAGTAATATAAATCAAAAGCTCTTAAGGCCATAAAAAGTGTCTCTCCTGTATTTAATGGACTGAATACCCCATAATGGTTTATGTATGCATAGCATATCAAAATTTAGATTTGACAGCGTAAAATCCAAACTTTCACTCTGTCATCATCCATAATTAAACACTGCATTCCAATTACACACAAAACACATCCTGTCATTGCTGTATATGAACTGTAAAATATTATTTTTCTTATGCACGCCTATAAAAAATATGGGATGAGGTATCAAGAACTGCATGACCCTGTATAGGGTAATAAGGACAGTTCCCACAACTTCGCATAAAAATTCCCTTCACTGTTATTAAGCTTTCGGCCTAAAAGTACGCACATGAAAGCCGGAGTTTTCAACCTATTGTCTAAATCACGTAACAAACTGCTGTTCAGCAGCTGTTTCCAATCTGCCTCATCAGCCAAAGCTAACACAGATGAAGAATCCATTAAACAATCCTCAAGCTGGGCTTTGTACTGTCCTCAGAGATATGAAACTGCAATTTGCGTGGCACATTAACCTCCAAAGTGCTTGACATGTCAAAAGGCACTGAACGTTACCAATTACAAAGAGGCATATGATCAACACACAGACATCTGTCACATGCCTATAGGATTTTCTATCCAATCAGATTTTTATTGTGTAAAGCCAATGTTTAAGTGTTTTCATGAAGGATCTGAGCCTCTTACAAATTAAGTTTCAATCTAGCTTGTCTACAGTGTCAAGAAGGCCACTATATAAGGTGCATGACTTCCTAGGGCTGTGTTATGGTGTAGGGCAGGGGTGTCCAAACTTTTTGCGACGAGGGCCAGATTTGGTGAAGTGTAAATGTGTGGGTGCCGACCATTCAGCCTGACATTCTTTGAATCATTAATCACATCAGAATGGTCCCCCACTCTGCCCCCATGCACTCTATGTCCCCCAGCCTGCCCCTTCACTGTATTTCCCCCCCAGCCTGCCCCCATTCACTGTATGTCCCCATTCACTATATGTTCTCCACTCTGCACCCATTCACTCTGTTCCCCAGCCTGCCCCCCTTCTCTTAATGTCCATCAGTGCCTCCATTCATTGTATGTTCCCAAGCCTGACCCTCCACAGTATGACTCCCATTCACTATGTACCCCACTTTGCCCCCATTCACTGTATATCCCCCAGCCTACCCCTGCTCCCCATTCTCTGAATGGCTATCACTGCCTCCATTCACTGTTTGTCCCCCACTCTGCCCCCTCCCTTCTCTGTATGTTTCCCAGCCCCTTATGTGAGCCAGAGGAAGGAGAAGCAAAGCAGGCACTGCAAGGACAGGAGATGCTTGGGCTCCTGCTGCTGCCTTCCTCCTCTCTGCATGTTACGGGAGCAAGCTTCCCCCCACTGCAGTCACTGTGATTGTGGAGTAGGGTGATATACGATTGCAGCAGCAGGTGTAGGATGCCAAACACATCTGACTGAGGCGGCCGGCACCTCCTCACTGCAGCAGACAGCAAGGTAAAGGCGCGCTCGCTGGGGCCCCACCTTTAGTGTCCTGTGCTTCCCACATCTGATGCTCTGCCCGCTTCCATCTGGAGGCTGCAGGCCGCTTGAAATGACAGGACGGGCCGCAATTGGCCCCCGGGCCTGACTTTGGACATGCCTGGTGTAGGGTGAGTAAATGAAGGTAAGTTGCAAAAGGTGAACAAGGCAAGGAGCACAAAATAGCACAAAATAGTTATATGAGGCTACTTTGAAACTAGTGCATCCATCTAGTTTCTATGTATTAATAATTGTGGCACTGCTATGATGGTTATCCGACATCATGCACGCATGACCTCAATCTGCGAATGAAAATGCGAAAGCTTAGGAATTGAAGTGCAGTCGGAGTTTGACTGACAGGAAGCCACATTTTGGGGGTAAACACATCCCGTTTTCTGGGTGTGTCTGAAAAAATGCAGACGTGTCCAGGTGTTTTTGGGGTGGGTCTATGACATCAGCACTAACCACTTCCAGACCATTTCAGTTGCAGATTAGTAGAAGCCTCAGAACTTACGAACATTTCCTCAGACGGAAATTCTGGGAATTGATCTGCGAATTGATCTGGGAATTGATCTGCGAATGTTAGCAATTCTTTCACAATTCTGCAATGGGTGTTTATTCTCTCATTCTGCGTGGCAGCTTTTATGATCCAACCTGAATTAGCCCCCATATACAGTACACTGCTCCTCCAATTCCCTCATCTAGGCACACCTACTACTGCACTCTGCAACAAACAATCTGCCTTCATATTCCTATGCGGCTAGCTCAGATTTTTACCATAAGTCAGTATTTTTATTAGCTTATTTTTCAGGTCCCCACTTTTCAATATTGAGAAGCAGAATATTATACCCACCAAACTTCATCCTTCTTGTGCATGCACATATTTGTGCAAACCCAAATATGCTGAGAAAGTAATGTTTAATTTAAATAACAACCGTGTTAAGGATACTGGTTTGTCTTAAGACTTCACTATCCCTTAAAAGCCAAGACTCATAGGGGCTGATTCCATTGTTTTGGGCGTCTATTTTTTTCTGATCAAAACTGGACTTTTCAGTTGCCTAAACAATTTTACCCAATTGATCTGTGTTTTGGTGCCCAGGCATATGGCACCCAAAATACAGGGGTTAACTGTGTAAAAAGTCTTGCTTTGGGCATGACAACTCCTTATTTGGACACCAAAGGTGACCATGAGTTGGGCAAATTATAGCATAAACCCAAGAGTTGGGCTAATCTAACCTCTGGACATAAAGAATTTACTACATGACAAAGCTGGGTCTGCCCATGACAATGGTGCTACCTGATGTAACAATATATTGCACACTGGACATTTACACTATACAATGATTGCGCAGATTGTTCCACTATTGCACAACATACTGTATTGTATAGTATTCACCGAGTTTAGTATTGACTGATGAAACCCTTAATACTGTAAGTACAGGTAGTTGTGGTGTTACTGGTCTATACAAACAAAATGTCTACATGTGGAATTGTGAAAATGCTTATATTTGCTTTATTCAACAATCCAAATTGAGTTGTCCCACTACATTCAATACATGCGAGAGACCACCATCCATACAAGCATGTGTCATCAAAGTGAAATGCTGCTGCCTACAGAGCGCTAGAAACACCAGGCTCCTGGCTCAGGTCTGTCTCCATTCTGGGCTGGACAGTCACAGTGACGTTCTTAGGGAAAATATACTGTACATATTGTTTTTATCATTGAAAGCTTTCATTGAGTCATCTCCACTTGACATCAATGCGGTTTATTTAAAAACTGCAATTAAATCCCACAGTAGAAGGCCTTACTTTGATGCACTAACATTGCATTTGCTTGAAGAGGATTAGCATGCTTAAAATGTCATTATTTTATGAAGGATAAAAAAGTTGAGCATCAGAATTCCCTGTTTAAAAAAAAATATATATCTTGAGTATTAATTAACAAGTGTCACATTTATTAGGAAACACTGGCCAATATAGTAAAAACTTATGTTTTAGAAGAATACTAAGGAATACATTTTTGGTTATAAATTTTTGTGTATCAATTCAAAATTCACGAAAAAAAACAAACAAACTGAGAATTAATAATTAATCACAAGCTGTTTCCCCAAATATAAAACCCTCACATCCTAAGGCCTGGTACACACCAGAACGATACTGATTGTTAGTAGATCGATCTGCATCCAATCTGATCTGAGTCTGTATCCAGTTGAATGGATCTTTTACAGATCCTACCTGCAGCAGGTAGGATCTTTAAAACGACCAAACCACAGCGGTGAAGTGCATCGTATTGGAATCGGATCTAAACATGCAAAAAACATGCCCAGTCTACATCCAATTGGTTAGAATTGGATCCAGATTGATGGGATTGAGCCCTAATCGTTCTAGTGTGTATCCTACATTAGAATACATTTAAAAAATTTTTTAACTAAAAACTTTATTTATTTGTTTTAATTCCTATGTTAATCGTCTTTTACTCAATGCTACAATCTGTGCCCAAGCGAAAGGCACTGTCCTTCCCTGAAGGATCCCGTTCCTTTACTGGGAGGTAATAGAGGATGAGAGAACATGAATTCATCCCGTTATTTCAAATGTATTCAATTATGGCATATTTACATATGGTAATATTAACATTAAATATTCTGGAGGTCTGTTTCTCTTATCCAACAATTTCCTAACACAGCAAAATTCTGGATGCATCTGGTCTCAAACTGGTTACACACTAGGACAATGCTGGCATGTTCTGTCATACACACTAGTCAATCCGAAAGATATGACGTTTTGGTTCAGCCGGATTGTCGAGTGTGTACCCTCAGTCGCCAGGTCATCCGTGCTGAACGACCAACTAGGCGATATTGTCAGCAACATCATGCATGCTAATAAAGTATGGAACAGTGGGCATAATTCAGGGGACTTATTTTGTTTCTGTGCAGCGAATACTGGCTGCTTTAATTTTTACACTGCAATTTAGATTTCAAATTCAACACACCACACCCAAATTTAAAGCACCGTATAAATGGTGAGATATTGGCTATGGCCAATTTTGACTAAGCAATTTTGAGTAGATGCACAATAGATTTTGGCTAAGTAATGATAGTCTATTATCTTGTCAAAATTGCCATAACTGCACAGTCAATTTATGCTAAGCAATCTATGCTAGAAAAAATTAGGAGATTTTGGATAACCTTCTACGAAATTTGACCCTGTAGTCAAAATCTCCTGTCAAAATCTCACTGTATGTACACCCCTTTACTCTGTCTGCACAGGTTACATTTACCCCACCTGCAGTGCCCATGATTTTACCCATTTTGAGAACAAATGTGCCCCGCGATGAAGAGATCAAGTCTGAATTAGGCCAGTGATCATGCCGTACCTCATTAGGATCGCTCTCATGTGTACCCAGGGTACAATATGTTGGCCAATCATCAAGCCTGTACAGAGCTTTATTGATGGACTTGGATCCTACTTTCCTTATATTATTATATTGAAATCTCAATAAGTATAGTTTGTAACAGAGAAGGGAAAGGGGGACATGTATTAAACCCTTGCTATATTTGAGAGTTTCTATCAAGGTTCAGGATGGAAACATTCTTTAAATGAAGAGAAGTATTAGAACATGAGGACCTGCACTGAAACTGAAGGGATGTAAGTTTGTGTGAAATTTGGGGAAACATTACTGCACAGAAAGGGTAGTAGACAAGTGCAATAACCTCCTATCAAAGGTGATACAGGCTAAGGCAGGAATTCCCAAACTTTTTGGAATCACGGCACCCTGGAGTATCAGAATTTTTTTCGTGGCACCCCTAGGCCAAAATTTTCTTATTCAGTACTTTCAAAAAAATATATATTAAATTAAATAAATTGTGTTTATATGTGATCCTTAGGTCCATTTATGTTGTGAGGGACAGTATTCACTTCAGTTTGTTCTCATATTGTATGATTGGAAGCCATAAGCACTGATTTTCCCTATTACATTGACCATAAATAAAATTAATTGTTCCTGGACCACCATCCCAGGGCACCCCTGCATGTGCTCTGAGGCACCCCGGGGTGCCGCGGCACACAGTTTGGGAACCACTGGGCTAAGGGCCAGAACACTAAAAAGTGATAACATGCAAAGTGATAAATAACCAACACAGTAGAGCAGTTTAAAAATGCATGGGATAGACATAAGGTTATCTTTACAAAGAAATTAAGATCAAATAGGGTTTGAGGCAACAATTAAAAGGGACAGACTAAATGGGACAAATTATACTTGGCTTCCGTCAAATTCTATATTTGTTTTATTGTACTTAAATTGAAATAAATAGATTGTTTTATATTTTAATAAAAATCATTTAAATAAATCTCTTATCCCAGTATATAAGTTACTACTGTTCATAAGGATTTTTTTTTTTTTTAGGGTTACGGTTTTTATTTCTTTTTATATTTTATTTTCTCTCAGGTTCAAACGGTATTTTTATAGGGAGCAGCATATTCTCTTTAATTTGCTTACACAGACAGTGGACTTGACATGCACGGATTAGAATTGTTCTCTCTTTTATATATTAAAAGTAGGTACACACTAGACAATATATCACTCGTAGAGTCCATCAATGACATTCTGTCCTTACTATCTGTGGAGGTACCCATACAGTTATACGTTAGGGGCCCTTTTGACCTGATTCTTATGGATTGGGCCAAGAAATTGGGAGAAAAGTACCCAAATCGTACGTGCCTAACCTCCGATTCTGTCCGTTGGGCGGTCCCATGCGCACAGCATCAGATCCAGAAATTGCAAGTGCTGCACATAAAATTTGTAGGATCCGGCAGCACTTGCTGGGGGGACGAATAATATACATTGTATGCTAAAGGATCAAATAAGATGTATCATATGCATAGTGTTCAGGCTAGGCTGTTTTAGCAGGGCGCCAAGTCCTGCCCGATTTTTATAGGAGAAAATGTGCACTGCTAGAACACCCTGCTTGTAACCACCAATGCGCACAGCGAAGCCCCAATGGGGACGTCAGTGGGCCTGGCCTGCCCCAATGGGGACGTCAGCAGCCTGGCCCTCCCCAAATTGTGACAGCAGTGGGCCTGGCCCACCCCCTTCATGCTGCCACTGTACCCCAATGCCCTGCCACAGCCAGATCCTAGAAGGATCACTAGAATGCATTACTGCTGCAGGGAGGCCAGGTGGCTTCATGGCGGGCAGTTTCCAAGGTATTGCATGCAAGGTTTTTATTGAAGTTTTACAGGAAAGCAAAAACATGCTCGATCAGAATACAGCAACAGTATTATCAATTAACAATATTTAAATCTTTGTAAGGGAATCCTGTGTATTATAATTCATCTCTAATTAGAATAGGGAAAAGGGAGTGGAATAATCTTTATCTGAAGAACAATCACTTTAAGATGTAATTTATGCATTGACCAGGGTTCGCAAATACTCGGTATACCGCGTTTTTTACCCACTTTTGATGTGCAGGGACTCATTTTTTTTAAATGGCTGCGTCCCCTGGGGCGCGCTCCTCCCTGTATGGCGTGCGCAGTATTCTTGCATATTCTCTGTGCAGGGATACTAGTCACAGTGGTGTGATGCGGTGCGCGGAGGGCTAGACCATATAGCCGAACAGTGAGGCCAGGGCAGAGTCAGTGCAGCACGTGAGAGGAGAGTGAGACCTTCTGCTCTTCTATCTGCCGCGGAGGACACCACCCAACCCGGCTGGGAAGCAGACAGACCGTGTGGATGATACAGCTGCCAGACACCTTGCTGCCACCGTGACCGCCCGTCGCTGCCAGAAGGAAACAGCTGCCGCCGGGGAGGACATCGCGACGGATGGTAAATGCATTACACCCGCCTGCTCCAGATCGGGATCATATGTAAGTGCATTGCTGGGGAAGAGGAGTGGCTCTGTGGGACTCTAGTCTAGTGAGGTGCAGGCTGAGGTGTGCAGCATGTCGGGAGAGAGGCGCAGGTGGGAGATAACTAACTATGAGCTCTTCACAGCTGACAATATGTGAGTCAGCAGTGCAGCCGCCTCACCTCATATTGTCATCGAAGGTGACTAGTAGCACAGTCACAGCGGCACCTCATGTATTACATAATTTGTACTGCATGAATAAATTTCTGCTCCGATGCTACTAACTAATCCCGCCCCCTGACCTGCCGCCACTGTGCTCTCTGCCGTTATTACTCTGTAACGGCAGAGAGCACAGCGGCGGCAGGTCAGGGGGCGGGATTAGTTAGTAGCATCGGAGCAGAAATTTATTCACATACCTCCCAACAGTCCCGATTTTCAGGGCCTGTCCCACCCGCGGGCGGCAGTGTCCTGCGGTGTGGGGGGGCTGTTGGGAGTCCCCCCTGTCAGCTGCTAAGCAGCGGGCAATAAACGCTGTGCGCATGCGCACAGCGTCTATTCCCGTAGCCAGGGGGCTGGGGGCATGGCTAGAGGCTCACAGAGCCTCTGGGTCATTCCCCCATAGCGGCGAAATGGGGGTGTGGCCTCGCGGGAGAGCCGCAATTATAGGCCACGCCCCCGAATTAGCCCCCCCCCCCCCCCCCCCGAAAATTTCGACGCGCCTGTGGCGCGCAGCAGCATCCCGTCTGCTGGTCAAACAAAGTTGGGGGGTATGTATTCATGCAGAACAAATTATGTAATACATGAGGTGCCGCTGTGACTGTGCAACTAGTCACCTTCGATGACAAATATTAGGTGAGGCGGCTGCACTGCTGACTCACATATTGTCAGCTGTGAAGAGCTCATTGACAGCGGCCCAGCAGTAAACAAGTGTGCCCCCCCTCCCCTCACACCCACCGCCGGAACACCCCCACTGCACAGTGACCCTGCTGCCAGTACGGAATAGAGTGTACGCTTGCAACAGGGCCCTCTAACCTCCAAGTCTGTCTGTCGTTACCCAGTTTGTTTTATCTCTGTCTACCATTGTAAAGGCGCAACGGAATCTGCTGCACTTTATAAGAATGATAATAGAACCTTCATTTCTGTTGGGACTCAGAAAAGGTCAGGTAGGACCCCAAATTTTAGATGTGAAGGGTCCCCGGGACCCACTTTTTTGGCTGGTTTTCGCGAACACTGTTGACTATATACAGATCATGGATGTATAACCTTATGCCTTCTTGTTGCACAACTTATGTTTTTAAATAAAGCAGACAAAGTTCATAGTATTAAAAGTTCAACTATTATTTTAGGACAAGTCGAATTTCCACATTAACTACCATTCCCCAATGATTCTGGAATTTACATGCACGACTAGTTTTTTAGTGCTTGTAAAACATGGGTTTAAATCATCAGTAACTAAAAAGGGAACGTTCTTTTTTTTTTTACATTTTCAAACCTTTTCCTGCACATAAAAATAACTATCAACAATTAACTGGGGGGGAAAAACCTATTCAACCACTATAAAAAGCATCATGCGGAATGTTGTATCATCCAGTAGGAGTAGAAAAGCTTACTCCCCCTTGTGAGAAACTGGCACATTCATGCCCCACTTTCAAAAATCCATCACAGAAGGGCTTTTTGGAAATTATTATAAAATAGCCAAAACCACGCAGCAACAGATTTCCACAGGCAAAAAATAGATAATTTATTTTAGGATATAAACGTATACCCCTTTCAGACCTACACAAAATCTTGGGATTCTTTACGTGCACGTGTATAATCCCGGGACTACCGTATGCCTGAATGGCTCTACCCAGAATTCGAGTCTTTTTTTTTTTTTTAAACCCAGGATTGTACCGGGTTTAAAATCCCTGGTAGTATGTCTGAAAAGTATATAATGTAGCGGGTTGGGATCATTTGGTCTATTGCATTATGGTCGAAAGTCATTAGGTCGAATCCATTAGGTCGACATGCTAAAAGGTCGACATGACTCTAGGTCGAAATGGGAAAAGGTCGACATGATTCTAGGTCGAAAGGTCATTAGTTCGACAGGTCATTAGTTCGACATTGTCTATGTCGACATTCACAAGGTCGACATGGGGTTTTTCACTGTTTTTTTACCTGAATGTCAACACAGTCGACATGGACACAGTTTAAAGTGCACTGCATCCCCTCGCATCGCTCGCTGCGCTCGCAATGCGTCGGGCACGGTGCCTCGCTACGCTCGGCACACTATTTTATTCTCCCACCACGCCCTAGTGGATGGTAGGGCATGAAATACCGCCTGTCGGCACATGTTGGCTCAAAAAACAGTGAAAAACTCCATGTCGACCTTGTGAATGTCGACATAGACAATGTCGAACTAATGACCTTGTCGAACTAATGACCTGTCGAACTAATGACCTTTCGAACTAGAATCATGTCGACCTTTTCCCATGTCGACCTAGAGTCATGTCGACCTTTTAGCATGTCGACCTAATGGATTCGACCTAATGACTGTCGACCATAATGCAGTAGACCAAATGACCGCATCCCAATGTAGCTATCAGGAACAGGCCTATAAGCTATTCTGGGCTTGTTTTCAACATTACATCACACTATTCTGAGCCATTTTGTAACCCAATGTGGATAATTCTAGTTAATAGGTCGACCCCAATAGATAAACAGGGTCAAAAGGTCAACAGGGTCAAAAAGGTAGACATATGAGTAGATTAATCAACCGGAACAAATTTAACAGTACTCTCAATCATATTAACCTATGTTCCCAGCAATGTATGGCCAGATAACCCATGAACTGCCAAGCAAGGCTACACTGTGACATATTACTTGGACATGTTAAAACAATAATCAAACCAAATATCTAATAAAATCATGATATACAAAGACAGATACAATAATAGAAAAGGTGACTTCCAGAAAAACTACTAATCCCACATTTCCACGGGAAAGGTTTATACTGGCTCCAGCTCCTGTCATACAGATAATTCCCAGTAAAAACAATGCAGCATATGTACTGAAACCTGCAGGTCTGCCATAATCATATTCCGGCAGACATATTTCCCTAAAATATATTTAACAGTTTAGCTCATAAAGGGCCAGATGTACTAAGCTTCAAAAAGTAATAAAATGGAGAGTGATAAACAGCCAGCCAATCAGCTCCTACCTGCCAGGTCACAGGCTGTGTTTGAAATATGTCAAGTCAGAGCAGATTGGCTGGTAGTTTATCATTCTCCATTTTATCACTTTTTGAAGCTTAGTACATCTGGCCCAAAAAGTGGTTTAACAGGAAAGGAAATAGTGTGTAGCAGACACAACCAAGCAGCAACACTATCTATGGAAAGTACTGGTTACTGGAATACACAAGAATATATGTGGAAAATACAGTCGTTTTTCCTGTGCTATTACAGGTATGACTGTTTTTGTTTTGTGTGCTAACTAGCATATTTATTTGTTTATTGATAGTGTATTTTTTTTTTACCGATGGTCATTATCGTGATTTCCAATTAGAGACTGTTTTTATTGTCCGAAAAATGAGCAGCGATAGTGCAACACATGGAATCCGGGATAAACTCCGGCAGCTACTTATAACAGAATCTGTTTCTGGTCCCAGAGTCACCCAAAGCATAATCCCTGATAACTGGGGCTAATAGGATAGTCCTGGCCTAATCCACTAGTTGCAGTAAATTACTGCAGCTAATTGGATACGGACTTGTGTATCAGAATACAGCGTTTTAACAAATCAATGGCTCAACACAGACACAAACATTTTAAATATCTCTGAAATTATAACTGGTGAAATGGTTGTTATTTTCTACAGTAGAGCGCATTCACAAATCAGATACATTCAAAATTTACTGTAGAACAGGCCCAGATACATTCTGTTCTGCAAGCTGGAGAAGAGCAGGATAGAATATTAACATAAAAATCCTACTTATTTTAACATAGGCACAGTATTACTATACAAAAATGTAAAAATGATGTACTGCAAAAGGCTGCTGTTATACAAAAATGTCCAACATATAGAAAAATAGAAGGGATTATAAATTGAATCAGTGATTCTGATAACAGGAGAAGTTTCATATGATGTGTCTGAAGAACATTCTATGTATCATTATACAAACTGTACTGTAAATACAAATAATATAATCTATAAATACAAAGAAAAATGCAACACAAATAAAAAGTATGCTTTATTTTGTTTTCATTTGTCCAAATGAAAATCAAAAAAGTTAAACATTATTTTCAAAAGTTACAAATAGCTAAATATATTCTTCTCTCATCAAACCAAATAATGGTATTTAAACAATCTGCTAATGAAAGACATCCAGGATATGGGATAGAGAACATAATACATTATAGTGTTAAGGTGTGTACACATGGCAGGATATGCCGTGCTATGCGAGTCCCGATACGATCAGATCGTATCGGGACTCGCATCTCGCGGCATGCATGCAGAGGGACAATTTAGACCAGGGCTGGGCAACACCGGCCCTCCAGATGTTGATGAACTACACATCCCAGCATGCCTTGCATCAGTTTCAGCATGGCCACATAGCAAAACTAATGCAAAGCATCCTGGGATGTGTAGTTCACTAACATCTGGAGGGCCGGTGTTGCCCATCCCTGATTTAGACTATATAGTGCAGATCTGCACTATATAGTCTTGGCTGCCCTCTCTATCTCACTGACGATTTGCGCTCACACGGGAGCGCGCATCGGGCTCAAAAGCCCTAAAAAAGCATGCGATATGGTTTCCAATGTTCACTATATCGGCAACATCGGAAGCCATATCGCCCCCGGGTGTACACACTATGAATTCTAGCACCTGCTATCTTTGAAATGCAGTTCCTCTTCCCTGCCTGGGGTGTCGCTGTCTGCTGTAGTGCTTCTAGCACAGTGTGGTCTGTATATCAGCACTGACAAGCAAACCAGACCTGTGCAAGAAACACCACAGCAGACAGCGTCACCCCAGGCAGGTAACAGGAACTGCATGGGTTTTCAAAGATGGCGGGTGCTAGAATGAACACTAGTCAATGAAATATCCCACTACATCAGTTGATAAAAAGAATGTTTCTTATTTGTACAAGATCATCTATATATAGGTCTAGTGTCTGTGAGTTTCCAAAACATTGCCATCTGCAGGCAGAGAGTGAAACTACATCTCTTTCTCACTCATACACAAACACAGAAGGTAGCAGACTAGCTTTCGAAGCCTCTGCTTAGGCTTACTCGTTTACAATGTCATCAGTCAAAAAAACAAACACAATCCCTAGCTCATGACCAATTACATGAAATTCCTTGCAATGCTCATTTCTTTGTATTAAATCTCTGCTTACAAATTCCTTTGCTTTGAAGTTAACACTAACCAACTCCAAATATTCTATCATCATCATCAATGTATCGTTATATATTTATTCCAATATTTTAAATTAATAACAGTAATGCTTTTTGTGGCAAAATGTCAAAAGACACGCCCCACCGTTAAATACGTAAAAAAAAAAACATATGCCCAGCAAATGATTTTGGGGGGTATTCAATCTGAGGGTCACGGCAGTCGAGCTTGCTCGACCGCCGAGACCCAGTCCTGTTCTCGGTCAGCTCGACCGAGAACATGCAGGCGGGATTCAATGTCCCACCTGCCGGGGAGCGAAATGGGGGCGTGGCCGCGAGTTGCGGCAGGGAAGAGGCAAGCAGCAGCCTGCATGCAAGAGGCAAGCTGCAACCCTGCTCAATGCTGTCGGGGAAGACAGCATTGAATAAGGCCCGGTGAGCATCCCCCCTAAGTACCACCATGCTTTACAATAAAAGAGAATGTGGTGCATACATTTAATGTGGCAATTTGTATATTTGCTGATATTGAACAATCGGGGAAATGGGGATTTGATTACAAAATCACAAAGAAAAAAAATTACATCCTTTATCACATATAAGTGTATACTCAATTAGCAGTATATTGCCTTAAAAATTAAATTGTGGACATCACACCCAACACGCGGGTATGTTTCCTCTTGATGCCCGCAGTATTTTTATTTTTTTGTTAATTGTAACAATTTTTTTGTGTGGGAAAAATCCTGTGGTGGATAATTTAAAAAATAAATAAATCTATCTGCAGCCCACCAGTTGGCTCCAGATGCAAGTGGACAAGACCCAGTAGTGTAGTGTGTGTGGGTAGCCCATGCAAGATGAGTGCTTAGTGCATGCGAGGCGCTGGTACAGGGTTAGGGGAAGTGTAGTGCAGTGTAGTGTGTGCTGGTAGATGCTGCAGGGTTAGAAGTAGTAAAGGGTAGTGTAGTGCAGTGCAATGCAGCATAGGGCGTGCGGGGGCTGGCGCAGGGTTATGGGTAGTGTAGTTACAGTGTAGAGCATGCAGGAAACTGGTACACGGTCATTTAGTGCAATGTGTGCAGGGACTGGTGCAGGATTAGGGGAAGGGTTTTGTAGTGCAGTGTAGTGCATGCGGTAGGCAGGTGCAGCAAGAGGGGTAGTACTGTACCTGTATCCAGTCCTTGGGAGCTGCTGTCTGCAACGCTGAGAAGAGATATGTTGGGGACGAGAGCAGGAGTGCAGAAGGCAAGTTAGTGTAAATCAAATCGGCAATTGATTAGTAGTTGGGGGGGGGGAGGGATCCAAAGGATTGTAAAACAAGGCATGAAAATGTATCCTTAAAATGTGGATTTTCTGTGTCCGCCGGGACTCCCCTCATGCAGATTCAACTGTTTAAAGTAGAATCTGCATTGTTGAAAGTGGGGGCTGTATTGCCAAATCCATGCCAGTTTCCACCGATCCAGAGTTCCCAACTTTTAAAATCTGTAAAGATGTCACTAGGGCAGCGCAATGGTGTCTGTAAAAGTATCTGGGTTGATTAGAAACAGTCCATGTATATGTAACATCTGTGTAAAAGCCTGTGGGGTCTATAAAAGGGACAATAAGGCATGAGCAAAAAGCTCTTTGCAATTGCCTTTGGGGTAGAGAAAGCATTACTGGGGTCTTTAAAAAAAGCTTTTGTAAAAATTATAAAGTGAGAAGACGGGTTTTCTGTGTGCAAATGGGGAAATAAAGTGTATTACAAAGCAGCTGTCAAATGTACCTAATCTGCAAGATCTTTTCGGCATGGTAGATATAGTAATAAAATCAGCAGCTACTTTGAAAGAATTTTTACTCACTTTACAAATATGCTGTTATAAAAAGAATCCCCACCACCAAGACAGTTCATAAAATGTACAGTATAAAAACTTATACCAAAAATGGTCTTAATGCAATCATTCAACACAAGGCACTTTTTTTTTCTAGTAGAACTAGGCCAAATAGCTATTTAAAGAAACTCTCCAAGCTCTAGTTAAAATAAAGCAAAAGAGCCAAAACACATGTTCAACCAGTTCATTTGATCAGAAATCAAATCAGCGCTCTGTTAAGAAAACTGTTACAAGTCGGGATAAAACACATCCAATGCTTTTATTACTTTGGAACAAAATAAATATTTGAGTTTTTTTTTTAAAAATGACCCTACTAGGTTATCAAGGGCTCCCCATCGGCCAAACTGTAGTTCAGCTACATTCAAATACAACATATAGACTTCTACTACTCCCAAAGGCCCATACACACTTGACGATTTTCAGCTGAAAATCGCCCAGTGTGTATGCCCCAGAGATTGCCGACTAGCGATGATGCGCGCTCCTGCATCATCGCTAGTTAAGTGGTTCATCTGCTGGTTTTACCAGCAGATGTGGCGATGATGGATGGTTTTTCATCCATCATCGCCATGTGTGTACGCCTGCCGGGCTGAAAGATTAACCACTTTCAGCCCGGCAGACCGCCCCGCTGCCTCCCCCCGCCCCCCCGTCCCTCGCCTGTCATACTCACCCTGCAGGATTGGTCCGCACTGCCCCACTCACACTGCTGCTGCGGCTGGATGCTGCAGAGCCTCGTTCCCCCGGCGTCCGCCTCACTTGTCCTCCTGCCGGGTCCCAGCTTTGAGCTCTGCCGCCCGGGCTCACTGAATAACACGCTGACGCCCCGCCCACCTCCCTCTGCCTCTGTTCTGCTCCACACGGAGCACCACTGTCCACCTATGTTTTCCCTGTTAAGCCAGTAATATATACATTGCTGGCATGTGCCAGCAATGTATATATTAATGGCACCACTGGGCACCAATGAGATCCTTAAAACAGTAATATATACATTGCTGGCATGTGCCAGCAATGTATATATTACTGGCACCACTGGGCACCAATGAGATCCTTAAAACAGTAATATATACATTGCTGGCATGTGCCAGCAATGTATATATTACTGGCACTACTGGGCACCAATGTTATTTATAAGCCAGTAATATATACATTGCTGGCATGTGCCAGCAATGTATATATCACTAGCACCACTGGGCACCAATGACATTCTTAAGCCAGTAATATATAGATTGCTGGCACGTGCCAGCAATCTATATATCACTGGCACCACTGGGTACCAATGACATTCTTAAGCCAGTAATATATAGATTGCTGGCACATGCCAGCAATGTATATACTACTGGCACCACTACCCACCAATGACATTCTTAAGCCAGTAATATATAGATTGCTGGCACATGCCAGCAATGTATATACTACTGGCACCACTACCCACCAATGATTATTTACTCAATTTATTAGCCAGTAATATATATCCGGCTGTCTCAGAGCAGGTCCATCCGTCTGTGGCATGGCTATTTCAAATGACGCGCCGGCTCGCGACTCCTGAGCCAATCGGAGCTAGCGGCCAGGCAACCGATCAGGCGCTGCCACGGCGCGAGCTTCGATTAGCTTGCGAGTCACGAGCCGGCACATCATTTCAAATAGCCGCGCCACGGACAGATAGACCTGTTCTGAGACATCTGGGTTTCCCACCACTCTGCCCCGGCTGTCTCCTTTACCACGGAGTGCAGTGCACAGAGTAACTTCCCCTGGCAAAAAGCATGAAGCCCCTGGCATAGAGCATGTAATCCCTGGCAAAGATCAAGAAAGTCCTAGCTGGCAGCGTAGGGTGGGGTTTACATTAGTTCTGAATCAGGCCCCAAGAACAGAAATACATTAAATACAATGGCCTCTGCTCCCGCCCTTGGAATTCAAACCCAGCCCATTATGTAAATCACCTTTTAATGAAAGACTTTCCGCAAAGTCTTTCGCCTCCTGAAAATCTTTTGCTCTTTGGGAAAATAGCTCAGTGTGTACGCACTACTTTGGTGAAAGATATATCTATCAAAGATTTTGCCAAAGTCTTTTGAAATGAAAATCTTCTAGTGTGTATGGGCCTTAAGGCCCATACACACTTGACGATTTTCAGCTGAAAATCGGTCAAAACAGCCGTTTTGAGCGATTTTCGGTTGAAAATCGCCCAGTGTGTATGCCCCAGAGATTGCCGACTAGCGATGATGCGCGCTCCCGCATCATCGCTAGTTAAGTGGTTCATCTGCTGGTTTTACCAGCAGATGTGGCGATGATGGATGGTTTTTCATCCATCATCGCCATGTGTGTACGCCTGCCGGGCTGAAAGATTAACCACTTTCAGCCCGGCAGACCGCCCCGCTGCCTCCCCCCGCCCCCCCGTCCCTCGCCTGTCATACTCACCCTGCAGGATTGGTCCGCACTGCCCCACTCACACTGCTGCTGCGGCTGGATGCTGCAGAGCCTCGTTCCCCCGGCGTCCGCCTCACTTGTCCTCCTGCCGGGTCCCAGCTTTGAGCTCTGCCGCCCGGGCTCACTGAATAACACGCTGACGCCCCGCCCACCTCCCTCTGCCTCTGTTCTGCTCCACACGGAGCACCACTGTCCACCTATGTTTTCCCTGTTAAGCCAGTAATATATACATTGCTGGCATGTGCCAGCAATGTATATATTAATGGCACCACTGGGCACCAATGAGATCCTTAAAACAGTAATATATACATTGCTGGCATGTGCCAGCAATGTATATATTACTGGCACCACTGGGCACCAATGAGATTCTTAAAACAGTAATATATACATTGCTGGCATGTGCCAGCAATGTATATATTACTGGCACTACTGGGCACCAATGTTATTTATAAGCCAGTAATATATACATTGCTGGCATGTGCCAGCAATGTATATATCACTAGCACCACTGGGCACCAATGACATTCTTAAGCCAGTAATATATAGATTGCTGGCACGTGCCAGCAATCTATATATCACTGGCACCACTGGGTACCAATGACATTCTTAAGCCAGTAATATATAGATTGCTGGCACATGCCAGCAATGTATATACTACTGGCACCACTACCCACCAATGACATTCTTAAGCCAGTAATATATAGATTGCTGGCACGTGCCAGCAATTTATATATCACTGGCACCACTGGGTACCAATGACATTCTTAAGCCAGTAATATATAGATTGCTGGCACATGCCAGCAATGTATATACTACTGGCACCACTACCCACCAATGTTATTTATAAGCCAGTAATATATACATTGCTGGCACGTGCCAGCAATCTATATATCACTGGCACCACTGGGCACCAATGACATTCTTAAGCCAGTAATATATAGATTGCTGGCACATGCCAGCAATGTATATACTACTGGCACCACTACCCACCAATGATTATTTACTCAATTTATTAGCCAGTAATATATACCCGGCTGTCTCAGAGCAGGTCCATCCGTCTGTGGCATGGCTATTTCAAATGACGCGCCGGCTCGCGACTCCTGAGCCAATCGGAGCTAGCGGCCAGGCAACCGATCAGGCGCTGCCACGGCGCGAGCTTCGATTAGCTTGCGAGTCACGAGCCGGCACATCATTTCAAATAGCCGCGCCACGGACAGATAGACCTGTTCTGAGACATCTGGGTTTCCCACCACTCTGCCCCGGCTGTCTCCTTTACCACGGAGTGCAGTGCACAGAGTAACTTCCCCTGGCAAAAAGCATGAAGCCCCTGGCATAGAGCATGTAATCCCTGGCAAAGATCAAGAAAGTCCTAGCTGGCAGCGTAGGGTGGGGTTTACATTAGTTCTGAATCAGGCCCCAAGAACAGAAATACATTAAATACAATGGCCTCTGCTCCCGCCCTTGGAATTCAAACCCAGCCCATTATGTAAATCACCTTTTAATGAAAGACTTTCCGCAAAGTCTTTCGCCTCCTGAAAATCTTTTGCTCTTTGGGAAAATAGCTCAGTGTGTACGCACTACTTTGGTGAAAGATATATCTATCAAAGATTTTGCCAAAGTCTTTTGAAATGAAAATCTTCTAGTGTGTATGGGCCTTAAGGCCCATACACACTTGACGATTTTCAGCTGAAAATCGGTCAAAACAGCCGTTTTGAGCGATTTTCGGTTGAAAATCGCCCAGTGTGTATGCCCCAGAGATTGCCGACTAGCGATGATGCGCGCTCCCGCATCATCGCTAGTTAAGTGGTTCATCTGCTGGTTTTACCAGCAGATGTGGCGATGATGGATGGTTTTTCATCCATCATCGCCATGTGTGTACGCCTGCCGGGCTGAAAGATTAACCACTTTCAGCCCGGCAGACCGCCCCGCTGCCTCCCCCCGCCCCCCCGTCCCTCGCCTGTCATACTCACCCTGCAGGATTGGTCCGCACTGCCCCACTCACACTGCTGCTGCGGCTGGATGCTGCAGAGCCTCGTTCCCCCGGCGTCCGCCTCACTTGTCCTCCTGCCGGGTCCCAGCTTTGAGCTCTGCTGCCCGGGCTCACTGAATAACACGCTGACGCCCCGCCCACCTCCCTCTGCCTCTGTTCTGCTCCACACGGAGCACCACTGTCCACCTATGTTTTCCCTGTTAAGCCAGTAATATATACATTGCTGGCATGTGCCAGCAATGTATATATTAATGGCACCACTGGGCACCAATGAGATCCTTAAAACAGTAATATATACATTGCTGGCATGTGCCAGCAATGTATATATTACTGGCACCACTGGGCACCAATGAGATCCTTAAAACAGTAATATATACATTGCTGGCATGTGCCAGCAATGTATATATTACTGGCACTACTGGGCACCAATGTTATTTATAAGCCAGTAATATATACATTGCTGGCATGTGCCAGCAATGTATATATCACTAGCACCACTGGGCACCAATGACATTCTTAAGCCAGTAATATATAGATTGCTGGCACGTGCCAGCAATCTATATATCACTGGCACCACTGGGTACCAATGACATTCTTAAGCCAGTAATATATAGATTGCTGGCACATGCCAGCAATGTATATACTACTGGCACCACTACCCACCAATGACATTCTTAAGCCAGTAATATATAGATTGCTGGCACGTGCCAGCAATTTATATATCACTGGCACCACTGGGTACCAATGACATTCTTAAGCCAGTAATATATAGATTGCTGGCACATGCCAGCAATGTATATACTACTGGCACCACTACCCACCAATGTTATTTATAAGCCAGTAATATATACATTGCTGGCACGTGCCAGCAATCTATATATCACTGGCACCACTGGGCACCAATGACATTCTTAAGCCAGTAATATATAGATTGCTGGCACATGCCAGCAATGTATATACTACTGGCACCACTACCCACCAATGATTATTTACTCAATTTATTAGCCAGTAATATATACCCGGCTGTCTCAGAGCAGGTCCATCCGTCTGTGGCATGGCTATTTCAAATGACGCGCCGGCTCGCGACTCCTGAGCCAATCGGAGCTAGCGGCCAGGCAACCGATCAGGCGCTGCCACGGCGCGAGCTTCGATTAGCTTGCGAGTCACGAGCCGGCACATCATTTCAAATAGCCGCGCCACGGACAGATAGACCTGTTCTGAGACATCTGGGTTTCCCACCACTCTGCCCCGGCTGTCTCCTTTACCACGGAGTGCAGTGCACAGAGTAACTTCCCCTGGCAAAAAGCATGAAGCCCCTGGCATAGAGCATGTAATCCCTGGCAAAGATCAAGAAAGTCCTAGCTGGCAGCGTAGGGTGGGGTTTACATTAGTTCTGAATCAGGCCCCAAGAACAGAAATACATTAAATACAATGGCCTCTGCTCCCGCCCTTGGAATTCAAACCCAGCCCATTATGTAAATCACCTTTTAATGAAAGACTTTCCGCAAAGTCTTTCGCCTCCTGAAAATCTTTTGCTCTTTGGGAAAATAGCTCAGTGTGTACGCACTACTTTGGTGAAAGATATATCTATCAAAGATTTTGCCAAAGTCTTTTGAAATGAAAATCTTCTAGTGTGTATGGGCCTCTAGACCTCTCACGAGTAAGTGATGAGCAAAGCATCTGATAACTGTAACATAACAATACAGGACTTTTATTAGGCATGTGTACATGCAAGACTGTCTGTGATACTAGAATGCAACAACCACAATAATTAGTGCATGGGAAGTACCTATTTGAAGGTTGAGGAAAAGAAGTATATGTAATACAATAGGCAAAGAATCAAATAACTGGCTATTCACAAAATGGATGTTTTATTTTTCCCACAGGAGAAATAGAAATGCAGATCACTGCTATCTAGGGAAAGATACTAATGCAATGTTGTACAGAGGTGGTTGGCCGAGCAGAAACCGGAGGTATGAAGAGTGCAGTATACATTTACATCACACTTCTGATTTCTTTGAGGAAGTCGCTGACAGAGCATTGCAGGCGGGGAAACGCGTCAGTGCATTGGAACATCAGAATCTTCCTACCTTTCGGATAGCACTAATAGTGCCAGCATAGCCTGAAGGGGGATTCAGTATTGAATCACGGCGGTCGGGATCCCGGCGTTCAGAATCCCGACGCCGGAATCCCGACAGCCGAAATGCCGACAAGGGGGGGGAAGTGGATCGCCCCCCCCCCCTTGCGGGCTCGCTGCGCTCGCCACACTAATTTATTCTCCCTCCAGGGGTGTCGTGGACACCCACGGAGGGAGAATGTGTCGGCATTTCGGCGTCGGGATTCTGAACGCTGGGATCCCGACCGCCGGGATTGTAACTGCATCCCCTGAAGGGAACACGATATATACCCTCCAAACTCCGGATAAAGCTGCAGGATCTCGGTGATTCAGCACCAGCAGCTGGGAGACGAGTGCTACACACTGCGGGGGAAATTTACTAAAGGAAATTTGTAAAAAAAATAGGTGTATTTGTATTTAGAAATACACTTATTTTTGACATTTACTATCCCGAAAATACAGCAATTCGTATTCGTATTGATGTGCTATCAATACGAATAGCCGTATTTTTGGGATAGTAAATGTAAAAAATAAGTGTAGGTACTTGTTTATTTTGGCGGCGCCCATCGCATCACATACCATAACGCATGCGATGGTATGCGACGCGACGCGATTTCGTGCCATAGTGTACGATGGCATACAATTTTCAAATTGTATGCCATTGTACATGGCATACAATGCCATACGATGCGATTAAAAATTGTATAAGCACCCTAATGGGTGCTTATACAATGTTAAGCACCCTAATGGGTGCTTATACAATGTTAAATGCACCCGTACGCCACACCCCCACTATAAACGTGAACCCGAAGCGTGGCGAGCCCGCGAGGGCCGGCGGTACGCGTCCTACGACCTTTTCATACCCCCACTATCCACGTCAGCATGGAGAATAGAAAGTGTGGCGAGCGCAGCGAGCCACCGAGCCCGAAGCGTGGCGAGCCCCGTGAGGGGACGCTGATACCTTCACAGGTATCCGCGTCCCCTGGCGGGCTTCACAGGTGTCCGCGTGGCAAGCCACGCGAGGGTACGCGGACACCTGTGAAGCCCGCCAGGGGACGTGTATACCTGTGAAGGTATCCGCGTCCGCTCGCCACGCTTCGGGCTCGGTGGCTCGCCACACTTTCTATTCTCAACTCCACGCCGACGTGGATAGTGGGGGTATGAAAAGGTCTTAGGACGCGTACCGCCGCCGCTCGCCACGCTTCGGGTTCACGTTTATAGTGGCGGGGGGTGGCGTGGGGGTGCATTTAACATTGTAAGCACCCATTAGGGTGCTCAAAAGCACCCTTTAGGGTGCTTATACGATTTTTCATCGCATGGGGTCAAAATCGTATCGCATCGCATGCCATCGGGTACATGGCATGCGATGCGATGCGTTCGTCGTACGATGCTGAAATCGGGCGCCGCCAAAATACACAAGTACCTAAGTGTATTTCTAAATACAAATACACCTATTTTTTTTACAAATTTCCTTTAGTAAATTTCCCCCTGCATGTCAATACCTCAGGTATTAACCAATTAATGTCTGGCCAGACATAAAGGACTGCCTTGTTTAACCTCTTATTGTTGGAATTAATAATCCCACTAACCTCTGCATCAACTAAAACCTGCAGTGCACTGCTTTTACTAATGATGTGTCTGTGGACCATAAACTAAAGGCCCATACACACTTGCCGATTTTCAGTGCAAAATCGCTCAAAACGGGAGTTTTGAGCGATTTTGCGCTGAAAATCGACCAGTGTGTATGCCTCAGCGATGAACTGCTAGCGATGATGCGCGCTCCCGCATCATCGCTAGCAAACTCGCTAGTCTGCTGGTTTTACCAGCACGTCTACCGATGATGGCTGGTTTTTCAGCCATCATCGGTAAGTGTGTACGGCCGCCGGGCTGAAAGATGACAGACTTTCAGCCCGGCAGACCGCCCCACTCCCTCCCCCCGCTCCCAGAGCCTGCTCCACATGGAACATACTCACAAGTTGACGCGCTGTGCCGCCCGCTCCCCCGCACAGTCACACAGCAGTGACATGAGAGGAGAGGACTACGTTTCCCACAACACCCGCTCCGCTCCCCCGCTCGGCCAGCCACACATCATTCACAGTGTCAGCGGGGCGGCACTGATTGAGAACGCCCCGCCCATCTCCCTCCCCCTGCACGGAGACCAGCAGCAAGGTCTCCTACACTGCCCACCAATGATTATTAGCCAGTAATTTATATACATTGCTGGCACAGGCCAGCAATGTATACATTACTGGCACCACCCACTTCCCACCAATAATTAATAGCCAGTAATATATACATTGCTGGCATAGGCCAGCAATATATACATTACTGGCACCACTGCCCACCAATGTATATTTTTTATGGTGGCAACGTATACATGGCTGGCGCAGGCCAGCCATATATACGTTACTGTCACCACTGCCCACCAATGTATATTTTGCTATTGAGGTAACATATACATGGCTGGCGCAGGTGAATAGATTTCTCCTACATGCACGGCTGCAAATAAAATTGTAGTCGTACACATGGGTGGGATTTTGCCCTGGCGGGGTTTACCTGATTGCTGGGCTCCGAATATATGCAGCCCAGCGATCAGTTCTGAATCAGGCCCCAAGAACAGAAAATGCACTGAATACAATGACCGCTGCTCCCAGCCTTAGAATTTAAAGGAATATTTACATAATAGGCGTCTATTATGTAAATATTCCTTTATATGAAAGATTTTCAGCAAAGTCTTTCGCTTCCTGAACATCTCTTGCTCTTTCTGGAAAATAGCTCAGTGTGTACGCACTACTTTGGGGAAAGATATATCTATTAAAGATTTTGGGAAAGTCTTTTGAAATGAAAATCTTCTAGTGTGTATGGGCCTTTAACACTGCTTGATTAACACTGCATGAGTGTATTTTCATCTTTGCCATCAGGGGATACATTAGGCTTAACAGCGGTACAGATTTTGTCAAACTGTCGATAAAAAAGTTAATCAGTAAGGCCAATTATGACTTTTTTTTTTTTTTTTTTTTTATTGTAACGTTTATCTATAAAAATAAAATTTTATTGTGTTAAATATTATCTTGACCTAGGCGCAGTGTTTCTAACAGTATACATTCCCCTTACATTATAGAATTTTGCAGCACCATAACTCATAAGATCATTGACCCCCCCCTTGAAGTTTCCACATAACTTAAGCTGAATGGGCACCCACAATCAATGGTATGAAGCTTGGAAAAGTGTAAAGCTAGAGCTCACAGTGCTCCACTGTGGCTCAAAGTGCTCTGCTGTGAGTCACAGTAAGCAATGTTGCTTCCAGCTTCATTATAGCCCTTCTAGAGCCTATTAAGCTAAACGTAAGTTATACCTCCCCTAATTGGCTTTTTGCTATGTGTTAGCAGAGGAGAGTCAGGTCTGTTTTCCTGTGTCTGTGACCTTTGTGCTATGTGTAGGGCACCACTGACGGCGTAACGGTTAGCATTACGGCCTCACAGTGATGAGGTCATGGGTTCGATACCCACCATGGCCCTAACTGTGCAGAGTTTGCATACTCTCCTCATGTTTGTGTGGGTTCTCCGGGTACTCCGGTTTCCTCCCACAATCCAAAAATATACAGGTAGGTTAATTGGCTTCCAACAAAATGAACCCTAGAATGTCTGTGTGAGCATGTACATGTGGTAGGAAATATAGACTGTAAGCTTCACTGGGGCAGGGACTGATGTTAATGGTCAAATAGTCTCTGTAAAGCGCTGTGGAATGTGTGTGCACTATATAAGAAACTGTTAATAAATAAATGTGCTAACAGAGCAGACCCGGGCAGGGTGTCCTGTGACACTTGCACAGTACTATGGTTGCCCATTGTCCTAAAGACTGACAGGCCGCACCAGGAGATTATAATGGCTGCTGCTGCCACCGAGGAGGGCACAACAGAAGCTGGGCTCCAGGGGTGGTTGCAGCATTATTGATCCCCCACCCAAGGGGCGGACACTGCACCTAAGCAGCAACAGGGCATGCAGAGTGGGGCATAACTTACAGCAGGTATGTGTCCTGGTTGGAGATGGTGGCTGGGTAGGTGAGCCCACGTGATGCTGGGGCTGGCACCGTGCCCAGCTTATGCCCACAGTGCAAGCATGCGCCCTGTATAGGGTACCAATGGCATGCTGCTATTACAGGGGCGCAGCTGGTGATCCCACTGCTGCCGCTCTCAATAGTTCAGTACATAAAGATTCAGGCAGGGCTAGAACATTCCCAGACATTGTATAGGTGCTTTGGGCCCCTGGCCAACTGCCCCTCAAGCCCATACCTTAAGACGGCCCTGGCTGGTCAGTAATATCATAGGACTAATGTCACAGCTAACAGAAGTCACTTATTGTCAAAAGCATGTATGGCTAATAGGGCTGACAGTGTCTAGGTCAAAATGTCACGGTCAACACGAGTTGTTCAGGTTTTGTTGACGACACCTGAGTACATGGACCTCCAACTAGTATACTGTGTTTGCTTACCATGATGCTATGGGCCACTTTACTGCTCCCAATCATAGTCCACATAAACGGCAATGTATGAGATATTTTAAGAAAGTATTAAAAAAAATGGTCAGTGCCATTTCGACCTTCTGTCTGTCAACCTTGTGCATGTCTACCATATGGCGTTGACCTATTAACTATCATCCAATCATCTGGATCTCTCATAAGGCTGGCTGTAATTATGGGTTCCATGTTAAACTGTATTCTCAGGTCTAGAACTAGACATTAAAAACAAAGTGCAGAGTTTGTGTATAATTAGGCATTCTGGTATACAAAACATTGTTAGGACATAGCATATGTCAACATGTAACCAAGGCCCCCTGCAATGCTAAATGTGAACATCACCCGAACAAAAATACCAACTGAATTCCAGCTCTGAGATCATACACTGTCCCTGGCTTAGTACAGACTAGGTATAGGATTTCTCATAAAACTGGCTAGCATGATCAAGCATAATGTGCTCAGTGTTTGTTTAGATGTGATGGTCTCCAAGCATTTTGTCACTGTCAGCACCAACAGTAATATCACTCTTACAAGAAAATGCTGACTGAAGGTGCATTAAAGGACACATAGTACTGTATACTCACACTGGTGTATATGGGGAAAAAAGGATGGTACTCTTTACTTAGAACGGCGCCCACGATTTTGATCGTGGGCATCGTTAGTAAAAAATCGCGGGCATCGCATGCACTAAAAAAATCGGGTACGATGCGACCGACGCGATTTCCCATAGGGAACAATGTTAAATGTCTCAATTGACCCGATTTTCCTGTTCAATGCCTCAATTGACCCGATTTTTCCATAGGAAACAATGTTAAATGGCCCACAGAGGCCAAATAGGCACCCTGAAGTGTGAAATGGCCCCCACAATTGTTAACGCCACCCCACGATCAACGTGAACCCGAAGCGTGGCGAGCGCAGTGAGGCCGCGAGGGGCGGCGGTACGCGTCCTACGACCTTTTCATACCCCCACTATCCACGTCGGTGTGGAGTTGAGAATAGAAAGTTTGGCGAGCGCAGCGAGCCACCGAGCACGAAGCGTGGCGAGCCCCGCAAGGGGACGCAGACAGCTGTGAAGCCCGCGAGGGGACGCGTATACCTGTGAAGGTATCCGCGTGCGCTCGCCACGCTTCGGGCTCGGTGGCTCGCTGCGCTCGCCACACTTTCTATTCTCAACTCCACGCCGACGTGGATAGTGTGGGTATGAAAAGGTCGTAGGACGCGTACCGCTGCGCTCGCCACGCTACGGGTTCACGTTGATCGTGGGGTGGCGTTAACAATTGGGGTGGCCATTTCACACTTTAGGGTGCCTATTTGGCCTCTGTGGCCCATTTAACATTGTTTCCTATGGAAAAATCGGGTCAATTGAGGCATTGAACAGGAAAATCGGGTCAATTGAGACATTTAACATTGTTCCCTATGGGAAATCGCGGGCATCGCGTCAGTCGCATCGCACCCGATTTTTTAGTGCATGCAATGCCCGCGATGGGCACCCTTCTAGGTAAAGAGTACCAAAAGGATTGTACACATTCTATGCAAATGAAATGCATCACCACAAGGTGTGTGGCCTAGCTGCGATCAAACCAAGGAAGGCTAGTTCATGCGGCCTATATGTTACTACCCATTTGGACTTAGAATGCCTTTTAAATTACATTTGTAACTGATTTTTCCTCATACATAAAGCATAGCTGATCACTCTGATCCCTATCAGTGATTATATTACTTAATTAAAATGTTCAAAATGAGTACGATATTTCAAAACTCTGCATTCTCTGAGACCAACATCTCATTGTTCTCATTGTGCATGTTAAGCAGGCAGAAACTACTTCCCTTTCATTTTGATTAATTATTTCCTGTAACCATAATTAGACTAAAAAAAAAAAAAAAAAAACAGGCTAAGGGCTGCACTGGAAAAATGGGTAACACGCAAAAAAACCAACTTGTTTAAAGTTGCCCACACATGGTGCGATGTTCTCTGTGCGTTTTGAACCAGAACGCATAGCCTCTAGTTCAAAATGCATGCAATACGATAGAGTGTATTTTGAACTAGATGCAATGCGATCTAGTTCAAAAAGTATGCACTGCAAATATTTTTTGTACTTTGTGATGTGATGTGCGAAGGAGAGAGCATCGCAAGCCAAAAACGCACCATGTGTGGGCACCTTTAGTGGTGCAACACTTGAGAGAAAGAGTAAATGTATAAGGTGCGCACCAGCTGCAAGGGTGGTTGTATCCCTAGGGTGTTTCTCTAGCACCCAAAAGACAATAGTGTAAAAAAGGGAATGAGATCAACCTCCACCAGCGCTAGAGAGATAGAGAATTTACTTCCCTTGTTGTGTGTCAGATTCCTCTTTGCGGGGTACCGGCAACACAGCTGTTTCCTCCAGCTCACAATCAAATGTACACGTGGAGAGAATACATAATCCACATAGTGTATACCGGTATTTAATCACACAACATATAAGTACATCAGCAAAAACACGACAATACAATAAAATCAATGTATGCACACAATATAAAATCCAAGGTGCAAGTACAGAGTGGCAAGATACATGAAGGGAATTACCAGATGTAATGTGAACCATATAAAATACAGTTCAAATAACGAACACCATCAAATCCCTCCCCCTTAATAAGGCCCCAGGCCCGGATGGGTTCACTTCGGATTTTTATCGCACCTATAGTGATCTATTAGCACCCTCCCTCCTGGACCTTTACACGGAACTATCCAAATCGGGCTCTGCCCCCCCGGAACTTCTAGAAGCCTGCATTGTAACAATTCCGAAACCAGGGAAAAATCCAGCAGCCTGCCAAAACTACAGACCCATAGCGCTCCTCAATTGCGACATCAAGCTCTTCGCTAAATTAATCGCTCTCCGCATTAACACCCTCCTCCCGCTGCTGATCCACCCGGACCAAACGGGCTTCGTTCCGGGGAGGCAAGCCTCTGACAACACTAGACGTGTATTTAACCTGATAGATTCTTTAAAAAATAAACAAAGTCTCCTCCTACTCTCACTAGATGCCGAGAAGGCATTCGATAGATTAAATTGGCCATATATGCAAGAGGTCCTGACCCGCTTTGGCTTTAGCAGACAGATTCTCACATCTATTCTCTCACTTTATAGTACGCCCTCAGCACGAGTGTTTAGTAACGGGTTCTTATTTGAACCCTTTCAAATCACAAACGGCACGAGACAGGGCTGCCCTTTGTCCCCCCTGATTTTTGTATTATCCATTGAACCCCTAGCTACACTCATTCGAGAGGATCCCAACTTCCCTGGCGTGAAAATCGGCCCCTCGCAGCATAAGCTTAGTCTCTTCGCAGATGACGTTCTCCTCTTTGTGACCGACCCTGTTAACTCGCTCCCCCGCCTCCATGATATTCTGGACGCATATAGCTCTGCCTCCTATTACAAATTGAACACAACTAAAACAGACGCCCTTCCGATAAATATCTCTGACACACTTCCTTCCCTCCAACACAAATACAAATACAACTGGCAATCCTCATCAATTAAATACCTGGGTATTCATATCCCTTCAGATACAACCCAGGTATTTAACATTAACCTCTCACCCTTAATCTCTTCCCTGACGACCCTCTCCAATTCGTGGCTCTCATTCGAAGTCTCATGGCTGGGTCGCATGGCGGCCTTTAAAATGACCCTTCTCCCAAGGCTCATGTACCTTTTCCGCACTATCCCCTACATTTTCCCCAAAAAGATGCTCCAGCTGGCGACTCGAGTAATGACAAAATATGTATGGTCTTCCAAACCCCCTCGTCTGGCCCGCTCTAAAATGTCCCTCCCGAGAGCATTCGGTGGACTTGACCTCCCTGACCTAGATACTTACCACTCTGCAGGCCTTTTAGCCTCACTCAAGTATTACGCGGGACCCCTCTCTTCCACAAGCTGGGTAACGGTGGAACAAGCCGCCTCCCCCCAAATCCCCCTCGCCGATCTCATTAGAATCCCAAATCATGCTAGGCCTCCCCATTTAGACCTACTCCCTTCCACTCGGGCCACGCTAAAAATATGGGACAGCCTTCTGTCCGACTTATCCGCCACAACTGTTGCAATATCCACAGTCCCCATTAACACAGTAGCCAAACTCATCCCTAATTGCAATCTAAAAGTTTGGGAAACCTGTGGTATATCTAGCATGAGTGATATCCTGAACTCCCGCAACATGATCCCCTTCTCTGAACTCCAAGACAAGTTCTCACTGCCCTCTGCAGAGTATCTCCACTACCTGCAACTCCGACATTGGTGGAGATCGCTAACGGTTACCTACTCTCCCCCAAGCGCGACTGCCCAAGCTGCCCTATCCAGGCCCTCTGCGATATCCACCAAAGGCGACATATCCTTCTGGTATAAACTTCTCTCCACCCCGACCTCATTCACTAAATCTCCGGCCCACTTGAAGTGGGAAGCTGATTTGAATAGGACGCTCACCCCATCACAGTGGCGACACATATTCCTCTCATCATACACAATGTCCCGGTGCTTAAACCACTCTGAAATGCATATCAAGCTCATCAACAGGTTATATCTAACACCAGACCGGCTGCACTCCTTCTGGCCATCATGCTCTAACCTTTGCTGGAGACAGTGCGGCGATATAAGCAACATTTACCATGTTTTTTGGACCTGCCCAAAAATTTCCCAATATTGGAAAGAAGTTTTCTCCCTCGTCTCCTCAGTTCTTAACTTCCACATTCCCCCTGACCCCTCGATTGCCCTATTGCATATATATCCTGACGAGATTCCCTTAGAGAAAAGATATGTTCTCGGCCATATCCTGATAGCTGCCAGAGCATCCCTCGCCCAAAACTGGAAGCAGCCCGAACCCCCACTGTTAAATCAGGTGATAGGCAAAATCAACCACCATTTTCTTATGGAAACAAATGATATGCCTTATTCTCCTTCCTCGTGCTCTCCCCATCTCTGTTGGCTACCCTGGCATGATTTTACCACGCTGAGCTCTAGCACTTGTCCAGATCCCCCCAGGGAGCCCTCCGAACCGCTGCAGTTCAGCTTGAACGAACCTAGTGAACCTCCCTCTCCTTGCACTACTGTACCCTCTTAATCGGCCCATACCCCAAGAGCATTAGTTCCTCCCTATGATATAGGCCTCTGTATATTATATTGCATTATATTATATTACATTATAAGATGCTTGAACTCTCTTTTTTCTCTCTTCTTTCTTCCTGAACACAAAGAGAGTGTATGCTATGTTATTGACTATTGCCGCATTATTTGGATTTGGATTGATGATGTATTATGCACTAACCGTTACCCCCTGTTCCCCTCCCCCCCCCCTCCTCTCTTCTTTTATGTTCTGTATGTTCCCCTCCCCTTTTTTCGTTTCTGTATCCTTTTGAAATTTAACTCAATAAAAATTTACTGAAGTTAAAATACAGTTCAATCTGCGCAGATTGAACTGTATTTTATATGGTTCACATTACATCTGGTAATTCCCTTCATGTATCTTGCAACTCTGTACTTGCACCTTGGATTTTATATTGTGTGCATACATTGATTTTATTGTATTGTCGTGTTTTTGCTGATGTACTTATAGGTTGTGTGATTAAATACCGGTATACACTATGTGGATTATGTATTCTCTCCACATGTACATTTGATTGTGAGCTGGAGGAAACAGCTGTGTTGCTGGTACCCCGCAAAGAGGAATCTGACACACAACAAGGGAAGTAAATTCTCTATCTCTCTAGCGCTGGTGGAGGTTGATCTCATTCCCTTTTTTACACCTTTAGTGGTGCACTTTCCACAATATGGGGGCAATAAAATTGCGCCGGGCACACCATGCTAGGTGTCTATACAAATGGGTGCCGAAATGACCAATTTAATGATTTTTCTGTTCGGGCACCTATCAGTATTTTAAATGCCTAAAAGTCTAAAATGCTTGAAGTCCTGCTTTGTGTCACCAAAATAACTCAGGAGGCTGAAAAAAGGATGACAATCTAATTGTAGCATTCACCCCTTGCCGAGCCCCTATCAGATCTATTCAATAGTTGCTCCAATCAAAAGCCCATTAGCATTTAACATGCCTGAAATAAAATAAAAATAATAAAAGGTCTGCTGTGGTTATTTGGCATCTTAGCAACAACTCTATAGCTCTGATAGACACCAATTTGTTTAGACGTGCCACAAGGGGTATGTGGCCTCTCTGCCCCATTGTTTCACCAATACATTATACTGTAAGCATCTGTTAAAAGAAATAAGGGTGCCATGTTCTAACGATTTAAACTACTGCAGCTACCAGTCCATCAAAATGACGGAACATCATAACAGTAATGTCAGCACCATCAGTTGTGCGTGCTTACACAGAGCAACACTTTAGTTGCTCTGGCAGGTATGATCTATTGGCTGTTGGCATGCAAAACACATACATTTCCCCAATAGAGGTGAGGAGCAGTGTTAGCCCTATATTATATATGATGTGGTTTTAAAATGTTGGAATGGGGACAACGCATTACTCCCTTATTCTACCAATATTGTGTGCTTTTCCTGCATTTATTAACATGTGCGAGATTCAGAAAGTAGGATAGCGGTGAATTAGGTATAGTAGAATAATTAAAAAAATATTCTGTGTTTATATCCTCTCTAAAAAAAAAAACTGCATTTAATTTGAAATAAACATGGATAGTTTATTTGGTGCTGGCGTTTGCCTGGCTTGCTTTATGCTTAGAGACAAATCTGCCTGTAATGCTCATCACCAGCATGTCTGCTACCTTGTAATTGCCTCTGTGTTAATGCATGTGTGACAGAGAAAGAGATGAAGTTTCACTCGCTATCAATAGATGGCAGTGTTTCGGAGACACACAAATGGACACTAGACATATATAGATTATCCACATTAAACTTTTTCTCTACTTATTTCATCTCACACATCAAGACTTTTAGATGGAAGTGTGGACTGGCCTATTTGTAAGCAAGACTGTTGATACAAAATAATAATAATAATAATAATAATAATAATTTTATTTATATAGCGCTCTTTCTCCAATAGGACTCAAGACGCTTAACAGCTAGAATGAATGTAATACAGTACAGAAAAGCTTTTCATAAACAACACTTAAGGGACTGAAGGAAACGCTTGAGTAAATAGGAAAGTCTTGAGTCTGTTTTTGAAGCATTCTAGAGTGGGGGTCTCTCGAACTTTGCGGGGAAGTGAGTTCCATAAAGTCGGAGCTGAATGGCTAATAGCTCGACCCCCAGATGAATTACGGGAGATCCTAGGTACTGCTAAAAGTCCTTCATCTACAGACCGCAGTAATCGGGTGGGACAGTATGGAATCAGAAGCTGCTTCAGGTACCTTGGGCCTTGGTCACGTAGGGCTTTGAAACTCAATAGATTGATCTTGAAAAGTATTCGCCATTTTATTGGCAGCCAGTGAAGGGAGTAGAGAATGGGAGTTATGTAGCTAGAGCGGGGCTGTTTAGTTAACAGCCTGGCAGCTGTGTTTTGTACCAGCTGTAATCGGTGCAGTTCTTTTGCTGGTAGACCAAGGTAAAGGGCATTGCAGTAATCCAAACGAGATGATACAAATGCATGTATGACTTTTGGCAGACCTTCAGAGGGGATTAAGTGTTTGATTCTGGCTATGTTCCTCAGATGAAAGAATGAGGATTTGATTGTGGCTGATATCTGATGTTTAAGTGTCAATCCACCATCTAGTACCACACCAAGATTCCGCACATGATCAGAGTTTTGTAATTCTGTACCCCCAAGTGTCAGGGTACAAGGATAACAGCCAGGGTCAAAACTAGAGGATTGTCAAACTGGCACTTGCCAGGGGTGCCACAAGAACTATCATTCACCATAGCCCCTGCCCCCTTTATTCTAAATTGTATGGTCTAGAGCCTGATAAATATGCCCCTTAGAACACAGCTGGAGTGTGTATGTATGTATGTATGCATGTATGTATGTATGTGGGGGGATGGGGGTGAAGTGCAGGAAGCTTGTACGCTGGGCCCCCCACCATGACATCACCAACTTTCCCTCTGGTCATACTCCACTGCAAGAAAATGAAATTGTTGTCTCAATTATGTAGAGCTATACACAGTACCCAAGCATTATTAAACCATTAGTTTAAGTCTAAAATATACCATTGGTTTAAATTTGATATACGCAATGTAATACACAGTCCCTCCCCAGAGCTCACTGCTTCACCTGCATTTGCCTAGTGGGGGTAGCACTGACAAGATGGAGTGCCGGAGGGGTGGGGGAGAAGACCTTACCCTGCCTCATACTCTTGGTATTCTAAAGTTTTTCTGTAGGATTGTGTTTAGTGATGGTTCATTTTTTTCATAATGATGACACTGCTAATTAATTGAATATATCAGTTAAATAAGAAGTGAAAACATTTTCATGTAACACATAGTAGATAAATATTGTCATAGCTATTAGGGTTAAACCAGTATATACATGGTGCTACATTTAACTGACTGCAAGTTGGTTTTTTTAGCCTTGTAAATGATTGCCACTTACTGGCCAACTCACACAAACCCCAACATCTCACAGGATATTTCATTTAGCCCAGTGTCTCATGTCAGTTGTGCTCTTCTGAAAACTGTTTATTGTCCACAGGTGGGACTACCTGCTTCAACAGGGTATGGAGAATGATTGTTTGCCACAGTAGTAATATGTCCAATTGGCCCTAAAAAGGTTTTTTTTTTTTTTTTTTTTAAAGGCTTATTTACCTAGATCTATGTAATTGTGACATTCCCGCTAAGTGGAATGTACACCAAGGACTATGGTAAAGGTGAGAAATCAATTCCACAAAGGTAATAATGACAGGAGTTAAAAACTCCTCCTTCTCTATGTGTGATTGCAAGCCATCAAATGAATATCTCTAAAGGAATGGGTTATTTATTAGTGTCCAGAGGCATACCAGTAATTACTGACACAGGAAGTAAACGTTTCATTTTACAAACAATAAAATTCACCTCCAGGGAGAGCTGAGGATAGAAGTCTTAGCACTGCTAAGATAATGCTACATAAAGACCAAGTAAGACCCTGCATAAGCTATGACTTACCAATTGCTGAGCTTTTACAACTATCAGCCTGTGAGTTCTAGACATCATTAAAAAACATAGTAAACCGTCATACAGGAACAGCAGACCACTTTCACACATTATCATCCTCTTTACTACTGAATAGGGGAAGGGAAAGAGAATAATGCGTCTCATTCCCATGAATTGTAAAAACGACATTCCAGGAAAAGCTGGGTAACATCTGTAAGTCCTTACAACATGTAAGCATCAGAATTATCTTATCAGACATAAATGGGGGAATTTAATTGTTTAATAGGCACAGGCCACTAGAGGGTGTCTGCCTGCAGCAATTCAATTGTGCTTCCACTGGTGCGCGCATACAGCCTGCACCGACATCCCAGGTGACGGCTAGAATAAAATGTGCGAAAGGTGACCTGTTTGGGCACCAAAACAGCACTTTTCAAATTGTGCCCAGAAAATGAGTAGGATTCAGCAGTTTTATGGAGCTAATGCTGACCACACATCAGACCAACTTTCTTCCAACTAGTTGCTTGGATGGAATAAAAATATGGTACTGGATGGGAGCAAATGTAATATTTACTTCAGAAATTTGCTACCAGAATCTGGAAAAGGACAAAACTGTCGCTCAGACACGGTACTGTAATTGAACCTGTTTTATTTAAACAATTTGATTGAATGTTTTTGTCCATTTTCCTGGGTTTGTGAGCACATTTCTGATTGTCCTTTGCTCCCGTCCAGTACCAGATTTTTATTCCATCCAAGCAACTAGTCTGGTCTGATGTGTGGCCAGCATAAGACCTGCCCCTCGATCTCCCATCACGTTATATTAATTAACCCATAAAAGATAACAATGGCAATATAAATAATACAAATTCTTGCTTAACAACTGTACATACTAACAAAGTGATGGCCAGAATATATACAATCAGCAGAGGGACACAATATAAGCAGACAATACAATTTTTGAAACTGTAAAAGCATAAATGGTTTATTTTACTAGGTCATAAAACCTTTGCAAGCTGGGGCCTTCATATGCACCTGAAAATGACAACCCTAAAAATGAATAGTGCCTGGATGACAGTCCTAAAGGTGCCCATACACGCTCCGATCCCGGGGTGCGTTCAGGGCTACAATAGCATCCATCACATCGCATTGCATGCCTTGTGCATGCAATGCGATGTGATGAAAAGCAAGTAAAAAAAAATTGTGCAGCACATACTTTTTGTACTGTGCGGTGAGGTGCCGCGGGAGCGCGCACCTCAAAGCACACATCACCGCCGGGAATCGGAGTGTGTATGGGCTCCTTAAGTGTGACAGGAGTTATCATTTACACAATATTGATTTCAATTACTTCAATACAAAGCCCATTGTTTCTTCTCTAAACAACGGCAAATTATTTTTGTCCTGCAAAGCTTTCCATCCCATTTACCAGAAATATCTGTATTTGCCCTGGGGATCTCTTTTTGTTGTACACCATTTGAAATAAACCCCAAACTCCCTTCATTATAAACCTGTTTGCATCCACAATATGTATACAGATGAATCTTTCCGATTCTCAGTACGTCTTTTAGGAAACTAAAAGAAACCAGCTGCAGTACACTAATTAAAACCATAATGTTGCGTTACATGTCAGAACAAGATATTTTTATTTAAAAAAATAAAATATATAAGAGGAAAGATTTCCTGTGGCTTAACTCTTTTGCTGCCGTAGGCAAAGTTGGGATTTTATTCTAAGCCTCTGTAAAACCAGGCCTTCACAGAAGTATATTCTGTGACATAAATGTGCTTCTATTCCTCTACAATTTTGTTCATAATATTTCAACAGTGGAAAATAAATGGATGGACTTGCATTCTTCAAAGATATTCCAGTTTGTTCAAGAACCAACCATTTGCCAGAGGATGTACCACAAGAGCCATTTGTCACTTGTGCTCTGGGGGATGACTTCTGTCAGGCACAGTCCCTTGTGGGTGCAGTCTATCAAGAAACAGGGTAAATATAGCTCTGAATCTTCATGTAATTAGCACAATCCATTCCTAGAAGGGATGGGGGAAGGGGTGGGAGGTTGTCTTGGTGGGTTTTTTTTAACCCTTTGTGTGCCAACGCCTCTGAGAGATGTGCAATATATCTGCTAACATATTACCAATGTTGCTTGCACTTGTTATATAAAGTAAAAGAAAAAAATGTGTCAAAAAAAAAAATTATAATAATTTTTCTTATATAAACATTACAGGTCATTATGATGAATTAAAATGTTTGCCTGGCACCTATTTTGACCAATTCACTTGGCACTCAAAGGGTTAGCCAAATGCAGTACTGTGATCACCTAGTGAATACAGTCTCCGAACAAAGGTACAGATGCTAAACTGAATGTACATTCAGTAACTGTCATCATCTATGTACTTTATTAAAATGGTTAATACAGAAAACAAATAATAAAGACAAACTAAAAGATATCAGACTAGTATTATGAAGTCTCATTTTACCATATAGTTATTTGAATAGCAGCCTAGTCTGTGTTGCTAATGTGGTATCCAGAAGCAACACATGAGTATACTGATGATCTGTTCAATGCCATAGAGGGGATTGGTTTGCCATTCTGACGGTCAGTATACCAACATTGGAATCCCCACTGCCAGTACTCAGACAGGGGGGCTAGCGAAGAGAAGCTCCTTGCAGGCGGTGGCTCGCTGTACTTCGCACAGGTTCTATTCTCCCTCTATGGGGGTCGAGGACCCCCACAAGGAAGAATAGCCCCTGACAATCAAAATCTGTTGAGCATTTAACTGCCGGGATTCCAATGTTGGTATAGTGACCATCGGAATCCCAACTGTTAGGAGGTTATCCGGCACCCCCTTAGCACAAACAATAATAAAACCTGGTTTCATTTTGAATTTAGAAATAGTTTAGAAATATATTTCACAATATTAGGATGATTAATGACATAGCAAATCAGAAAACTTGGGGCATGCCAGTAGTTGTGAAACCGCAAGTCCCAGCATGCTCTGACAACACCAAGCAACCATCCCTTTTATCTGGCATCATGGCAAAAATCTATGCAGCATTGAATATGTAGACTACATATTTGTGTGCTACATTACAGAAACGGCCACACAGTCTGGCAATGCAACATCAAAATACATGTCTTTCTGTTGGTTTCTGGCAGAGTCCTCACTGGTTAGGGTGGAGAAAAGGACACAGCCATACTCTGGAAACAGGGTAGTGTTCCTGTTAAAGGTTAGAATGATAATGCCAAAGGGCAGAACTACAAAACATGTTATTTATAAAATACATAAAAGGTGTCAGATTCCTTGGAACTCAGCACCAAGTACCAACCTAACCTCCAAGCGATATGTCTGTATCAGCATGCTTTTATTTGGGAGAGACAGACTTTTTAATTTGACTAGATTGTCTGTAAAGGTATTGGTCTTATTTGCAAAATAATCCCAACATGAGCAAAGTACAATGTTGATCCCAGTTACACTCGAGAGATCGGTATATAACAAAATGAATCAACTAAAGTGGGTCATGAAAAAGAGAAAGAAAAAAAATGTTCCCCAAATAGACAGGAGCCACAGTGATCCAATTAGGTGATGTACTCACAGTATACACATTAGTCAGGATCCAGCCACATGTTCAACAATGACTATATTCAAATTCATATTATTATCAAAAACCACAACAAACTATAGACACTAGAGTGGTGACAAGCACTACATAGACATGCTTACAATTCTGATGGTTAGAGCTAAGCACCATGTCAGGAGGCTTAAGGCCCCCATCCACTAGGGCAGTGGTTCCCAAACTGTGTACCGTGGCTCCCTGGGGTGCCTTGGGACACTTGCAGGGGTGATCAATTATTTATAGACAAAACCAGTGCTGGTGGCTGCCAATCATAAAATATGTGTACAATCAGAAGCAAATCCTGCCCTGTAACACATAACTAAACCTAAGAAGCACATATAATTACAATCTATTTAATTTTATATATATTTTTGGGGGCCTAGGGGTGCTGTGGAAAAATTCTGATACTCTAGGGTGCCGTGATTCGAAAAAGATTGGGAACCCCTGCACTAGGGTGATATGGCCATGCATTGCTGCTATGGATTGCATGAAAAGTAACACATCGCATGTCATTTTTGTGCGATTGCAATGTGAGGCACGTTCCCATGCACCTAGCATTGCAGTCTCAGATACTACAGGCTGCCATGAAAATTAATCGCAGCCCGGTACCCTTTATAGGTTCACATTCAATACATTGTATGCAAAAGGACCACATACAGTGTATCATATGCGATCCCGCTGCCCGGGTGAGTTGGCAGGGTATTGCATGCAATACCACGCCCTAGTGAATGGGGGCCTTTAGGGTTATCACAAGGGGGAGGGGTATTAGGATGTTGGGGGAAGGAAGTTAAGGGTAGGTATTAGCATTAGGGATAAATATATCACCTGCAACATCACCCGGCACAGGTCGCTGGCGGGACAAGTATTTTCTGGGCCTTCGGGAACGAAATGTCGACATTCCATTATGACGGCATGTCGACTTGATACTTGTTGACCTAACATACCCATTACATTTAATAGAAAGCACCAATTCTTCTGTTTTAGAAGCCGTAATATTTACCATTACAGAAATGGCAAAAATAACAGCGTTGGCCCAGAAAGGGACACCCCACACAAGGGTCTGCCTTTCTAAAAAACATTTTTACTGTGATTCATAAAGTGGTCTTTCTTCTTAGCTGTATAGTGACCATGTAATGTAGTCTGCCGAATATAAATCATTCTTTTACAGTTCTCCCTCAGGCACAGGCAGCAATTGCATTGCAGGCTTTCCAAAAATGTGGAACTACTTCAGCAATTTGTGAACATTATTCTGTCAGATGGTTTTTTGAAGCTGCAGCTTTCAAAATATTATAGATGTAAGTGCTCTATTTCATTTTAAATTGATCATTATTGTTACACTAGCCTCCTGTACACTGCCATTAAATATATATTTGCAGACACAACTAAATGAAACCCAATACCGGATAAAAATAAAAAAATAAAAAAAAATCACTACTGCTTTCTATAGGAAAAACATAATAATAACGTGGCATAAAAGACATACACAAATAATTAGATGCTAATCAAATGCACATATGTACTATACAAATGCATGCAAAGTACACCTATAAAATGTATCTATATGATATGTAGAAAACTGCACTGATTCTATATGTCATATTTGTATTAGTGCCTATGGTTTATGGGTATCTGGTGAAGCAGAAAGCTTATTGGAGTTATTATTCAGTTCCTATACTATCCATATTCGAATGGGGGCGGCTTCCTGCCATCACCGGATGTCACCCGCCGCCCTGTTCTCGGAGCAGGGTGCCGCTTATTTAAGTCATCAGCGAGTGACTTAGATTAATGAGCGCTCGAGAAATCATTCCATGGTCGTGACCATGGAATGATTTCGGGCCTGCAAGCAAGGCTGAACATGGATGTTTATGCAAAACTTCCATTTGCAGGCCTGCAGTGACATTCAGCGCCCAGCAGGGGGTGGGCGTTCATGTGGGTGGCATTAGTTTGCTGACAAAGCAGTAAAATACCGCTGAGTTGCAAGTGAACCAGAATCAGGCCCAAGTAATAAGCACTGGTTTAATTGATATAAACTCAGACTATAAGTCTGTAGCTTTGACATTCCAGGTATCCCAGAATTCTTTATTTCTTACCACATTTCATGTAACTGTACCACCAGCTCAGGCAGAGAAAATGTTACAGATCAGCCAAAAATCAGCTGGAGATCAACATCTTGGTATGATAACAATGTACTTTGTGTGCTAACAAATATCTTCAGTGCATGCTTGTACTAAGAGGCATTTCACACAAATGCCAAGCTCTTAGCAAGGCTGTTTTTCAAATATGCATTTTCTAAATGTAGTTGAAAATCAAAATTTTATACTTCTGCCAAACAAGTAAAAGAGAGCGGCACATGGGTTTTCACAAGCATCCAGCAGTGGCTACAAATACATTATATAATAAGCAAAACACAATGATGGATTGTCTCTTGTGGACATAGGGCGGGATGCTGTAACGGCCCCTTCGCCGGCTACAGCAATTTTAATAACGGCATATGCTGTAACATATGCCGTTATTAACGCAAGGAACAGCTCTTGCGATAAGAGCTGTCCCTTGCGATGCGGTGCCGGCACTGGACTTCCGGGTCTGTGACCCGGGAGTCCATCTGCGCATGCGCAGACCCCGGCGCCGGCCGCAGGGCATGCTGGGAGGGATCCGTGACAGATCCCTCAAACAGCGCTGCGGTAGGAAGCCCACAGGCTTCTGCAGGGAATCCCTCCACAGCGCTAACACTGCGGTGGGCTAATACAGCATACAGAAATGCGGTAAAAACCTTGATAACGGGGTTTTTACCGCATTTCTGTGTTACAGAATCGCCCCCATAAAGTGGTGCTTGAAAGTTTGTGAACACTTTAAAATGTTCTATATTTTTTGTTGAAATTTGGCCTAAAATTACCTCAGATTTTCAGTTCTAAAAGTAGATACCAGAGAGAGAACCAAATAACATAAATTAAACAAAGGTAAACTCTAATCAACTGAAGGAATCACTTATTAGCTAATGTTCATGAGTCCACCAACAGGACACTGGACAGTAATATAGCGCAATGCAAGCTTGCAAGGAGAAGCCACAGCACTCCAAAAAAAGAACATTGATGGCGTTCTTACAGTGTCAATCACTTCTCCTCTTTTGTCTAAACATTTATAAAAGTGCCTGTAAGCTTATGCAAATGTTTGTGTGACCAATCCCGCATTCTCACTTGAGGATACTTAGTACTGGCTATATTAAGCAGATTCTCCAGTGCTAAGGGACAGTGCGCTGTAGCCCCAAAACTCTGCTTTACACAGCTTTATGCAGCTCAGAAAGGTGTGAGCAGAAATCTGCAACAAGTACCGCCTCAGGACTGGTCAGCCAAAGCAATTGAATTAGCTCACAGGCCACTATAGATGGTAGCTTATTCCCTCAAGCAAATGAATTTACCCTTTAGATTTTATTACACAACATTTATTTATACTCTATGAAACAGTCTCACTCATACATTTATATTTTCTGACAACATTACTAAAAATTGGTACCAAGCTCCAATTACTGAATATGATGAGAATGTTCTACTAGCAAAGATGTGCAATATTTCAAACCAATGCTCCTCTACAAATCCAATACAATACTGAGGTGGTACTTCTAGTGGATTTAGGGGCTTGCCTAAAGCCCGGACTGAGTTTCTGTTATGAACAGCGCGTCATTGCTCACAGAACACAATGGTCAGACTGAGCGAATGAAACAAGACATGGGCCCTTTTTTGGATTCTCAGGAATCTGCAATGAAAATACATTTGTGTGCAATTTTCAACCACAAGTACAAATTGCAACCATTTACTGTTCACCTTACATCAGAAAGAACACACAAACCACTTGTGGTGTAACATAACATGTTATTATGTAAAGTAGGTGATACTAATCTTAAAGAACCACAGTTAAATCGTTATTTTGCTATGTACAGCAGAGGCTGATCTCTGTATTATTTTACCTTTTTATGAACAATAGTGGTACATTCATAAATCAATCTAGTTGGGAGATAAATTCAGTGTACAAGTTTGTCATCTTTATCCAATATACCAATTCTGTCTCATTAAGATACTTGTACAGGTTCTGACTGAAGCTATTACCATCTCAAAATGAATGAAACATAAGAAATATATGGCACAACAAGTTAACTTACATAGGGGTTGAGCCAATTAATTGCAAAGGGTGTGCGAGGTACCATTTCCACGGTGTTTACACAGCTTTTCAGGATGGTTTCAGTGTGTATTCTCTCAAAACTGATCACTACCCTATGGAGCAGCAAACACTTTTGTCCGAATTCCGGTAGCCATAAATTGCAGTTGCTGCCGTGATGATCCAGATCAGCAAATTAATCGCAAATAACAGGATCGACTCCTTAGTCTGAAGAGAAGAACAATAGCTGGCAAGTCTTTTATGTGGGAATTGTTCATACTCAGTACCAGAGGCTAAGTGAATAGCACTAAACCTTGATTAAGGTCCGTTGGTTTTTGAGATCCATCTAATGCAGGCATTCCCAACCACGGTCCTCAAGGCACACCAACAGTGCAGGTTTTAGTGATATCCAGGCTTCAGCACAGATGGTTTAATCAGAATCCCTCAGATACTAATTAAGTCACCTGTGCTCAAGCCTGGATATCTGGAAAACCTGCACTGTTGGTGTGCCTTGAGGACCGTGGTTGGGAATGCCTGCTCTAATGTCTCAGCATAATTGGCCTTCTTTTGACCAAGCTGTCATAAATATATCTCACTGCATTTAAAAATACAAATGAAAGCAGTAAAGATACTGTGCAGATTCTAGAAGCAGCAAGGCATGTTGCTGCCAAAGACTCTATAGACCAGTGTTTTTCAACCACTGTGCCGTGAGCAATTCTCAAGTGTGCCGCCAAAGCCAGAAATGCATTTTTAACTCTACACCTTGGGGAACTCCACATTGACAACAGTTGGCATACAGTCTACCCAGTGTATTGCCAACAGATAAGCCTGGCAGAGACACTGTACTGTACTTTACGGTGTTCATAGTGGGCCAATAGAGTATTGTACCTGCTGGCATTGCAAGTTTACCCTTACACCCTATATAGGTATAAAAGAAAACTTGCAATGCGGGCTCTATCGTATATGGGCGATGAGTGCTCCTAATGAGTGAACGTGAATTTGGGTGCATGCCTTGACCCTTAAAGAAGAAGCCATTGTTTCTTAGTGCCCAGGCCGTTATCTTTTTTCTATTGCTAAAGTGTATCTCTTAAACGTTGTGAGTAGTGATGCAGACAAACTTGTGTGTCATATGGCAGGGTAAGTATATTAAGCCTAATTAATCCCATCCACTTTTCTGTGTACTTGTCACATGTTAAATGCATGAAATTAGTCAATGGTGCAGTTCCGTTTTGTAAGGGTACATTTAAAATTTTAAAAGCAGAGCACTTCCTACAGTATTTCTCCCAATTTAATAGCATGCATTGGTAATGACTGGTATGGATCATTGGATAGACACCAACTAGGTTGACATGGGTTAGGTCAACAGGGTCACTAGGTCAACATAGGGAAGGTCGATGGTCAAAAGGTCGACATGGGGTTTTCCACTTTTTGTCCCGAATGTTGGCAAAGTAGACATGGACACTGAAAAAGTGCCCCACTGCACTTGCCATGCCTCGGGCACGGTGCCCCGCTACACTTGGCACACTATTTTATTTTCCTACCAAGCCCTAGTGGAAGTTAGGGCATGAAATACCGCCTGTCGGCACATGTAGGCTCAGGAAACAGTGACCTTTTGACTGTCAACCTTCCTCTAATATCACCAAAGCACTCCCATTCCTGTATGCTGTCAAGGATGAAGAAGTTAGTGTTGATTGCCACCTGCCTATTTGGAAAATATATCTTGTAAAAGGGCTCTATAGCCATTTACACTGAAAATACTTTGACATGAAAGTTGCAATAGTATAAATTATATTATCATATTCTTCACATATATGGGGAAATTAAAATAAATGTGATGTAGAGGCCATCACTTATCAATGCAGCCCAGCTCCTGCCTCCACATTGGCTCCGCCCCCAGCCCTACTTGAGGAGGATTCCGCACAAGCCAAGCACCACAAGCGTCTCTTCTAAGGTGGCTCGAAGCTATGGGCACCAAACCAATTTTTATATTGGCCTCCCCACCCGTATTTTGACGCCAATGCGTGTGATTAGCATGACTATTGGTCTGAAGACACAGGATCGGAACATCTGTGTAAACATTGATCATCTGACCAACTCTCAGGTTGTGCAGGTGTTTCACATTGCCATGCCAGTCCCTGACATCAGCACATCCAGAAAAACAGTACTGCACTCACCCATTTTCTCACCATCACCGCTCCCTCTCTACCCCCAAATAGTCACAGCATGTCACCATGTTGTGGTTTAGGAGCACCGCAAGCATCGTCACAGAAACATATCTGCACATGTGCAGCACAGTTTGCCTTATATCGAAGATGTACATAAATAATGTTTGTGTACATCTCTGATCAGTGTCTAGAATGTATGTGACATCAGTGCAGGAATTACAAAATTCCTACAAAATTTATCATGATATAATTCAATATCTCAGTTCAATATATATAATGCCGGTATATGTTCCCTGTGTGATAACTGTACTGTCTCTGTTTACATTGTTACCTACCTGGCTGCTGCAACGACTAAGTGTGCTGCTTATGGCTGCTAGGCGCTGTGCAGCTCAGCAAAAATATGTTCCCTGTCTGACAACTGTATTGTCTCTGCTTATTATGTTACCTACCTGGCTGCTGCAATGACCGGTGGCACCACTGATGGTTGCCTAGGCACTGTGCAGCTTGGTGGGTATGTGTTCCCTGTGTGACAACTAGTGTTCCCGCTAGGCCGTTTTAGCAGGGCGATGCGTCCTGCTCAATTTTTAAAGGGAAAAATGCGCCCTGCCCCTCTAACAAGGGAAAAAAGATCTGGCGCTATGACAGCAGCTGTGGTTCTAAGTAAAGCAGCTGCTCAAAATGTGGGGGTAGTCAGTCCCCACCTAGCAACGCACAACACCAATTACACACAAGGCATGTGAGCAGCACTAATAAATTATAACAGTAGTTTGAAACGAAGTGTTAATTTTTACTATCAAGATGAATAAAAAACATATGTATGAACAAATACAATATAGATGCACAATAAAATTCAATAATAAATGGATAAAAATCACGCCACTGGATGAGAGGTGAGGTATGGAAATGGCCCAAGAATCAGGGGAAGTAAGGGGTACAATTGGTCACAGGTAAGTGCACTTTACAGATTTTTTGTAGGTGACTTATGAGTCCACTTTAATGGAAATTAAGGTAATCCTCACTAGTTGTTACGGTGCTTGTAATTGCTGTTGGAGGAAAGGAATCATAGGCTTCCGCAATAGCTGGTATGTAGCTTTCTGGTCTGTGTAGGACCTTACCCACCAATGGTGGTCCAGGATGCGGTGTCCGCCTAATGAGTGAAGTGGAATCTGAGGAAGAAGGGGCTTCTGCTCACAGGAGACAATGTCCACCCGCTATGCTGGCTAGATGGTAATATGCCCTGCCCCTCTAGCAGTGCCCCACTAAAACAGCCTGGTGTCTGCCTCGACACACCACACGGGGAAGGCCAGCGCCGCCATAGACTGCGATGCCCGGCGCTTCCCCAGCAGCAAAGCGACTTCGGAGGGGCCGGCCCACCCCCTTTGGTGATGGCGGTGGCCAGGCACGCTCCCTTTGGTGATGGCGGTGGCCAGGCACGCTCCCTTTGGTCATGGTGGTGGCCGGGCCCACCCCCTTTGGTGATGGTGGTAGCCGGGCCCACCCCCTTTGGTGATGGCGGTGGCCGGGCACGCCCCTTTTGTGACGTCGGTGGCCCGGGACCACCCACAGCTGTGATGTCAGCGGGCCATTCAGCCCCTACGGCCCTTGCCCGCACAAAATGCTAAAGTGAACACTAGATAACTGTACTGTCTCTGCTTATATTGTTACCTACCTGGCTGCTGCAACGACCAGTGGTGCCGGTGATGGCTGCCTAGGCGCTGTGCAGCTCAGCAAATATATGTTTCCTGCATCTATAATCTCCAGGGTACATCTAGCATATACCTGTATGTTTTACCGTCACTGTTTAACTGCTACCTAACTGGCTGTTGCACAGCAATCCAAATCGAATTCCTAATATACGCAAGTATAACTGGCCAATAAAGCTGATTCTGTTTCTGATTTTATTATATAATTTTCATAGAACCCCACTGTCAGGAGCAAACCGTTCTATCTACATAGTTTCCTGCTGAGTATGCCGCGTGAGTTAAGCAGAGTACACAGTTACTGTTAAAATGATAAAGATCAGGAATGTGGGGTACATCACTTGTGCAACACACGTAATATCATTCCACCAATCTCATTATTGCAGGAGCATTTGAAGCAGTTTATGCCCATCAGTCAGCTTGTTGGCTGATCAATCTAACCAATATTTTGCTTGCCCTGTATTAGATATATAGTTTGACATAGAAATAAGAATAAACTATTTACATTCTATTTAGATTCCAGCATACCTGAACTTAACAATTAAGGGCTACTACACATTAATAAAATTTTAAGGTGTGCATTGTATCTTGTTTCTGAAAGTCGTAATATTGTCCATTTCTAACATCAATTCAACAGTCAGAATCAATCTTCCAACAGTCAGAACCGTTTCAACTGAACATGGATGACCCCCATGTTAGTAAGTGCTAAGGAACAGGAACAGGTCTTTACCTACAGCTTTCATGGTGCACGTTCAGGGGTGGAGCCAAAGAGAGAGTGGAGAGTAACTGGTCTCGTGCTATGGTTCCACCCCCACGCCATCCACCTGTCCCCCTGAGGCAAAAAGGTGTCCTCAGCAGCACTGCATGCTGTAGCGCAATGGCAAGCAGCTCAGCCAGCCAAGACGCTTGTCATTGTGTACTGGTGGGGGGCACCAGGCCAGACAGAGGGGGAAATTCTCTAAACTAAAAATGCGGTTAAAAACCCAGTTGTCGGGGTATTTACTGCATTTTGGGATGCTCTAAGCATCCCCCTGCCGGGTTACCGCGATGGGGGGCACTGGCAGAAAAATATGGCGATGCCCCATAGAAGCCTGTGGGCTTCTAACACGACCCACCGCTGCCCCGCACAACCCCCCCCCCCCTCACGTGTGTTCGGGCAGCACAGAGCTGTGCTGCCCGGACCTGAGACCTCCTCCTCCCTGCACTATGATCCTCTTCCGGGTGCAGGGAGGAGCAGAGCCCAGCGCAGCAGCAGTGGCACCGGGTAAGGGAGGGAGGGGGGAGCCGCCGACTCTCACCGCAAAGGACAGCTCTTAAAGCAAGAGTTGTCCTTTGCCATAATTATCGCATATTTTAGAGCATATGCTATAATTATGTATGCGATGTGCGGCAGAGCTGGGCTGCGGATGTTTGAACATCCCGCCCAGAATCTGTTCCCGGGCCGTGTTGCCCACCCCTATACTATACACTGATCCTAGCCAAAGACCTATAAGGAACTGAAACAGATGAGCAGTTTATTTTAATATGCACTTTGTTCCTGTAAAAAGAAAAAAATCCTTAGGATTAATTCTACATTAACATTCTACACTAAAATATTGTGTTCAAATTCACATACTTAGAATTTCTTCCACATCTAGTAGGCCTCCCCAATGTAAACAGTGACAACGTACAGTAGCCATGTTGAAGTACACTTCACAGACCTGTATCTACACTGCAATCTATTGTATTCCACATCACCAGACACATTTAATGAACAAAGCCACTATTCTGTATTCAGTTTAAGGTTATTTTCCAATTTAATTACTCATTTATTGTATACAATGTAGAATGTGTGTATTTCAAATCGTAAAAGACACTTCATGTAAAATAAAGCTGGCCATACATCTATAGATCAATTGTCAGATTGGACAGGTTGGAATAAAATCCTGGTAATGGATGAGAGCAAATGACAGTTGACCATTTGCTTTGAAATGCTGGAAAACTGCCCAAAACTGTCACTCAGATATTACCAGGTTTTTGTTCCAACCAGCCCAATCTGACAATCAATCTGTAGATGTATGGCCACCTAAAACTGAATTATTTGCTGAAACTACTCATCTCAGTTCTGAAATACTGTATATATGTATTTCATTAACCTGTGCCGTCTGAATTCATCCATCTAGGTGATTTCCTATTCAACACTGATCATTTAGAAACTTTCTTATAAAATTGTTCAGGTCAATAATAACAGAAGTTATTAAATATAAATATTCATGGTTCAAGCTGACTGACCACCTAGGAGGAAGCAGAGAATTCTAACTATGCCCAGCTTGTATGGACAGCGATGATCGCGCTCATCGCTGCGGGGAAAGCCGCTCAGTGCATACACACTGAGAGGCTTTCCCCCTGCCCGGCGCCGACAGAGGGGGGAGGCCGGCGTTGCATAGCGCAGAGATATGCAAAGCCGTCCTCAAAGCCGCTCATCTGCTGGTATAACCAGCAGATAAACGGCTTTCCCGTCGATGCTGCGGGAACGCGCAGCAGCGCTCATTGCTGGGCCATACACACTGGGCGGCTTTGAGCTGAAAGACGCTCAAAGCTCCTGTTTTGGGCCTTAAGGTTCTGACACATCACTGGAACTCTGTGCAGCCATGATTCCTTAAACTCAGTAGTTAGCTCCAGCTTTCAGGAAAGCTCTAAAGCAGCCCATACACGGTCCATTTAACGGATCCGTTTGGGACTTAATTAGCATACATCGGATCGGATCCCTAGTGCATGCAGTGTGCATGCACTGCGATCCGATCTGATGTGTACCTAGTACAAAAAGTATGTGCAGCACATACTTTTTGTACCATACTATGTGATGCGCGGGAGCGCGCATAGCATAGTACAGAACGGAGCCATACACAACGGACCGTGTATGGGCTCCTTAAGACTGATAATTTGGGAAACTGATAAACAAGAGAAGCTGCAATCATGGACATTGTGGCTTTTTATTGATCATTCCACTCAAATGCCTATATTTCGCCATTTGAGAGAGACAAAAAAAAATGTTAAGATAAATTCCTGGCCACGCCACTGTGAGTGAATCCATCAATCTGCATAGAGTATGTGTGACCTAGGAGACTTCAAAACAAGCACAAAGGTCATTTAAGAATGATGCACACCACAGAAAGACCATTGTGTCTGTAAAGTCCTTCTAGCGTACCTGGAGGTGCACCACTAATCTCTCTTTTGGGCTATGCCACTGAACACCATTGCTGCATGGTGATATGTAGAGAGACCAAGACATCCAGGGCCAAAGAATGCAAAAGTTTCATTAAAACAAACCATTTCATTTTTCTTTAAAGTACATTTTCTTTCATCCTTATTTAATCTTAAATGAATCGCAACTTGTTTTTTGATCCAATTCATTGATATAAATCCATTGGTAAAATCTCACTTCCTGTACCACCTTTATCCAGTGATATCCGTAATTCCTTTGATACTGCTATGTTGTTGTCAAGGACTTTAACAGCCACAGAGTAGTTAATGAAAAAACCTGCATCAAGCAAGACTGGACCCATTCGGACTTATACAGATATTATGGGAAGCTAGCCAGTTTCTATGGTTAGTTTCACCTAAATATCCAAACAAAACAACTTTTATTTGGGGGGGGGGCAGAGGTAAATTTTATTTTTATGATTTTTTATTTATATGATTTTCTAATACGTTAAATGAATGGTTAATCAATATAAACAAAGTAAGTCAGCAAATGTTTATTTTGACAATGCATTGACAAGCTGGTTACACACGTATTCCTTCGCTGGATGATTGGGCTAACTCTCTCAATGAGTGTGGTTGTGTGTGTGTGTGTGTGTGTGTGTGTCTGTGTGACCCCCTGTGAGGCGGTGGCAGGGTGGAATGTCTCAACTGTTGCAGGAGACATTTATGGGCTAACGTTCCTGCATTGGAAATGCATACACTATCGATATCGAAAGAATGGCCAAATAATGCATATGTACCCAGCTTAACACAACACAAGTACAAGAAAGAACATAACAGATTTCACTTAAAATTGTAATGGGGCGGGATCACCAACCTCTACTATATGGGATTGGGCAATTTACTGTATGTTTTATACATTTTTCACTTAAAAAAAAATAATCGAAGAATATGTTTTTTATTTCTGTATTTACAAGAAAGTACCAATATGTTTATGTTTAAGCACTGAAACATGATATCCTGCTAGCATCTTCATTGCAAGATATTTAGGAGTATAATCTCTTCTCTAAACTAAAAATAAATAAATGCCAGTGCCAGTCTAACGCACGCCATCGTAATTATTCACCTCACTCACAAAATAATAATCATGTCATACTGGGCTTGATGATTTATTTCCCCCTAGTTTAAAAAAAAAAAAAAACACACCTCTGATATACACGCTGTCTTGTCACTGTTACTGATTAACTGCAGCATACTAGCCCATATTTACTGAGCAGTAGCATTCCAAAGGACACCTGCTTGTGTCAAAGAATGAAAGTTGCTAAATAGCCCAAAGCAAATTTAGTTTTACAAAAGAAGGCACAATTTGTAAACCAAATGCAAATTCTCTCCCGTTTATGTATTTGTCCCATTTTCCTGGTTGCCTGCTACAATTAAGCTTTCCTTCTATCAATGGAGATGGTTCAATTAGCGAACAGACTTCACACAGAGTTTTAGATTCCGGGTTAAGTGCCCAAAGCTATTCAATTATTGGTTCACCAAACATAGATTTCTACTCACACTGCCAAGGTGCAAACAGAAATCCACATTAAGCAGTGTTTCCAGGGCTAGTGGCAATGTTACAGTAGAGGTAATTGCATACTTCCAGTCACCTAAACATGGAGATTACAGACATTAGTATTACCATGGGAAATTATTGAATAGCTCTGGGCACAAAACCCATGAGCTAAAATCCTGCAGCTAACGGAATTCATCCCACAGGGATTAATATTTCCTAAGCAACCATATATCCGTTATTTTCACGAGCCTTCTGTAATGCAATATGTTCAGTAGAACCTTAAAGGTACATTATTTGTATATCACAAGCATATTATATTCTGCTGCTGTTTGAAATGATTTTAAAGTACAATATTGTTGTAATAGACTATATGACTAGTGCCTGGACTTCCTGAGATCTTCTGTAATGCAGCAGAGGTAATATATTTACAACAGAAAAAAAACTGATTGTGAACAAACTTGCAGCCAATATAGGCTCTTACTTTCAGAATTGACCTCAGGTAATGCAGATGTATATATGTGTCCTCATATACTGCTTGTCTTTACGCCATACGGTGCAAGACAACTTGTCAGGCTAAAGCCAGGTACACACTGGCCAATATGCCATTCGGTCTGCCGAAACGGCATATCGCACATATAGCTCAGTGTGTATGCGTGCTGTACATCAAACCTAGTGACACCATTCACGTTAATGATGGACAGAACAGTGATCACTTTGTACTTCATTAACACTACTCGAGTGTCTACAGGTGACCTGGGCTGGCAAGATGCACTAAACTTCAAAAGTGATAAAATGGAGAGTGATTAACAGCCAGCCAATTAGATCCTACCTGCCATGTCACAGACTGTGTTTGAAAAATGTCAGGCAGGAGCTTATTGGTTGGTTATCACTCTCCATTTTATCACTTTTGAAGCATAGTGCATCTGGCCCCTTGTTTCAGACTGTGCACTAATTATACATATGTGACATTATGCGGCATTAGTTTTTAATCTGGCACATTACCATGCATATCCTAGCAGTATTTACTAATTATTATATTAAGAGGACTAGACATGCATTCACTAATAGTTAGCCAGGCTTCTGTGTGGGCTAGCCACACCCCTAAGCAAATGCATTCCCCAGGTGGGCACTTCATGCCCAAGTTTGCCACCAAGTATGACCCACATTGTTTTTTAATTTCAGCGTTAACGAAGGTGAAGGGAAGAACAGCATCTCATATATGAACTTGTTTTTGTACACAACTGTACAACACTGCAAGACCCAGAGGCCAGTGTACACTAGGGTACATCGCGTCGCATACCACTAATTTAGGTATGCAATGGCATGCGATGGGACCCGATTTCAGCCTTTCCGCGGGAGGTGTGTACAATTTTAATATCGTGTCGCATCGCATGCATTTAATATAGGAATCAGGTATCTGGGTGCCTGTACAATTAAAAATTGGGTACAATCGCATCGCATGCGATCATATAGCATGCGATGCGACGCGATCTTGTGGTTGTACAATGCCCTGCGATGGAGATCGGGGGCGCCGTGATAATACACAAGTACCTACACTAGTGAATGTATTTTTTTGCTTCTTGCTGATTTTACTGGTGCAAATAGTATGCAACTTTTTAAAAAGGACGCATGCCGAAGCCCAGACATGCCAAGGAAAGAGATTTGGTGCACCTAAGCCTCAGTGTACAAGGGGCACATCTGTACAGGCATGTTTTACAATTAGGTTCACATGACTTCTGTTAAGACTGTGGCTTTGCAATATGCAGAGTAAACAGTCTAGTCAGCACTATACATTATATAGCCGATGTGTCTTCTACGTTAAATAAAATTCCACATTCTCAACACAGTAGCTTTATTTATTTACTTGTAAATAAATATTTTATTAAATAACAAAAGCATGCAATAATTGTTCTCCGGCACTGATAGTATACTTATACATGAACTATGATTGGTATCATGGTTGGTTAGGTTTTATATATTTGACACTGTATGAAAGGTGGATCAGAATGCCTTCCTCATCCGTTTGGTAAAAAGATAATAACTGGGAATGTCCAAACAATAATTATCAATGCTTATTGGTTGGTCATTTCCAATTACTGACAGCTAACCAAATTAATGACTAAGGGATTCTGATCCACCTATCACAGCGTGTCAGAGACATGCAGTGACAGCACCAAAGGGTAACGTGACTATCCCATCAGTGCAGTCTTTTACTGCATTAGACTATCCACGGGGGAGACCCATTCTCTCCATTATGGTACATTCCCCTTGGTGCCATCCTTTTCCCACCACACTCAAAAGTAGCAGATAGAAGTCTCTCGGCTTGTCATGTCCCAGTTCCTGGTATCCATGAAAAAAGCCAATGGACACTGTCTTTCTGTCAGTGTTCTGGGGGAATTCAATGAGTTATACACTCACACAAGATAACTGGACATTCCCTATAATGACAGCTAGGGGAAAAAAAGTTTTGTAGTGACACCCATATAACCAAAATGTGCAAGTTATAACAATCAATTAACTACTGAATGGGTCTACTTGGGTATGTAACATGCACAAAAAAACTACATAACAGGTTCTTTACAAAGCCCACACTTAATTTAGCACATTGCAGTTTCAAACATCTACTACAGGTCAGAGTGTTAACCCTTTCAAGTCCAACGTCTAGTCAGGCTCAACAGCCCGAGTGCTAGTAGCAGACCCAATGGTGACCCACTTTGAAATAAGAACATTAACATTGTAGAACAATTTTTAATTAAAAACAAATATATGCAATTCATTTAAACATTTCAACCAGATTGTTTGAATTGTAAAATAAAACTAAAAAAAAACATTGGACTGCAAAAGGTTAAAGAATAATTGCCTGGGGTCATTTTTCATAGTGTAAAAAATGTGACTTTGCAGCATGTCTTTTATTTTGAAAAAAAATTTGTGGGGGGGGGGGCAATCCAATTAGAGCCAATTTTTTTGCACAAAAATGACATGGGATACTTTAGAAAAGTTAATGGACCTGTGTGTTTTTGTGACTGCAATCAGAGGGTCCTGAAGAAACCCTGATAAATTTGGACTGCATTCAAATTCCCCCTTAAGTAAGTAATGGTGCAAAAATCAGGGGCGGGACCGGTATTTTTTTTTTGTTTTAGTTTAATGCATAAATGAACTAAACAGTGGTCCTGTTGCTCTCAGCCAAATATTATAGTTTATGTAAAAGTTTTATGTTACTTTAATACTATACTAATAAAGCTGTACCTAAAACTCAACACCGTATGTATACCACGTGACTAGTAAGCATGGCTAAACGTACTAAAGTGTGAGTTTTTAGAATGAGAAAAGTTGCCCATAACAACCAATCAGATTTTACTTTTTAATCTAGCACCTTCTCATGATAATAGCTAGAATCTTATTGGTTGCTTTGGTCAACAGCTCTCACTTCTAAAAACTCACTTTAGTCAATGTACCCCTTATGCTTAGGATCAGCTGTAACAAATGACATAAAATGCAGATGGAAAAAAATGAATTTGCTAACCAGCTTGTGTAACATTCTAGAAACTAAATGACCTGTGCAATTGTGACTTCCAGTACAGGCTCTACCCTGCAGAATGAATTCTTCATGTTCTCAACTCAATTAGCAAAACCAAATCTCCATGAAACCATGGAGTATTACACCAAAATGCTCAATTAACATTACCGCAGCTTACATTCTCCTCTAAATTACACTTATTTTTTTAAATCCCACTCTGTAAAAGCTTTTATTACATTTCTCCAATACTCAATCTGAATGTGACATTCTAGTTCATAGGTCTTTTGGAACGAACCAATACAGAAGGGAAACAATTGATGCAGAATACATAAGACAATAGTTAGGTAGAGATCCAATATAGAGGAAGTTCTCAATGGAGACTTGCGTTCTGTGCATCCGCATACATGTGGGTTGGGATCATTTGGTCTACACAGCATGATGGTCGACAGTCATTAGGCCGACACGTTGTTAGTTCGACAGATCGTTAGTTCGACCGTGAAAAGGTCGACATGGAGTTTTTCACTGTTTTTTTTTTACCTGAATGTCAACACAGTCGACATGGACACAGTTTAAAGTGCACCGCATCGCTCGGCACACTATTTTATTCTCCCACGTGTGAAATACCGCCTGTCGGCACATGTCGGCTCAAAAAAAAAACAGTGAAAAACTCCATGTCGACCTTTTGACTGTCAAACTAATGACCTGTCGACCTAGACCCATGTCGACCTAATGACTTTCTACCATAATGCTGTAGACCAAATGACCGCATCCCATACATGTAATATGTGACTACCAATGACATTTCATAACGATTCATTTCAGCATTATACTTTACTTAATTAACCCCATAGTTTATCTTTGGGCACTTCCCTGAAAACATTAAGTATCCCTTGGATGTATGTAGGAGAGACCACAGCAGATATCGCGGACACCTGCTGCGATCCCTCCATTCCAGGTGCGAACCGCATCCCCCATAGTTTGTGAAGCATTCCCAAAATTGTCCCCGTAGCTATGGCCATATGAAAATGATGGTAGCCCACTGTAGCATACGGGCTAATCATCACATTTGCAGCCAGCAGAGTTTCTCCGGAACTCTCCATGGAAGTGGCTTCTGCGTATGTGCAATCAGGCTGAGCGCACATGGGCAGCAGCACCCTTTGCAGCTTAGAGCAGATCGAAGGGATGGGCTCCTGTGGATGCTTATTAATACAGTACATCCACTTGATGTGATCGCATATTGTAATGCTATCATGGGTGCAATATCGCTTTGAATATGCAATCTATGATAAATGGGCCCCAGTGTAGGCTTAGCACATAGGCAAAAAATACCTCATAGCTGTGAGTAAGCTTTGAAGAAAAGTTAGGATTTTCTAGTTACACAGGGAAGCATTGCTTTAAAAAATAGTCTGGGTGAGCCCGAATTCCGAACGTTAAATTAGCATCGATAAGGCATTTTTACTTAAGGGCTTGGCCTAGGGATAACCGCGGATGGTCTAACACCAGCGGTAACTAGGTTTACTATCAATGGACACTCAGTGATGGTAAAACACAAGCATAGAGGCCCATTGTCAGACAGCAGCATTCAGAACTAGTTTTCTCAAAATGGATGAAAAAGTAATCAATGGCCACATATTTGAATAAACAGACCCCTAAATATGTGACAAACTGCCCTACCAGCTAAAGAGAATTGTACAGCTCTTTGCCATCCTAGAGCTCTGTGCTGTAATTCTACTCTTTGCAAATGACAGTATTGGGCAATGATGTTACAATTATGTAGGTTGCGTCATCCCACTCATGTTACCAACTTTACCTATTTTAAAATGGTGCAAGCCCTTAACCTAAGAAATGGCAGAGACCTCCAAAATCAGTTTAAACAAGTAGAGCACCACTGAGGGTGCGGCCAGGATATTATAGGGGGTAATTGGACTGCTGCTGTATACAAAATCAGGCATAACCAAAAGGAAACAGCAACCTGGCAAAGGATGTAAACCAACCATCTGCAATATGACATTCTGCAAGGGTTAGACATCATTAGCCATGACTGAATAAGGCAATGGGTGGATGGGTTAGGTGCCCTTCTTGTGCCAGGAATATTTCAGACTGGCATCTGCCATGGCTACAGCTGTGCATGGTCCAGCAGGATGTGTCCATATCTTGCTAACAATCAGCATGACCCATGCCAGACACAGCCCTCCCCCACTCCTCTCACCCACCTTCCTGTGCTTCTCCTGGTAAGGTAGTGCCAGCCAGGGCATGTCCTTGAGGAAGAGCTGCCATTTCTTTTGGTCGGGATCTGAAGAGATGAAGACGATCTCCAGGCGGTCCCGGGTCTTGCAGTAGAAGTCGCTGAGGCCGGGTAACAGCTGCAGGCACGGGGCGCTCATCCCGCAGCCGAACAGCAGCCCGAGCAGTGACACCCGGGAGCCCAGGGACTGCACGTCCACCTCCTCCCGCTCCGCAGTCACCAGCTTCTCCCCCAGCAGCTCCAGCAGCAGCAGCCCGGAGTGCTCGCCCCGCTTCTCCCCTGGCAGCCCGGGCTCCGACATACTGCTCCCCCGCTCTCCTGTGCGCTGGATCCGGCTTCACACAGACGCGCTCCCCGGCGGCCGGGTGGGGGTGAGCCGCCTGCGCCACACAAGCTGCGCCAGAGACAGTCCGGGCTGCACTGAGCCGATTGGCTGCTGGGCGGACGGGAGCCGGCGGCGGCTGCACATGGGCACAGGGGAGGAGGGGAGGGGGATCTGCTCTGCTGCTGCTGGTGCCATCTGGGTGCTACCGCCCTGTATTATCCTCATTATCTTCATCATAATCGCTCTGTCCCTGTACAGTGACATTAGGTAGCAGCATATTGTCCTGTCCCTGGACAGTCATATTTGTTGTGACCTGTACTTACTATATGGAAGTGACCCTATATATGGATAAAAAAAAAAATGACCAAGTACATAGAATAATTTTTTGGCCTTTATGAGTGGATTAACTACAGTATATCATGCAAGACTTCGTACCATTCCAGTAGACAGATGTAATACTAATATATATGCTATTTCTATTTAATTATTTATTAACAGTTAAAATTATGCCAATTATATCTTTTACAAGTTTATAAAGTGCAATTCCAGAGGATTTTATGTACCACCCTCTCCATACTCCGAAACTATTACTTCACTTTTGTGAAGGGCACAGTGTCCATTTGATGCCCAGAGTGCTGAATGCATTAAGTTATGGTGCCTTCCCATTAGATGAATATACATCAAAAATCAGAAATCGGCAGCACGTGGGATTTTTTTTGGATCTCAAATAAACAGGATATGGCCTGAGGTATATTGTGGGTATGGGTAAAAACCGGACCCAGACAAGACCCAGGACCGGACATCAAAATCTGTAGTCCGAAGCTTGTAGTGTCCTGTCCTGGGGGTGTCCTTCACGTGACACCTGTCACCAGGGAGAGGAGGAGGGAAGAATAAAGCCTCCCTGTATTGTCCGGGCATGTAGCAAAAAAACTGAATGGTTCGGACCACCCGGGGAGGCTGTAATCTCCGCTTCCCTATGTCCCTGGTGAAAGCTATCACAGGCATCCCCCCGGACAAGGACCCCCCCCCCCCCCCCCTCCCGGACTGGACACTACAAGCGCTGCAGACTGCAGATTTTGATGTGCGGTCCGGGGTCTTGTCCGGGTCCGGTTTTTACATAATCCTTGCAGCTGCAACTGTATCTTATTAAATAGAGTAACTGGGTCATTATGCTAAAGCTGCAACTGTTAGATCTTGTACTGAGGGGGTTATTCGCTTACCCCATGCGTTCGTGCGGGAGGGGACTGATGTTGTGTATCTGGCAGCGGTACTTGTTTAGTTTCACAGCATGGCCGCCCGCTACTTCCGGGTTCGGCGTTTGGAAAACTATCTAAAATAAAGTCCATGCCAACGTGAATTGGTTCATACCCCCACTATCCACGTTGGCATGAAGTTGATTTTAGATAGCGTGGCGAGCATAGCGAGCCCCACCCACTTCCTTCTGAACGTGCACGCATATGTAAGGGTGCCTCAGAGCACCCTTAAATATGCGTGCACATTCCACATCATTTGATGGTCGCTGACCATCGAATTATATGGGTGTTCCCCTGAACACTGCGAATGGATGTTTATTTAAAACATCCATTTGCAGCCAGTGCGAAGAAATGCACCTTGCGAATGATGGGCCGGCGTACCACCATTTGCAAGGCGGGGTTAGGTTGACACACAAGGATGCAAATACGCATCAGAGCGAAACAAGCAGAATAACCCCCAGAGTGTAGCTAGCATTAGTGGCTGCCCATTATTGCCCAGAGTGTACCTAGAATTAGTGGTTGCTGATTATTGCACAGAGTGTAGCAAGCATTAGTGGCTGCCCATTATTGCCTAGAGTGTACTTAGATTTAGAGGCTGCTCATTGTTGCACAGATTGTAACTAGCATTAGTGGCTGCCCATCATTTCACAGAATGTACCTACAGTAGCTTTAGTGGCTGCCGATTATTAGCATATATGCTGGCTGGATTATTACCTGTTTCCAGTGTGAAGATCTCTGGAGAAGACTGCACTATTGGGGAGTCACAAGCAGTCGGGAGTACCCACTTGGAAGATCAGGAATAACATTAATGCCACAATAATTTTCCAAAAACTAGTGGAGTTCTGCAAGTAGACAAATTTATGGGGCATACACCCGAGGTGATTTTTGCCTGTTTTCTAATACCCCTTTTACACCAGAGCCTTGACTCGGGTTATTACCAGTCCGGGCTGGGGCTTGGTGTTCATGGGCTGAAAAAAATTAATCACAGGTCCAGTTCCCAGGCTATCTGATACGGGAAATGCTCAGGGTCGGACACGGGCCTTATCTGGGATTAGTGCCTGTGTAAATGGTACTTATCTGAGTTATTTGGCTCAGAGAATGATGCAAAGAACTGATTGGCGCTTCTGTGGCTCTGACAGATGATGTCATCTGCCGGAGACCCACACAGGGCACATGACAGCACATGGAGCATCGCAGCAGCAGAAGCAGCATTACCAGGCTGTTTGTAGTCTGTACCCTACACTACAGCAACAATCTGTCCTGCAAGAACTCTGCACACTGTGTTTACAGCCTCATCTGCAGCAACACAAGCGGCCGGGGGAGGCGGGCACGCTGAGACTGCTGAGTCCCCCGCAGGGCACCTTGGGAGATGTAGTCTCCCCCTTCACAGCTCACACTACCGGAAGAGCAGCCAGTGATCAAACAAACTGCCACTTGGAACTCCAACTCCCAGAGAAGGTACAAAAATCGGTACATTCGGTACAGTTAGATTTAGCCGGTACAGACCATTAAAACACGGTACTGTACCGGCTAAATCAGTACACAAGAAAAGCAGTGCTGCTAGGTCGAATTGGGTTAACAACGTTTGAAAACACAGCACTATGCAACCATACAGTAGCCCTGTCCTCCTCGATTGCACAGCATTGCAGGCAGGCAGACAATAGCCAGGATAGCCATGATGTACGACTACCCAGGCCAGCCAGCCGTCATCACCATTCTCACCAGCTTCAGAAGGCACTAAGACGTCAGTACACCTGAGCTCGGCATCACCGCACCTGTTTGGTGATGATGGTGCAGACTGCAGAGAATACCTGTGAAGCCCGCGAAGGGACGCGTTTACCTGTGAAGGTATCCGCGTCCCCTCGCGGGGTTCGCTGCGCTCGCCACACTTCGGGCTCGGTGGCTCGCTGCGCTCGCCACACTATTCTATTCTCAGCTCCACGCCGACGTGGATAGTGGTGGCATGAAAAGGTCGGAGGACGCGTACCGCCGCCCCTCGCGGGCTCGCTGCGCTCGCCACGCTTCGGGTTCACGTTGATCTTGGGGTGGCGTTAACAATTGTGGGGGCCATTTCACACTTCAGGGTGGCTATTTGGGCTCTGTGGGCCATTTAACATTGTTTCCTATGGAAAAATCGTGTCAATTGAGGCATTGAACAGTAAAATCGGGTCAATTGAGAAATTTAACATTGGTCCCTATGGGAAATCGCGGGCATTGCGTCGCACCCGATTTTTAGTGCATTCAATGGCCGCGATGCCCGCGATTTCTAGTGGCGCCGTGAAAGTAAAGAAGTACCGTCAATTTTTATTTACACCCATTTCACATAGTAAAATCAATTAAATACAAACTGGGGGTGGGATTCTCTAATAGACGTCTGCCATCTTTGCCACCTACCGTTGCATAATCCTGTATGCACTTACATGTGCAATTATTTATGCAAAGGACAGCTCTTGCAGTAAGATCTGTCCTTTGTGATGTCACACCATGCTTGGAGGGATATCTAAATGCGCTGCGGAGAGAAGCACATAGGTTTCTATAGGGTATCACCAGCAGCGGTGTGCCACCAGAGAGGCTTTAGTGCATAACAAAATACATTATAAAGTCCAATGCTTTGGGTTTTTAATGCATTTTCTTATGAGTGCATCCCACCCGGTACCTGTTGCAGAGTATTGCTAGCATGCAGGTGGGAGAAGGCCACTAGCACATTTATGCAAAGAACACTGCTATTTTTGGTACTTTTTACCTAGCACGGCGCCCATCGCGGGCATCGCGGCAATCAAATGCACTAAAAAACGGGTGCGACGCGATGCCCGCGATTTCCCATAGGGAACGATGTTAAAAGTGTGATTGGACGAGATTTTACTGTTCAATGCCTCAATGCCCGCGATTTTTCCATAGGAAACAATGTCAAATGGGCCACAGAGCCCAAATAGTCCCCCTGAAGTCTGAAATGGCCCCCACAATTGTTAACGCCACCCCACGATCAACGTGAACCCGAAGCGTGGCGAGCGCAGCGAGCCCACGAGGGGCGGCGGTACGCGTCCTCCGACCTTTTCATACCCCCACTTTCCACGTTGGTGTGGAGTTGAGAATAGAATAGTGTGGCGTGCGCAGCGAGCCACCGAGCCCGAAGCGTGGCGAGCGCAGCGTGCCCCGCGAGGGGACGCGGATACCTTCACAGGTAAACGCATCCCTTCGCGGGCTTCACAGGTATCCGCGTCCCCTCGCGGGGCTCGCTGCGCTCGCCACGCTTCCGGCTCGGTGGCTCGCTGCGCTCGCCACACTATTCTTTTATCAACTCCACGCCGACGTGGATAGTGGGGGTATGTAAAGGTCGGAGGACGCGTACCGCCGCCCTGCGCGGGCTCGCTGCGCTCGCCACGCTTCGGGTTCATGTTGATCCTGGGGTGGCGTTAACAATTGTGGGGGCCATTTAAGACTTCAGGGGGACTATTAGGGCTCTGTGGCCCATTTAACATTGTTTCCTATGGAAAAATCGCGGGCATTGAGGCATTGAACAGTAAAATCGCGTCCAATCACACTTTTAACATTGATCCCTATGGGAAATCGCGGGCATCGCGTCGCACCCGTTTTTTTAGTGCATGCGATGGCTGCGATTTTTTACCCCCGATGACCGCGATGGACATCGTGGGCGCCGTGCTAGGTAAAGAGTACCCTATTTTTATATATCAGTTGTCATAGAAATGTCTAATGTGATTGTTTTTTTTTCCCCAATTGCAGTGTACAGCGTTCCTGTCAAAAACATGGGGCTAAAGCAATGACATCTGTGATAGTGGAACATCTCCTATAATATGATTTTAATGTCCAATCAAAGGAGGATGCTTGCATGGGAAAATGGTACTTCTTTACTTTCACGGCGCCACTAGATTAGGACAGATAGAAAATCGCGGTCATCGCGGGCATTGAATGCACTAAAAAATCGGGTGCGACGCGATGCCCGCGATGCCCGCGATTTCCCATAGGGACCAATGTTAAATTTCTCAATGGACACGATTTTCTGTTCAATGCCTCAATTGACACGATTTTTCCATAGGAAACAATGTTAAATGGCCCACAGAGGCCAAATAGGCACCCTCAAGTTGTTAACGCCACCCCACGATCAACGTCAACCAGAAGCGTGGCGAGCGCAGCGTGCCCGCGAGGGGCGGCGGTACGCGTCCTCCGACCTTTTCATGCCCTACTATCCACTAGGGTGTGGAGTGAGAATAGAATAGTGTGGCGAGCGCAGCGAGCCACCGAGCCCGAAGCGTGGCGAGCGCAGCGAGCCCCGCGAGGGGACGCGGATACCTGTGAAGCCCGCGAAGGGACGCGTTTACCTGTGAAGGTATCCGCGTCCCCTCGCGGGGCTCGCTGCGCTCGCCACGCTTCGGGCTCGGTGGCTCGCTGCGCTCGCCACACTATTCTATTCTCACTCCACGCCCTAGTGGATAGTAGGGCATGAAAAGGTCGGAGGACGCGTACCGCCGCCCCTCGCGGGCTCGCTGCGCTCGCCACGCTTCGGGTTGACGTTGATCGTGGGGTGGCGTTAACAATTGTGGGGGCCATTTTACACTTAAGGGGGGCCTATTTGGCCTCTGTGGGCCATTTAACATTGTTTCCTATGGAAAAATCGTGTCAATTGAGGCATTGAACAGAAAATCGTGTCCATTGAGAAATTTAACATTGGTCCCTATGGGAAATCGCGGGCATCGCGGGCATCGCGTCGCACCCGATTTTTTAGTGCATTCAATGCCCGCGATGACCGCGATTTCTAGTGGCGCCGTGAAAGTAAAGAAGTACCGGGAAAATATTTGGAAGCTGAGAGACATTACCAGCAGGCATTTATGTCTCAATTGATGGCTATGCAAGAGAGACAAATGCCAGCACCACTTCCACTTCTTTTTTTTTATGTATTGTGTTACAAAAAAAGTTTTATAAAGTGTCCTAGAATGTTAAAGTTGTTGGGCACAAAGTTTTACAATTGGTCTATTTTCCAAGTTTTTGACTGTTACTTACTCATACACATCTTTATCTGTCATTATAAGACTGTATAACATCTATATATAAACAATGTATGAAAAGTTTTATGCATATTTTCAGCATAATAAAGCAAAAAAAACTTGAAGATTAATAATGCCTTTTTATTTTAAACCATTGAGGGAAGGTTTGTTGCAAAGGTGTCCCTGATTCTTTCTGAGGTGTAATCATGGTCCCCATCATAATCTGCTGATTCAGGATTGCCCCCTAACTCAGTGTCCTTCACATTCCACTCTGGAAGAAAGTGTTTCTTTTGAATTTCACAAATGTTATGGAGAATGCAGCAGGCTGCTACTAAGTGGGGCATTAATTGTAGGTCCACATCATTCCTCTTAATCAGGCAGCGCCAACGTCCTTTTAAATGTCCAAAGGCATTTCCACTGCCATCCGAGCAGAAATTAGGGTGTGGGTGTAGGTGACCTTTGCCGTGGACAACTCAACATGTTGTGTGTAACCCTTCATGAGCCAATGTAGTAGAGGATATGCAGCATCGCCAATGATATGGACCGAGATCTCCACCTCATCTACGAAAACTGATTTCTATAAAAAAAAAATAGAGATTGTCACTATAAATACAGAGGAGGCAAGTGTACATTATAGGATAAGCAATATGTCACGTTTAAACCACAGCAGAATATTTGTGTTAGCCAAAAATACATGGGTCCATCAAAGAAAAAAAAACATTTACACTATATTTTTACCTGTCTAGGGAACAGACATCCACCCGGCTTGTCCTCAGCAATCTCATACAGCTGAGAGTTAGCGAACACTCTGGCGTCATGTGGTCCCCCAGGCCAGCCAATGAAGACATCTATAAAACTAAAGAAAAAAATACCTTATATCTAAAAAAATAAATTTACAAAGGTTCATAATAAGCAAACGGTAAATATGTGCTTACCAGTATTGGTGGTCCATAACAGCCTTAAGTATAATAGAATGCCACCCCTTCCTGTTATAGTAGTCCGCAGGGTTGTCACGAAGAGCAATGATGGGGATATGGGCATAGGCGTGCGCAGCCCATTTTCTTAGGGGGTGCACCATTGGAAGGGCATGTCCATCACCCCCTACTGGGCGTGTCCATCACTGCCTACTGGGCGTGTCCATCACTGCCTACTGGGCAACAATGCAAACTAAATAGAAGGTGATTTATTTATGTATATGCACTTCAGAATTTATGATACCCCACCACACAAACCGGAAACTGGCAGTGCGCACCGAAGGTGCGCTCCAAAATTTTACACTGTAATGCCCATTACACATAATGCCACACACTGTAAGGCCCATTACACATAATATAATGCCACACACCATAATGCCTATCACACATAATGCCGCACACAGAAATGCTAATTCCACATAATACCTCCCAACATAATGCCCATTTCACATAATGCCAAACACCTTAATGCCCATTCCACATAATGGCAAACACAGTAATGCCCTTTACACATTATGCCAAACACCGCAATGCTCATTACACATTATGCCAGGGCTTTTTGTAAAATAGGGACAATAAGGCAGGGAAGGAGGGGGTAGGGTTAGGCAGTAGGTATAGGCTACAGGGAGGAAGTGTTAGGCAGTAGTGAGACAGTAAGAGGGTTAGTAATTAGCAGGGAAGGTTAGGGTAAGCTGCGGGGGGGGGGGGTGCATTATGATGGTGAAGCTGGATAGATATCTGCAAGACTAATAGCTCATCATCTCCCCTTAGCATAGAATAGTCCCCTCCTATTCAGACATATTGATTACATCTAGTAATAATTGCCTCTTCCTCCCCTTAGCACTAAATAGTTCTCCTCCCCCACAGACAGAACATCTCCCCCCAGTACAGAATAACCCCCACCCCCTTCCCCCCTCGAAAAATACACACACTCAGGAAAACTTTTTCTTACACTCACAGCGGGTGCCGGCATTGGCTCCAGTCTGTCTCCCCACCGAGTCCTACACTCTGTGCACAGCGCAGCATCAATTTGGCTGGCAGGCACCATCTGATTGCGGCCAGGGGAGCGCAGCACGGCGCAGACAGGGGCAAGGGCTGGACACGCTCCTGCGCTTCTTCATCCATTATCTGCGGCCGTACTGACGTTGTCTAATTGTCATTCAAGGCAGCGTGACCAGTAATGCACTGAGGGGGCGTGACCACAGTTCACAGGCAGCTCCGGTCCTCAGACCCGCTGCTGCCATTGTAAATTGCGTCCTATAGTCTGCTACTGGTCCCCGCTGTTACCCTGAGCCAGCCAGCCGGCTCTGATTAGGAGGTGCGGCAATCGTGCGGGGGGTGCCTGTCATTAGAAGGTGCCTGTGCACCCCTCGTGCGCACGCCTATGGATATGGGTCCCATCTATAGCAGCTCACTGTGGGTAACCACGCCTCAGGAAGCCTTAGATGGTGTCATTAAGGCGCTGTCCTTCCGGCAAACAGATGAACTGCTGGTACAGGGTATCCACAAAGGCCTGTGTCACCTGGTAGATGATCCTGCAGACTGTGCCAATCCCAACTCCAAATAAACAGGAGAGTGTGCGGTACTCTCCAGGGGTAGCATACCACCGAAGGGCATTGGCTAATCTGCAGATTGGGGCGATGGGCTGCCGGTAGTGGGTGGTCTGCATTGTCAGGACTGGTCCAAGTAGATCCAATATGTAATAGAACGTAGCACGTGACATCCTGAAGTGGGCCATCCACTTCTCCTGAAAAGATTCCATGGTCTGCATGAAAGCATCGGTCTCTGACCGAGATCCTGCGATCCCGCATGGTCATCAGTCTCAAAATGGAGGTAAGGCTAGATGATATTAGCGCTCTCCTCCGGCACAAATATTGGCATTGAGATCTAGACCTCTCAGTCAAGAATTGTGGCTTCCTCATCCAAGTCTGCAGCAGTTAGCACAGTGTGAGAAGCTGCTTCATACTCTATTGCTGAAAAGTACAGCAGAAAGAGAAACAGCTACTCAGTGTGCCATCTTTGCTGCAATGCTGGGAGCAGATCCCTTTTTTTTGTGACCTCATCTCAAACAGGCCAAAAAGTCCATTTTTTATGACAGCAGCAAGGAAAGGCAGGGCTGATTCAGTTTCAGTGTAAAAGGGTATTACCCGGGAAAAACCCAGATTGAAGTGCAGTGTAAAAGGGGTCTGAGGCAGGGAGCGCCCTGGCAAACTCCTGTGTTCAAAATCCCAGGTCCTACCCTGGATTCTGGTGTAAAAGTGGAGCTCTGTCTAGATTGCTTACAAATTAAGCACAAATTGCTCCATGTGTACACATGTTGACATTCAGCTTGTGTCGACCTTCTGTCACTGTCGACCTATGGTATGTCAACGGGATGCGGTCGGAATCCCGGCAGTCGAAATACCGACGCCGGAATCCAGACGGCCAAAATGCCGGCACTTTGTCCCTCTATGGGTGTCCACGACACTCATAGAGGGAGAATAAAATAGTGTGCCGAGCATAGCGAGGCACCGGGCCCGCTGCGTGGCGAGTGCAGCGAGTCCGCAAGGGGGGGTGATCCACGGCTCCCCCTTGTTGGCATTGTGGCGGTTGGGATTCACACTGATCCCTCCCCATGTTGACCATTCTTAGGTGTCGACCTAGTCACTGTCGACCAATAATGGTTGACTCAGACATTGTCGATCCATTATCTCAGAACCAATGTAACTCCTTTGATGTGTTATTAAAAGAGACAGAACCCCGGACAAATGCAATAACTGGAAATTTTTGCATCTGGGACAACAAGAAAATTTGACACCACCAATCCTAAAATTAAACCTGGCATATTCATTCCCTATGCCCCTTCCACATGTATGTACTGGGCTATTGCCCCCTAGTTATGAATGAGATTGACACCACAGGCCAATCACGGGAAGTCCTGGTCAAATGAGTTATTGTGCTGTGGTACTAAAGGTGCGTACACACGGGGGGAGATATATTGCCTGCGACCAGCGATTACAATGGGGCAGAAAACGGGAGCGCACACACGGCTCTTTATCGCTGGTGCGCACTCCAATCACTGGCAATATGGTCGCCCGTGTGTACACAGCATAAGAAGTGAAAAGTTTGCTTTTTTTTATTTTATCAACATTTCAATTAAAAGAACAACATCTGGTTTGTCTTATTATTTTGGATAACAAATGAAAGATATTTCCCTTTGGATTAAAAAAAGAAAATGTGGTTTAGTTTATCAGTTTGGATTGCAAATTAAGGACATTTCCCACTGCATTATATAATCTAGTTTGATTTTCTCTTTTGATTGTGTAAATTAGAGTAATTTCCTATTGGATTAACATAAGAAAATCTGGTTTTGCTTGCTCTTAAGGCCCATACAGACTGGGCGACTTTAAGCTGAAAGACGCTCAAAACTGCAGGTTTGGGCGGCTTTCAGCTTAAAGCCGCTCAGTGTGTATGGCCCGGCGATGAGCACTGCTGCGTGCTTCCGCAACATCGCTGGGAAAGCTGCTCATCTGCTGGTATTACAGCAGATTAGCGGCGTTGAGGACGGCTTTGCATAGCTCAGAGCTATGCAAAGCCCCTCGCTGGCAGTGCCGGGCAGGGGGAAAGACGCTCAGTGTGTATGGACAGAGCGGCTCTCCCCCCCCCCCAGCAATGACCTTTAGTTGCAAATGAAGGACTTTTCCATTTGTATTAACTACTTGAAGAATACAAATATATACACTTACTAGTGATGCCCATCAACATATTTACCATCCATGATGATTTCACACCATCAGTAATAATCATAGATTGGTAGAGCTGCACAAACAGTACCTGCACATGCGCAAACCAAAGCTAGCACATCACTGTTGGTGAAAAACACCATCGCTATCAGACCATCCATTGTTGCTAACCATTGATATTTGTTGGACAACCGTAATATACGTCAACACAATGTGAACTCTATATTTATGATTCAGCTGCTTAATAAACCATGCTGAATTAGGGCCTGATTCTGTGTACTCGCAAAAGCAATCTCCTTCTTTAATGGACAAAACCATGTGCACTGCAGGTGGGGCAGATGTAACATGTGCAGAAAGAGTTACATTTGGGTGAGTTATTTTGTTTCTGTGCAGGGTAAATACTGGCTGCTTTATTTTTACACTGCAATTTCGATTTCAGTTTGAATACACCTCACCCAAATCTAACTCTCTCTCTGCATGTGTTACATCTGCCTCACCTGCAGTGCACATGGGGCCTTATTCTAGTTCACTCTTTCTGACAAAATCCTTCTTAGATGGACAAAACCATGTGCACTGCAGGTGGGGCAGATGTAACTTATGCAGACAGAATTAGATGTGGGTATGATTTTACTTCAAAGTGAGATCTATGTTGCAGTGTAAAAATAAAGCAGCCAGTATTTACCCTGCACAGAAACAAAATAACTCACCCAAATCGAATTCTCTCTGCACAAGTTACATCTGCCCCACCTGCAGTGCACATGGTTTTGTCCATCTAAGAAGGATTTTGTCAGAAAGAGTGAACTAGAATAAGGCCCAATGTCACAGATCTGATCATCACATACCTCCATCTAAAGTCACTGCGCTTTTAAAGTAAACACATTTTTGAATAGATTACATGTACAGATGCCAATTTAAGCATTTTTATGTATGTCCATCTTAATTGTCCGGGTCTGTCTTACTGTGAAATTGGGCAAATTGGGATAGCAATGATGCGGGTGCACAGAGCAGGCCTGCTCTGTGGGAGTGTAGTTAATGCACCATGCATACAGGGATGGGAAACCTGTTTCTGATGGATGCCCTGCACGCAGCATGGGGTTGGTGCCCATACTTATAAAAGTAGATGACATAAAATGGATGGGTTGCATGTGTTTATACTTAAAGATGCAGAAAGTAATACAATAAATGTAAATGTAAGATATGGAAATGGTATAAAAGTAATAATAATAATAATAATAATGATGATGATGTGGAGGTTTGCTTGTTCTTACAGGATAGATGGAAACTGTGCGTGGTTCTTATATAGCATTTATTAAACCATTCGAAAGCTGCCCATACACTCTGCTTTGTGAGCGTGCTTTCCGTGCTGTACTAGCACGGATCACATTGCATTGCATTGCATTGCATGTGCATCCGTTGTGCATGCAATGCGATGCAATGTGATGAAACCTAAGTACAAAAAGTATGTGCAAGCACATACTTTTTGTACTGTGCGATGAGGTGCCGTGGGAGCGCGCACCTCAAAGCACACATCGGGACAGCACGCATAGCAGCGTGTATGGGCTGCTTAAAGGTCTAAAAAAATCTGTATTAAAAGAACAACATACAGTACATACAGTACATGTGATAAGATTGCAATACACTTGATTATAGTAGGTAGGAATGAGAAAGCTGAATAATGCTTGCTTCGACCTCTGGTGCCCCCCTGATGCTGTTGGACCGCTTGGTGCCCTCTGGACCGGCTTGCTTTGGACGCGGTGAGACCTCTGGCCTGCTTTCTTCTATATCTAAAACGGCCGAGACCAGGTGCCATCTTGCATATTCTGCTCGGCGTCCCAGGACTCCTGCAGTTCCTCACCGCATCCTCCCCGAGTGCTGCAGTGGGCCGGCTGTTGGGCGCTGATTGCTCTCTGTAACGGTGAGCGGTGTATGCGGGAAGCAATCTTGTAAGGGATAAGCTGCCGCTGTCCGCGCAGTGGGTGACAGTGTCATCCTGCCCGTGTGCTGCCCGGGCTGTGGCCGCCTATTGACATCCTCCTGCTCCTACCGTTCCGGATCCCCATCAGATCCTCTGAGATTTTGTGCTACTGCCGTTATACTTCTGTTGTGGGAAACAATGCTGGACGCTGACGCCATACTCCTGGATTGGACGCTTGGCGGGGCAATTGGTGACAGAGGTCTGGCATATTTGATCTGACTGTATACCCCCTGTTTGCTACCTCACCTATAGCATTGCCTGGACTGCTTCTTCTGTGGTGAACACCTCAGTGATACTGTATTTTCAGTGACTATCCTGACTGAGGTGGAGTGCTAGCCTCCGCCATGTCTCCTGTGTTCAGTACTGCTACTCATAACCTATTGAACACCCTATACATCGCCATGGATTATTCTATCCATCATATATTGGATGCAATTTCTGCTTCTTCCGCTAGACTTTTGTCTCAGCTGGATGGGGTGCTGGGAAGTGCCCCATCCTCTCCGCTTACTCCTGAGTAAAAAAGCACAGTGGTTGTGGATGACTTTTCTGTACCCGGTGCCCTGATGGCCCCTTCTGTCTATATACCGGACTCAATATTGACCATGTGCGACTCTGCGACCCTGTGTAAATTTGTGGACATATGTTGCATCATCTCCACATTTACTCCTGGTAGCAATGTTTCTGCTCGATCACCTTTATTGCTGTTATTGGGTATGATGAGATCCTGGATTCTGCTTACTCCTATTTGCACTGCCACATTTATACGCTCTGGTCTCTCTCCTATATTTGTTATACTTCTCCAGGGAACTGAGAGCTGGCCTGATTAAAGTCTCCTAATCTGGTCTATCTATACTCTGTTATGTTGTTTATTTTTCCTTTTCTATATTGCTGTCTTTATTATTATAACTATTGTATCCTGTTTGCTGCTCTGTATGTGCTACAGTGCTATACTTAGAGGAAAGAGATGACATATTTCCATCTTCTTTAAGGTCCTACTCTAATAGCTTTCAGCATATCCTGCTTTAACTATCCTTATTGAATATCCTATATATATATGGGGGGGGGTTATTGTTTAGTAAGTGTACTTTAGTAGTTTTTAGAGGGGAGGTTGTTAGGTTTAGGGCTCCAGGTATTCCCAGGGTGGGGGTTATTGGGGGGTTTGATTTGGGTCCCTTTTGGGTTTTTCTTTTGTCAGTATTAATATGGTTTATTTTGGATTTATACTTATTTGCTTTTGGACAGTGGTATTTTAACCACTTCATACTGCAGACTGGTAGTGTGTAATGAACCTTATATGTTATATCTCTATATTTGTGTCTCTGTTTATTCATCCGCTTCCGAGGACCCAGATGGTGCCTCCGGGTACTTGAATGTTTGTATATTTGTCTCTATCCTGGAGTGATGAAAGTCCTATATATCCTGCTAATTGTGTATGAGACTACGTATGTTTTGTTATACATGCCTATGTAGTTACATAATACTCTGGATATTGTATATTCCTTTTGCACACCACACAAGGTCCAGGTGGGAGACATTCTTCACAGGAAGAGGAGCAGCAGAACACGAGGACATGCACTGAAACTAGAGGGAGGAAGATTCAGGGGAAATGTGAGGAAGAATTTTTTCACAGAAAGAGTAGTAGATAAGTGGAATAGCCTCCCAACAGAGGTGGTAGAGGCAAATACAGTAGTACAATTTAAACATGCTTGGGATAGGCATATTGATATCCTTACAAAAAAATAAGGATCAAATATGGTTTGAGGTAACATGTTTAAAAAAGTGGCAGACTAGATGGGCCAAGTGGTTCTTATCTGCCGTCAAAATGTTTCTATGTTTCTACTGATATCATAGAGAAAAAGGGAAGTGGTGTGCTCTGCGCTGCTAACCACACATAAATCTATGGGAATATACTCCACAAAATAAATAAAATCAATACAGACCAGCGTGCAAAGATGAAGCGGACACACTGCTTTAAAAAAGTATAAATTTTATATAATTAAATACATTAGATCAGGGGTTCCCAATCTTTTTTTAATCAAGGCACCCCTAGAGTATCAGAATTTTTTCACGGCACCCCTAAGCCAAATTATTTTTTTTAATACATTGTGTTTATATGCGATTGTGTCAGTTATGTGTAAAAGGACAGGATTTGCTTGTGTTTGTACACATTTTATGATTGCCAGCCACCAGCACTGTTTTTTCTCATAAATGATTAACCATTAATCATTTTAGTTGGTCCTGGACCACCAACCCAGGGCACCCCTGCAAGTGTCCCGAGGCACCCCAGGGAGCCACGGCACACAGTTTGGGAACCACTGCATTAGATAAAAGACAAATAATTCATGAAAATAAGCATAAAAATAAAAAATGCAAATTATGAAAATGAAAAACACAATAAGTACACTGTATAACTGTTAAACAGGATAATAAGTAACAATCCTTAATAGGGTCAAGAATGGACGTTATTGGCTTAGGGGTGCACCGCTGTAGGTAGGTAATAGAAGTAATTAGGAGTCGGATGATAAATGCTGTTGGGTACTCTTTACTTAGAAGGGCGCCCACGATTTTGATCGTGGGCATCGTTAGTAAAAAATCTCGGGCATCTCGGGCATTGAATGCACTAAAAAATCTGGTGCGATCAACCGACGAGATGCCCGAGATTTCCCATAGGGAACAATGTTAAATGTCTCAATTGACCCAATTTTCCTGTTCAATGCCTCAATTGACCCGATTTTTCCATAGGAAACAATGTTAAATGGGCCACAGAGGCCAAATAGGCACCCTGAAGTGTATAATGGCCACCCGAATTGTTAACGCCACCCCACGATCAACGTCAACCCAATGCGTGGCGAGCGCAGCGAGCCCGCGAGGGGCGGCGGTACGCGTCCTACGACCTTTTCATACCCCTACTATCCACGTCGGCGTGGAGTTGAGAATAGAAAGTGTGGTGAGCGCAGCGAGCCACCGAGCCCGAAGCGTGGCGAGCGCAGCGAGCCCCGCGAGGGTACGCGGACAGCTGTGAAGCCCGCGAGGGGACGCGGATACCTGTGAAGGTATCCGCGTCCCCTCGCGGGGCTCGCTGCGCACGCCACGCTTCGGGCTCGGTGGCTCGCTGCGCTCGCCACACTTTCTATTCTCAACTCCACGCCGACGTGGATAGTGGGGGTATGAAAAGGTCGTAGGACGCGTACCGACGCCCCTCGCGGGCTCGCTGCGCTCGCCACGCTTCGGGTTGACGTTGATCGTGGGGTGGCGTTAACAATTCGGGTGGCCATTATTTACTTCAGGGTGCCTATTTGGCCTCTGTGGCCCATTTAACATTGTTTCCTATGGAAAAATTGGGTCAATTGAGGCATTGAACAGGAAAATCGGGTCAATTGAGACATTTAACATTGTTCCCTATGGGAAATCTCGGGCATCTCGTCTGTCGCATCGCACCTGATTTTTTAGTGCATTCAATGCCCGAGATGGCCGAGATGGGCGCCCTTCTAAGTAAAGAGTACCTGCTGTTGTAATATTATTAGAATGATGGTTAGTAATGCTCAGTCCGATGCAGGTTATTATTTATGAGAATGAAGTTAGTAGTGATCAACAGTCATTTATGCAGATAGAATGAATAAAGTAGAAGTCAAATGCGACTAATCTCCACGCCAGTGTAGATGTGTATACAAGCGGCAATAGAATAAGCAGCACTAGGGCACAGGGGTTTTGTTGGTTGTCTCACCCTGTATCAGTAGCGGCTTGAGCGGTCTGTTGGTTGCTCCGTTCTCGGGGGCGGGTGGCCGCCGGTAGTTGTCCTCTATGGGTCACCTTCGGATAGGTGCCGGCGGGTGCAGGCTTATCCTCCCGTTATACGGAGCGTCCGAATGTACAGACTGCGGTGGTGTTGAAGAAAGGCGCTTGTGACTGGTGGAGACGCTGGGAAGCTGTGAGCGGCGTGGTTACTCCTGGGTCAGCGATCAGCCTCTAACGTCACTATGCAATGACGTCAACGCGTTTCGTCTCCTACGTTGTATGGAGACTTTTTCAAGACGGATTTTTATTTATTTTGTGGAGTATATTCCCATAGATTTATGTGTGGTTAGCAGCGCAGAGCACACCACTTCCCTTTTTCTCTTTTCTAGTACTTAACTCTGTGGGTATAGGCAATCCCCACAGGTGTGTACTGCAGCAGCTACCACCTACATATTGATTCCACTTAAGCTTGATTGAGAGCGCTGGGGATCCTGCTGACTGTGCTTTTGGCTTATCCCCAAGCTCACAGCCTGTAAGGATTTTTTTATCTACTGATATCATGCAATACTACTGTCTGTGGTATCATTTTTCTTGGTTGTTTCTATGTAAAACCAATAAAAAATACGGTACTTGTTTCCTAGAACGGCCACAATCGGGGGTAATCGTGTACCTTAACTTAAGGTACACGATTACCCCCGATGGACCCGATTTCCTTTGAAATCAGGTCCATTTTGCCGGCAAAGGCAAAATCGGGTCCATCGCGTCGGTCGGGTGCATTAACATGGCACGCGACACGACCGACGCAATGCACCCGATTTTGCCATAGGGTTCAATGTTAAAATATTTTTAACATTGTAATCGGGAAAAAAATGGGGAATGGGCCAATATGGACCATTTCTCATTGTATATGCCCCCCCCCCATTGTGAACGTCACTCCATGATTGACGCCAACCCAAAGCGTGGCGAGCGTAGCGAGCCCGTGAGGGGCGGAGGTACACGTCCTCCGACCTTTTCATACCCCTACTATCCACGTCGGCGTGGAGTTGAGAATATAAAGTGTGGCGAGCGCAGCGAGCCACCGAGCCCGAAGCGTGGCGAGCGCAGCGAGCCCCGCGAGGGGACGCGTATACCTGTGAAGTTATACGCGTCCCCTCGCCAATGGACCCTATTCACATTTCAATCAATGTAAAAATCGGGACCATGCGATGCGATGCGACCGACCCGATGAACATCGGTGTGGCCGTTCTAGGAAACAAGTACCAAAAATACATCATTTAAAAAATAAATTCGTCAGTGGATGGCCTGAAAAGTTTCAAAGCTCTTATATATGATATAATATGGAGCCGGGGTCCCGGTTTTTATATGGTGAAATGTCTGACAGGATAGGAGCAAATGCCTATTCCTTTTCAGGATATGGACACTCACCGCACTGAGCACAGGGACCAGTGGCGTAGCTAGAAATTTTTCTCCCCCCTGCCAAACCAACCCCCCCCCCCCCCCCCACGCACAAGAAGGGGTGAGGCTATGGGCTACGGTCGCCGCTGGCTGAGCTGACAGACAACCCAAGCAGCAGTGAGCGCTGAGCTGGTCCCGCTCCATGCATATCTAATGAACGGGTCCCCGACCCTCTCATTACATATCCACTGGGTGGGACCTGCTCATTCAATATGCACTGCACTGGGTCCCCGCTCATTAGATATGTACAGGGCGTGACCAGCTCAGCGCTCACTGCTGCCTGGGTCACCTGTCAGTTCAGCCAGCGGTGCTGCTCCCCCAAGCCGCCGCAGGGTCTGCCACATATGTAGCTACGCCACTGACTGGGACACTCCGATGATGTACTGGGTTTGATATCAGCTTCAATGCTGTCACTCTCCCCATGCGGTGTCCCCTTGTCAGCGCGGCTGTCTACTATTCAGAGTCAGACCTAGTACTCCTAGTACTAAAGCTGTGTACACACGGAGCAATATGATCGTGACCATATTGGCAGCGATTTTTGGCCCGTGTGTACGCACCTTAACACAGGAATCCATGCAGCAGTGTCATTTGGAGTAACTCCGCCCACGGAGTGGAGTACTAATTTGTCAGGTTGGAGGGATGAAAGTCAGCCAAGAGGGAAGCCAGCCAGACTTATGGGCCTCCAGGATGCAACCTGATGGTGGAGGAGGAGATGGCGGCCCTGTGGCAATAGTAGTCAGCAGTCAGTGCACGAGCTGTGCAATCACACACACTTAGTTAACTAAAAGACTACAGCACATTCTATTGTATAATAGTTCAGCCTAAAAAATGGATTCCCCCTGTGACTGCAAATCAAATCCTACTTCCTTTGCAACTATCTGCATAGAAAATATTTTGTGTTAGGAGGCACCTTCAAAAACTTGGAATAAAGTTGCCAACACATGCAGGTATCCTATTGGGTGATGTATGCATATCTGATAGTGGGGATTCCAACTGTCATTATACTGACATAGGAATTCCGACAGCCGCTACTCTGACAGGGGGAAGAGCTCGCTGCACTCACCACCAGTGGCGTAACTATAGCGCCGCAGCCCCCGCAATGGCGGGGAGGCGCTGGGGGTCTGCGGGCCCTATTGTTACTCCCCCAGCTCCCCCTCCTTGTGTGTGCAGCGGGGAGCGAGCAAGGGGGGCCCGTCCGGCGCAGGGGTACCTGCGGTCAGGGAGAGCCTGGAGGTCCCTGCGGCGCTGACTATGACGTTGCCGGGTCCCTGCAGTGACCTGGAAGCAACGCACTATCCGCCGTTCGGCAGCGTGGGAAACGCTTCTGACTTTGAAAACACTGGGCGCACGCTGAGGGCGCTGAAATTGTCCCGGCGGGGGAGCGCAAATGTTTTTGTTACGCCACTGCTCACCACGCTGCAGACTCGGTGGCTTGCTGTCGGCTGCGCACAGGGATCCTGACTGCTGTGCATTTGAAGAATTCCGATGTCGGTATACTGTCCGTCAGAATCCGACTGTCAAAACATCATCCAGCACCCATCCTATTAGTAGCGGTCATTTTTCTCTGCTAATAGATTTAGCTGGGATATCCTATTAGCCCTATTGCAGCGTGCTGTAAGGGCTGCTGCAATGCTTCTCGGCACTCTACGAAAAACTTCCACCTCCTGCTTGCCATCCCACCCCACGCTGAAACAATACCCACTTTCCATCCCCTCAAGTTAAAGTGTGGAGGTGGCAACAACAACAAGGATGTTTTCCTCATAGACATCCTTAATTTTGTGATAGGCAGACTTGGTGGCGCTCCCCAGATGCTTGCACCCTAGGCAGCTGCCTAAAGCTGCCTAATGGTAGAGCCAGCCCTGCTGAACCCCCATGCTGGCATATAAACCATAATCTAAAATAACCAGCCCTTCAGAGCAAAATAACTCATGGGTGACGGAAATTATCCCAGATCCCAATATTTCTCCCTTGAAAACGGGAATTTTTTTTTGCCACTCACTATTCTCAATATTAGCCTCATTTTTTTCTGACAAATAATTAATGGGGCTAATAGAATACGTATGACAGTAAATAAATAAAAAAGAAAACAACATAAAAGCAGAACTTTAGTCCCTCAGCTAGTAGATTTCAGAAATAAATTCCTGGAATGTCTGTACAGAATTTATAGCCCGATTTTGACTTTTCAAAAGAAAATGTGCTCTGATTCATGCATAACTCACTTATTCTGAAATGCTTCTGTTGTTCCTAACAAATCTCTGAATGACATCACTTTTTTTTCTAGATAGACCAAAAAATATTACTGGATAAATAGGATGGCAGCTTGCTCATCTTGGCCGGGATTTAATTGTTTCTAGGTTTATTATTCTTGGCAGTTCCTTACAAACTCGGTTTTGGTGTACATGCATAGTTAATGCTGTGATGTGAATACAAAATGAAGGAATAATAGGAATGATTCAGTTGATCTACCCCTGTATGTAGCAGCGATAAAGGAGAAGTGATCCAGAGGAGAAGTGGCCCATGGCAACCAATCAGCTTCTCTGTATAATTTTATATCATGCATATTATACATGTTACTTCAGTGATGATTGGTTGTCATAGGCCACTTCTCCTCTGGATCACTTATCCTCCCTAATCCCTGCTTCAAATAACTATTCCACAGTGTACTGATGTAACTGTATGTTCAGGACCTGTACTGGTTATATGTGCAGTACGCGTCCTGCCTCATCATTCACAAAGCCATACCTCAGGGAGGAGGAGGGACGCTGGTGCGCGACAAAGGCGTGCCTGAAAATTTTGGGGTGTGGCCTGCTGGGAAGGGGCATGGCCTATGCTTGCGTTGCTCCTGTGAGGCCATGCCCCCGGTTTCGCCTCTGTAAGGGCATGAATATGCGCACAGCATCTATTCATGGGTGGCAGGGGGACTCCAAACTGACCCCCCCCCCCCCACCACCACCACGGGACACTGCTGGCACTAGGCAGGATGTGGGAACATCCCCCCAAAAATTAGAAAACGGAACAGTTGGGAGGTATGACAAAGCTGCTGCAGTCTGCAACTCTTTGGAGGTGCCGCCTCCATTTTGTGGGAATGCCATGGTCCCCATCTTCTAGACAGTCAGCATCAGTGGCATAGCTATAGTGCCGCAGATACCGCAGCGGCTTGGAGGAGACAGCGCCATGTGGTCTGCGGCAGAAGCGGCATTGCTCCCCGAACAGATGATGTGAGTCAGAGACGCGGAGGAAGCGCTTGCATCCCTGACTCCTCCCCCTGATTTTTTTTCCTTACAGGCTGGCTGCCGGTGCCACTCGCTTTCCTGGCCGCTGAGGGTTGAAAGCAGCAGCGCACAGTCGCACACAGCACGCACAAGCGCTGCCCCACTTGTAAGCCTCTCTCCTGCCTGCCTGCCTGCAAAACAGTGCTAGAAGACCTTATAATGTAGCTGCAGTGCTGCACACCTGCACCACAGCCTGTGTGGTAACAGAGCTTGTGCAGCACCAGCACCCAGAGACTGTTTATATTATGCAGTAGCACACAGTCATCAGTGGTGTAACTATGAAAAAAACTCCCCCCCCCCCCCGCCACAACTCTTTTGCATGCCCCCCCCCCCCCCCCCCAGCTCGACCCCCCAACCCCCTTACCCCTCCACGTAGTGCCGCTGCGTCTGCCCCGGGACCTTCCGTCGGTGGCGAATCAGTCTGCGCTGCGGCTCTCTGTCTCCCTGCTCTCCCAGCTCCTGCTGTCATAAAAAACATGTCACTCAGAAAATGGCTGCCCCTACAGCAGACTGTTTTTAAAGATGCTAGAGGAGGCCTCCGCCTCCTCTAGCATCCTCAAAAACGGTCTGCATTAAGGGGGCAGCCATTTTCTGTGTTTCACATTTTTTATTGAGCCGGCAGAGCAGGGAGACGGAGAGCCGGCGAAAGGTCCCATGGCAGACGCAGCGGGACAGGTAACAATAGCCCCGCAGCCAGAGGCGTAACTAGATATTCGTAGGCCCCATAGCAACAGTTTGTAAGGGCCCCCTATTTAGCAGCTGATAAATGTATGCAAAACATATTAGATTGAGAGCAAAGATGGGCCCCCTTCAGCTCTGGGCCCCATAGCAGCTGCACCCCCTGCACCTATGGTAGTTACGCCCCTGCCCGCAGCCCCCCGGCACCCTCACCTTCCAAGCGCCTCCCCGCTACCGCGGCGGCTGCGGGGCGATAGTAACGCCACTGACAGTCATGTAGTCACTGCTGCTTTAAGGGGGCATGTGGGCAGCTGGTGAGGATGAGTGATGCTGCCCATCCTCTTGTGCTGAAGTTGCTGCAGGGACAGGTTTATTTACCTGCCTGTCCAACAGGTATGTGGTGTATGTACTGTATCTCTGCTGGGGTTGGGGCATGGACACTTAGTATAGTGTGAGGAGCATTACAGTGTGTGCGTATAGTGTAAGGGGCATCATGGTGTGAGGCATATAGTGTAATGGGCATCATGGTGTGCGACGTGTAGTGTAATGGGCATTGCGGTGTGGTGTATAGTGTAAGGGGCATTACGGTGTAAGGTATAGTTATTACGGTGTGAGGTATAGTGTAAGGGGCATTACAGTGTCCAGCGTAAAGTGTAAGGGGCATTACGGTGTGCGGCATATGGTTTAGGGGGCATTATGGTGTGCGACATATAGTGTAAGGGGCATTACGGTGTGTGGGGTATAGTGTAAGGGGCATTACAATGTGTGGCATATAGTGTAAGTAGCATTATGGTGTGTGATTTATAGTGTGAAGGGCATTACGGTCTGACATAGTGTGAGGGGCATTATGGTGTTTGGTATAATGTATACTGGGCATTGCTGTGTGTTGTGTAATGTGTAAGTGGCATTATAGTGTGTGGCATACAGTGTAAGTGGCATTATGGTGTGTGGCAGAATGTGTAAGGGGCCTTATGGGGGGGGCACCCAAAACTATTTTGGCTTGGGGGAGCAAAATGTATAGTTACACCACTGGAGGAGGCCACAGCATCCACCCTCTACGAGGGAACGGTCTAACAGCGGGGGACGCTAGGAACACACTTGTCAAAAGGTAATCCAGGGGCTTGTGCACTGCAGGGAGTAGGGACCCCAGCTCCCTGCAACACACCCCCTGGTATTATCACACAGCAGTCTGGTGTCATTCTTATTGAAAGAGGGACTAAGTTATCCAACAGCCCCACCGGATTTGGTTCCGAATATTTGCATGCATGCCCCCCTTTTTTACATTTATATTAATTGGTATTTTCTTTTGTTAACAATATTTGCACTTCCACTGTATTATTTAGATATTAAAATGTATTCTTTCTTCATACATTCTTTTCACATTGATATATCATAGAGTACGGCACCATCTGGTGGTGACCATCATAACTGTATACATTTGAGAATATAGTTTTCACATTATACCATTACCACTGATAGTGTTAGGACAAACATAATTTAGATATTGGCAGCCCAACTTCCTATGTTTATATATACAGTGTTGTATTTGTCTTACCAAAATGCCATGGGGGGACAAATTTTTGGGCAGTTTGGAGCAAAATTTATAGTTACGCCACTGACACCCCCCCTGAAGCCGAACTATACACCCTCCCTTCAGCCTAACTATACACCTCTGTAGTCTAACTAGACACCCTCCCGCAGCCTAACTATACACTCCCTCTCACTTAGCCTAATGCAGCCCATACACGGTCCGTTTAACGGATCCGTTTGGGACTTAATTAGCACACATTGGATCGGATCCCTAGTGCATGCAGTGTGCATGCACTGCGATCCGATCCGATGTGTACCTAGTACAAAAAGTATGTGCAGCACATACTTTTTGTACCATACTATGTGATGCGCGGAGCCATACACAACGGACCGTTTATGGGCTCCTTAAGTAGCCTAACCCTAACTAACTCTAACTATATATTCCCCCCACAGCCCAACCATTCACCACCCACCTGCAACCCTAACCATACATACACGAATCGCAGCCTGTAACTCAAACCATACACACACACAGTGGTGTAGCTAAGTGCCAGGGTGCCCGGAGCAAGGGCATGTTTCGCGCGCGCCCCACCCCCCCTCCCAGCTATTTCCCCCCACCGCCACCACCTTGATTTAGTGGAGTATGGAAGCCCCTTGTGCCCCCTTTATTTTACCTTAACTGGGGTATTCCCAGAGGGAGGTGTGGGTTGGTGAGTGCACAGGTGGCTTCTGGAGATGGTATCCCTGGATCCGTGCCGTCCAGGCTGTCCTGCCAGCGTCTGCTGTAGATGGCGATCCACTGTCCAGCGGACAGTGTGTGTGGCCGAGGCTTCCAGTCCAGAGGAGGCCGCAGATGTCATGTGCGGCACTGTCCTGCCGGGAGCCGCCGGGTTGCAGGACCGGGACCGGAGAACCCTCCTCAGGTGGAGGTGAGTGAGATAGGGGCGCCCCCCGACAGGTGGAGGGGACCAGGGGAAGGGGTGTTGGCGGCGTCGGGCTCAGGTGATGCTGCTTGGTGTTTTCGGCACATCCCCCCCGCCGGGTCTGCTGAGCGATAGTTACGCCGCTGCCCCACTGACTGATGCCGGGCACAGCAGGGAGCGGGCGAGCAGGGCAGGGGAGCCGGCAGCAGAGCTCAGGCGCCAGGTGACATGTCGGCTCCTGGAGCTTGTGCTCCGCTGGCTCCACCCTAGCTACGCCTCTGCACACACACCGCAGTCTATAACCCTAACCATAAACACCCCACAGTCTATAAACACCCCACAGTCTATAAAAACATGTAGATAGATTTCAATATCAACTGCTTATAGATTATGCTGAAATCCAAAAGAGATAATAAGTGCCAGGAAAGAAATTAAGAAAAACAAAGGAACTAGGACTGAGCCCATACTTGGCGACTTTTGTTTTCTCCTTTCCGGGAGAAGCCCAGAGGAGACCTGATAGTAGCATGTCAGAGGGCAGGCAGACGTCATCAAGCCCCACCCCCATGGCAGGCAAACAACGCAATTCACGGGAGTCCGCAAATTGGGGGAGGGGCTAAAATGATGTGAAATTACGTGATTTGCGGAATTTTAGCCCCTGCCTGACCAATGCGGGAGGATTGCGGGACCCGATTTTCGGAAGTTATGAGGAATAGAACAGAACAGGGGATCTCAAACTATTTTGCTCTAGGACACCTTCTAAAAATGATTACAGCAAGATACCTCAGCTTATATAATGTAAAAAACAAAACAACAAAAAAAACTTGCATGGGAAACCTAAGCAATTTCACAACCAACCCTGGATTATTTAGCCTAAACTGGTAGTGAAACATGTGGGAAACTGCATCCGATCTGCCTTATTTTTCACTAACCAGCAATATACCGAAACAGCCAGGGTTGGTGACCCTATTTTAGGAAGACCCGTAGCATGGGATGCCCGCCCCTATTATAATGGCAACTCAATCTAGCCTGCTTAGCCTGGGGTTGGAATCCCTAGGGAAGTGGAGCCCAAAAAAGAATGCAATGACAATAACAATACAGTAATAGATAAGCAATAGGCAATAATTCTCTTTAGTTATTAATCAGACTCCTTATACTAATGCAGCCAGGAAACCAACCTTTGTAAACACCAGAGAGCTCATAAAAGTGCTTCACACAGAAATCTTGTTTAACACCAGAGGATTCACACACTATTGTGCAAGTGAAAATGTGTCACTGTATTTTTATGTGGAAATGTTGCAGCCAGTTATTAACCCCTTCCCGACATTTGACGTACATTTACGTCATGGTCGGGAAGCACTTCCCGACACATGGCGTAAATGTACGTCATGGATTTAAACTGTCACCGCGTCTATAGACGCGGTGACAGTTTCAACATGTCTGCTGTCCCTGACAGCAGACATGTCCGTGCATGCCCCGGGGGGGCTGCGATGCCGCCCCCCCGTCGGCGATCGCTGTGATTGGCTGTTCAGTGTGAACAGCCATTCACAGCGTTTTCCTGTGTCACCGGCGAATAACGTTCGCCGGTGACACGGGATCAGAGGTGATTGGTGCTGTAAAGTACAGCACCAATCACCGCGGGGTGTAAGGGTGACACTGGTGTCACCCCACCTCACCCCGCCCGCCCCCAAAGGCCGTGATTGGTCCGTCGGACCGACGGACCAATCACAGCCAAGGAGGGAGATTTAAACTAACGGTGACTGCACTGCAGACGCCATTCCGGTCTGGAAAGCGTGCAGTGCGGTCACCGTACCCCCCTGCCGCCATACTGACCAGAAATACTTGCTGCAATACTTACCTGATCGCTGCTGATTGCTTCCTGGATCCTGTGCAATAATTGTGCCATACTGTGATATTGTGCTGCTGCACTGTATTAGTATTAGCTAGATAGATAGAGAGATAGATAGAGATAGATAGAGAGAGATAGAGAGAGATAGAGAGAGAGAGATAGAGAGAGATAGAGAGAGATAGAGAGAGATAGAGAGAGAGATAGTGTCAGAGAGTGCTATATTTTGTGCTGCTGCAGTGTGATATAGTTATAGATAGAGAGAGAGAGATAGAGAGAGAGAGATAGAGAGAGAGGCCTACTGACAGAGTGCTATATTTTGTGCTGCTGCAGTGTGATAGTTATAGAGAGATAGAGAGAGATAGAGAGAGAGAGATAGAGAGAGATAGAGAGAGATAGTGACAGATTGTGCTATATATTTTTTATATAACTGACTGCTGCCCCCTCCTTTTGTGCTGATCAGTATAAATTAACTGATCAGTAACTTTTTGGGGGCGCAGGTTTTTTTTTATATATAGATATACCTGTGAGTGCTGCTGCTGCAGTGTCATAGAGTGTTAGATAGTGTTAGATAGTGAGAGATAGAGAGATAGAGAGAGATAGTGATAGAGAGTGCTAAATTTTGTGTCTGCTGTCCCCGCCTTTTGTGCTGATCACTATATCTGAGGTGATCAGCAACTTTTTTGGGGGTACAGAGGTTTTTTTTTTTTTATATATACCTGTCAGTTGCACCAAAGGTTGTGCACCTGCTGCACCTCACTGGTAATCAGTGTCGCATCACTGATCACCTTTTTTTTTTGTGTGTGTGCTGTGGGGTATTTTTTTAATTTTTTTTTTTACACACACTGTGATTTTGTGGGTGTCCTGTGGCCGCTGTGCGCTGATCAGTGACGTACATCACTGATCATCTTTTTCGGCACAGGGTTGATCTATTTTTTTTTTTTTTTGATCAAATTCCTGTTGCCTTTGAGCGCTGTTCAGTGACAGACGTTACTGACCAACATCTGTGCTCAATTTTTGGCGCAGGACCTTTTTTTTTTTTAACCCCTTCCTTTTTTTTTTTTTTAACCCCTTCATTTTTTTTTTTTTTTAACCCCTTCATTTTTTTTTTTTTTATTGGTATAAAGCATTTTTTTTTTTTCTGCACTACATACACACTACACACTACATACCCCCCGGATTGAAATAAAGTTTGTGCCCCCCCCTACACTATACACGTGTTGAAACATTTCACTACCGGTAACACAAAAATAAAAATGTCCTCCCAAATGTCCTCCCAAATGTCCTCCCAAATGTCCTCCCAATCATCCAGGAGAATGTATTCAGTGGAGGAGGCATATGCCATGCTTGCTTCTGACTCTGACACAGGCAGTGATGCAAGCGGGGAATTTGAAGGATTTGCCTTAAGCTCCTCTTCCTCCTCTGCTGATGAGGGACCCCCTCAAAGACGCCCCCGTAGATCAGCTGAGATTCCCCCCCCAATAATTGATCTAGTATGGACCCCACCACCAGACAATTTTGAGCCCCAGGTTCCTGAGTTTTTGGGCATGCCAGGAATCCAATTTGATTCCACAGGTCTCAGAGAAATTGACTTTTTCAAATTATTTTTCTCTGATGATTTTATAAATTTAATGGTGGACCAAACTAATTTATATGCCCAGCAGTTTATTGCTCAAAACCCCACGTCATCATTTGCTAGGTGGACCCCTGTAGATGCAGTAGAGATGATGACGTTTTGGGGTCTGGTGTTTCATATGGGCATAGTAAAAAAGCCAGAAATTAGGCAATATTGGAGTACAGATGTTCTGTACAGTACTCCATTTTACCGTATGGCCATGCCCCGGACTCGATTTGAGACAATTCTTAAATTCATACATTACACCGATAATGCACAGTGCCCACCCAGAGATGATCCCACCTTTGACCGGCTATTCAAAGTCAGGCCGGTCATTGATCATTTCAGTGCCAAATTTGAAGAGGTGTACATCCCTGAAAAATTTATTTGTATCGACGAGTCCCTTATACATTTTAAAGGAAGGGTTAAATTCCGCCAGTACCTTCCCAATAAGAGGGCAAGGTATGGCATAAAAATGTATAAGCTGTGTGAAAGCACCTCAGGGTACACTCACAGGTTTAGGGTATATGAAGGGAAGGATTCAAGAATTGAACCGCCAGAATGCCCCCCCTCCCTCGTAGGTGTTAGTGGGAAAATTGTCTGGGATTTAGTGCACCCCTTCCTGGATAAAGGTTATCACCTCTATGTGGATAACTTTTACACTAGCATCCCCCTGTTTAAGGCCCTTGGTTCAAGAGGTACAGCAGCTTGCGGTACTGTGCGCAAGAACCAAAGAGGCCTCCCAAAAACGCACATTGCCCAAGTAATGAGAAGGGGTGAAAGCAGGGGAATATGCAACGAAAATATGTTGTTGGTCAAATATAAGGACAAGAGGGATGTCCTTATACTGACAACAATTCACGGAGACAGTACCACCTCCGTCCCTGTACGAGGTACCAGTACCCACACCTCCAAACCTAATTGTATCCTGGATTACAATAGGTACATGGGCGGAGTGGATCTTTCAGATCAGGTACTGAAGCCGTACAGTGCCCTGCGGAAAACAAAAATCTGGTACAAGAAGGTGGCCGTGTATATCATCCAGATGGCACTGTATAACGCTTACGTGCTATTCCGTTCTACCGGCCAGAGGGGGACATTTATGCACTTTCAAGAGGAAGTCATAAAGGGCCTAATATTTGGGAACCAGCAGGCAGAGGGCCCCAGTACTTCTAGTACTGGCCCCCGTATTGTACCAGGGCAGCATTTTCCTGATGAAATCCCCTCCACTGGAAAAAAGGGCAGGACACAAAAAAGGTGCAAAGTTTGCTATAAAAAGGGAATAAGAAAGCAAACTATTTTCCAGTGTGACACTTGCCCCGACAAACCCGGCCTATGTATAAAGGAGTGTTTTAAATTATACCACACATCTATGGAATATTAGGTTCATAATTTCACCGTGCTTCGGGGGTCTTGCTAATGCCACATAGCACCCACCATTCATTCCACCAGAATCTGAGCCGCAAAATCCAAAAATCACTCCTTCCCTTCTGAGTCCTGCCATGCACCCAACTGGTATTTTTTGGTCACATGTGAGGCATTGCCGTACTTGGGAGAAATTGGGGCACAGATTTTGGGGTGCTTTTTCTCCTTCATTCCTTGTGAAATTGAAAAATTTTGAGCCAGAACTGCATTTTTGTGTAAAAAAATGTAATTTTTCATGTTCACTGCCCACTTGTATCAAAATTGGTGAAACCCCTGGGGGTTTGAAATGTACACTATACCCCTAGATGAATTCCCTGAGGGGTGTAGTTTGCAAAATGGGGTCACTTGTGGGGGGGTTCCACTGTATTGGTGCTTTGGGGGTCTTGCTAATGCGACATAGCACCCACCATTATTCCACCAGAATTTGTGCTGCAAAATCCAAATATCACTCCTTCCCTTCTGAGTCCTGCCACTTTTTGGTCACACATGAGGCATTGCCGTACTCGGGAGAAATTGGGGCACAGATTTTGGGGTGCTTTGTCTCCTTCATTCCTTCTGAAAATGAAAAATTTTGAGCCAGAACTGCATTTTTGTGTAAAAAAATGTAATTTTTCATTTTCACTGCCCACTTGTATCAAAATTGGTGAAACCCCTGGGGGTTTGAAATGTACACTCTACCCCTAGATGAATTCCCTGAGGGGTGTACTTCGCAAAATGGGGTGACTTGTGGGGGGGTTCCACTGTATTGGTGCAACATAGCACCCACCATTCATTCCACCAGAATCTGAGCTGCAAAATCCAAAAAATCACTCCTTCCGTTCTGAGTCCTGCCATGCACCCAACTGCTATTTTTTGGTCACATGTCAGGCATTGCCGTACTCGGGAGAAATTGGGGCACAGATTTTGGGGTGCTTTTTCTCCTTCATACCTTCTGAAAATGAAAAATTTTGAGCCAGAACTGCATTTTTGTGTAAAAAAATGTTATTTTTCATGTTCACTGCCCACTTGTATCAAAATTGGTGAAACCCCTGGGGGTTTGAAATGTACACTATACCCCTAGATGAATTCCCTGAGGGGTGTAGTTTGCAAAATGGGGTGACTTGTGGGGGGGTTCCACTGTATTGGTGCTTGGGGGGTCTTGCTAATGCCACATAGCACCCACCAAAATTCCACCAGAATCTGAGCTGCAAAATCCAAAAATCACTCCTTCCCTTCTGAGTCCTGCCATGCACCCAACTGGTATTTTTTGGTCACATGTCAGGCATTGCCGTACTCGGGAGAAATTGGGGCACAGATTTTGGGGTGCTTTTTCTCCTTCATACCTTCTGAAAATGAAAAATTTTGAGCCAGAACTGCATTTTTGTGTAAAAAAATGTTATTTTTCATGTTCACTGCCCACTTGTATCAAAATTGGTGAAACCCCTGGGGGTTTGAAATGTACACTATACCCCTAGATGAATTCCCTGAGGGGTGTAGTTTGCAAAATGGGGTGACTTGTGGGGGGGTTCCACTGTATTGGTGCAACATAGCACCCACCATTCATTCCACCAGAATCTGAGCTGCAAAATCCAAAAAATCACTCCTTCCGTTCTGAGTCCTGCCATGCACCCAACTGGTATTTTTTGGTCACATGTCAGGCATTGCCGTACTCGGGAGAAATTGGGGCACAGATTTTGGGGTGCTTTTTCTCCTTCATACCTTCTGAAAATGAAAAATTTTGAGCCAGAACTGCATTTTTGTGTAAAAAAATGTTATTTTTCATGTTCACTGCCCACTTGTATCAAAATTGGTGAAACCCCTGGGGGTTTGAAATGTACACTATACCCCTAGATGAATTCCCTGAGGGGTGTAGTTTGCAAAATGGGGTGACTTGTGGGGGGGTTCCACTGTATTGGTGCTTGGGGGGTCTTGCTAATGCCACATAGCACCCACCAAAATTCCACCAGAATCTGAGCTGCAAAATCCAAAAATCACTCCTTCCCTTCTGAGTCCTGCCATGCACCCAACTGGTATTTTTTGGTCACATGTCAGGCATTGCCGTACTCGGGAGAAATTGGGGCACAGATTTTGGGGTGCTTTTTCTCCTTCATACCTTCTGAAAATGAAAAATTTTGAGCCAGAACTGCATTTTTGTGTAAAAAAATGTTATTTTTCATGTTCACTGCCCACTTGTATCAAAATTGGTGAAACCCCTGGGGGTTTGAAATGTACACTATACCCCTAGATGAATTCCCTGAGGGGTGTAGTTTGCAAAATGGGGTGACTTGTGGGGGGGTTCCACTGTATTGGTGCTTGGGGGGTCTTGCTAATGCCACATAGCACCCACCAAAATTCCACCAGAATCTGAGCTGCAAAATCCAAAAATCACTCCTTCCCTTCTGAGTCCTGCCATGCACCCAACTGGTATTTTTTGGTCACATGTCAGGCATTTCCGTACTCGGGAGAAATTGGGGCACAGATTTTGGGGTGCTTTTTCTCCTTCATACCTTCTGAAAATGAAAAATTTTGAGCCAGAACTGCATTTTTGTGTAAAAAAATGTAATTTTTCATGTTCACTGCCCACTTGTATCAAAATTGGTGAAACCCCTGGGGGTTTGAAATGTACACTATACCCCTAGATGAATTCCCTGAGGGGTGTAGTTTGCAAAATGGGGTGACTTGTGGGGGGGTTCCACTGTATTGGTGCTTGGGGGGTCTTGCTAATGCGACATAGCACCCACCAAAATTCCACCAGAATCTGAGCTGCAAAATCCACAAAATCACTCCTTCCGTTCTGAGTCCTGCCATGCACCCAACTGGTATTTTATGGTCACATGTCAGGCATTGCCGTACTCGGGAGAAATTGGGGCACAGATTTGGGGTGCTTTTTCTCCTTCATACCTTCTGAAAATTAAAAATTTTGAGGCAGAACTGCATTTTTGTGTAAAAAAATGTAATTTTTCATTTTCACTGCCCACTTGTATCAAAATTGGTGAAACCCCTGGGGGTTTGAAATGTACACTCTACCCCTAGATGAATTCCCTGAGGGGTGTACTTTGCAAAATGGGGTGACTTGTGGGGGGGTTCCACTGTATTGATGCAACATAGCACCCACCATTCATTCCACCAAAATCTGTGCTGCAAAATCCAAAAATCACTCCTTCCCTTCTGAGTCCTGCCATGCACCCAACTGGTATTTTTTGGTCACATGTGAGGCATTGCCGTACTCGGGAGAAATTGGGGCACAGATTTTGGGGTGCTTTTTCTCCTTCATACCTTCTGAAAATTAAAAATTTTGAGCCAGAACTGCATTTTTGTGTAAAAAAATTTAATTTTTCATTTTCACTGCCCACTTGTATCAAAATTGGTGAAACCCCTGGGGGTTTGAAATGTACACTATACCCCTAGATGAATTCCCTGAGGGGTGTAGTTTGCAAAATGGGGTGACTTGTGGGGGGGTTCCACTGTATTGGTGCTTGGGGGGTCTTGCTAATGCGACATAGCACCCACCAAAATTCCACCAGAATCTGAGCTGCAAAATCCAAAAATCACTCCTTCCCTTCGGAGTCCTGCCATGCACCCAACTGGTATTTTTTGGTCACATGTGAGGCATTGCCGTACTCGGGAGAAATTGGGGCACATATTTTGGGGTGCTTTTTCTCCTTCATTCCTTGTGAAAATTAAAAATTTTGAGCCAGAACTGCATTTTTGTGTAAAAAATTTAATTTTTCATTTTCAATGCCCAGTTGTACCACAATTGGTGAAACCCCTGGGGGTTTGAAATGTACACTATACCCCTAGATGAATTCCCTGAGGGGTGTAGTTTGCAAAATGGGGTCACTTGTGGGGGGGTTCCTAAATTTTAGCATCTTATGGTGCCTAGAAACCTACATGGTGCCTAAAAAATAATCTCAGAAAAAGGAGTCTCCAAAATCAAGTAGGTGCTCCTTCTATTATGAAGCCTGTGGTTTGGTCAACGTGCACACTAGGGCCACATATAGGATATTTATGAAAACAAAAGAATTGGGGGAATCAATTTTTAGTCACATTTCTCTAGTAAAATGTACTGTGTTCCTTAGAAAAATGTATTAAAATTGCAAATCTGCAAAAAAAAAGAAATTTTGAAATTTCACCTACACTTTGTTTTAATTCCTGTGAAACACCTAAAGGGTTAACAAACTTCCAAAATGCTGTTTTGAATACTGTGAGGGGTGCAGTTTTTGAAATGGCATCATTTATGGGGGTGTCTCACATACAAGTCCCTCAAAGTCACATCAGAACTGAACTGGTCCCTAAAAAAATCAGTGTTTGAAATTTTCTTGAAAATTTGAGAATTTGCTATTCATATTGTAAGCCTCCTAGTGTCCAAAAAAATTAAAAGGAAGTTGAAATAATGATGGAAATATAAAGTAGACATATGGTCTATGTTAGTTATTAACTATTTTGAGTGGTATGATTATTTGTCTCACAAGCAGAAAATTTAACATTTTGCAAATCGCTAAATTTTCCATTTTTTCACGACATTTTGGTATTTTTCACAAAAAAACACAGACTGTATCGACCCAAATTTACCACTAATTTGAAGTACAATGTGTCACGAAAAAACAATCTCAAAATCACTGGGATAAGTAAAAGCAAAAAAAAGTTATCCCCACTTAAGTGAGACATGTCAGATTTGAAAAAAATGGCTCTGTCAGGAACGCCAAAACTAGCTCTGTCAGGAAGGGGTTAAACAAATATTTTCTGCTCTCCTAGCATTGTTGTATTGTTCTATCTTTGGTTTCCTATTTCACACTTATCTTTTAATGTTCTTCTTTAATAAAGCTCCAATAAATGAAACGTTAATAAAAGTAATAGAAATATTTATATTTCAAGGTAGTAATTGAATTGAACCAATACAACCATATGGTCTCCAAAACAATGGCTGCTGTTGGAATACAATGGGGGAAATTGACTAAGCTGCTGAATTACGTCCAGTCCCAGGAACAAATGGATACAACCTGCATTAGCCGTATTTTACATACAGTTTGTTAGTAAATTTATAATTACCATTCGAATGAATGGTGATTCCGATTCATAATCTTTCGATGATGTATGCATTCGTATTCCTGAATATGAATAGCCCTGGGAAAAGAATATGAATGCTTGTATGCTAGCCTTTGTAATAGGAATATATGGCCATATACGGGTAGAAATGTCATATTTTTGTAAATTTCCCCCAATATGGCGCACACAATACTAATTGAATGCCTGCACATATCTTGCTGAAGCAACTTGCTGTAGTTTATTACGAATAATGTAGATACTGTGGTTTCATGGCTTGTCACTTGTTACATACCCCTAACATAAGATAGCCAGCTTACACCTCTTCACAAGCACTCACAATCTAACTAATGTGTGACGCGAAAACATGGAATGGTACTCTTTACTTAGAAGGGCGCCCATCATGGCCATCTCGGGCATTGAATGCACTAAAAAATCGGGTGCGATGCGACCGACGAGATGCCCGAGATTTCCCATAGGGAACAATGTTAAATGTCTCAATTGACCCGATTTTCCTGTTCAATGCCTCAATTGACCCAATTTTTCCATAGGAAACAATGTTAAATGGGCCACAGAGGCCAAATAGGCACCCTGAAGTGTATAAAAGCCACCCGAATTGTTAACGCCACCCCACGATCAACGTCAACCCGAAGCGTGGCGAGCGCAGCGAACCCGCGAGGGGCGGCGGTACGCGTCCTACGACCTTTTCATACCCCCACTATCCACATCGGCGTGGAGTTGAGAATAGAAAGTGTGGCGAGCGCAGCGAGCCACCGTGCCCGAAGCGTGGCGAGCGCAGCGAGCCCCGCGAGGGGACGCAGATACCTTCACAGCTGTCCGCGTCCCCTCGCGGGGCACGCTGCGCTCGCCACGCTTCGGGCTCGGTGGCACGCTGCGCTCGCCACACTTTCTATTCTCAACTCCACGCCGACGTGGATAGTGGGGGTATGAAAAGTTCGTAGGACGCGTACCGCCGCCCCTCGTGGGCTCGCTGCGCTCGCCACGCTTCGGGTTGACGTTGATCGTGGGGTGGCGTTAACAATTTGGGTGGCCATTATACACTTCAGGGTGCCTATTTGGCCTCTGTGGTCCATTTAACATTGTTTCCTATGGAAAAATCGGGTCAATTGAGGCATTGAACAGGAAAATTGGGTCAATTGAGACATTTAACATTGTTCTCTATGGGAAATCGCGGGCATCTCGTCGGTCGCATCGCAACCGATTTTTTAGTGCATTCAATGCCCGAGATGCCCGAGATTTTTTACTAACGATGCCCACGATCAAAATCGTGGGCGCCGTTCTAAGTAAAGAGTACCCATGGAATACATGGATACACCATTTTCAGAAACGATAGAGTAAATAGTAGATGGGTGGGTGTCTTTATGTAAGATCAAACCTCATGTTTAAAGGAGCTATCAGCTGATCATATTGGGGATAATACTAAGGGCAGTATTCAATGCTTTTTGTGAGCTGTGACAGACAAATTACTTCTAGGGTATGCTTTAAGCCACCTGACATTAAAGAAATGGAGGAAGCACTATTTCTAGAGCTAATCAGCAGATATGGAGCAGGTATTAATTTTGGGGGATATTAACTATCCAAACTGTACTAATGAGATTACCATTTCAGCTAAAAGAGGGGTTTTTCTAAACAAGGACCAGTATATCACGCATTCGGTAGAAACTCCAATTCGAAATGGGGCCATTTTGGACTTGTATTGACAAATAATGTGGAATTAGGGCCCTGATTCTCATTGACTTGGTAAGCTGCGAAGCCCGCAGCTTATCGAATCCTAGTGTGCCCGTCCCGCCGAATCGCAAGACCCCCCACCCTGTATCCACTCGCAACCAGTGAGGGGTTGTGTCGCATGTGCCCGCTGCCGGAGAAATCGTTCGATGGTCGGCATCCATCAAAGGATATGTCAGTGGAGACTGACTTATATTTGCGGGCTTACGCCCGAAGATGGCCAGCAACCCGCAACATGCTGCTATTTGCATAGAAAGCCCAGCATTTGCATGGGAATGCCCATGAAATGCTGGGCATTCCAATGCCCCATCCCTGCCACTGCCCCTGTCTGACCCCCCTGTAGCCCTGCATATGAGCATAACTCATATATATATATATATATATATATATATATATATATATATATATATATATATATGCAATAGTCACACAGGTGAGCACTGGGTATCCTTTCCTCTTTTCTTCCTTGACTCAACAGGGTGATTTGGGCTCACCCGATACTTAGCAGCTCCCTAGCATACCATTTGACTAGGCCCTTGCATAGCCAAATTATTAGACACAATCTACACTGTAACTCGAGCATCATTGCCCACGTTTTTTCCTATAACTTGAGTCTGCACCTTCCCACATAAATCACCAGTCTCTTATGAGAGACTGGGAGACACTACCCTGTTTGTCAGAACAGAAACACATTAAGATAGTGGTGAATTCACCTAAAAGTGGTTTTCTGGCAATGCTTCATTTAGAAAACAGTAATTCTTCTGTTTAGTTCTTAGTTAAAGACAATTCTCAGTACCTCCCACAATTCATAGGCAGGTACTTTACAGACCGACAAATTCATGCATACTGGTTTATATTCTCAGGGGAAAATTTTCTAAGATTTACGAATATGGCAGATGCCGGGTATGACTCTATACGACCGTAATTGGCCATATTCTCTGGAAAATACAATTCGTAAATAGGGCAGATTTACTAAACTACCGTATTTACGGATTCGTATTTCCTCGATGGCATAGGCGGCTATTCGTGCAGGCTGCAATGTAAAAAAATATTGTAAAAATAAATAAATAATTTACAGCCATAACCAGCCCTGGGCTCAAAGAGCAGGTCCTGGTTTTAAAAATGTAGGAACAAACCAAATAGTGGTTCCCCATCATTTTGAAAAACAGCAGCAGGTTCAAAGGCCGGCCCTGGTTCCCAAAATACAGGCGACAAAATGAATAGGGGTCATCCGTATTGTGAGAAGCATCACCGGACCCAACCAGCCAGCAGGGTAATGGGCCAGCCGGGGCACACTTACTATATAAGGTCCCGTGGCTGAACCATTAACCCCCTGACCGGTCAGCCCGGGCAGAGACCCTTAGGGAGTAAGGACCCCCAATAAAGGGGAGTCCCCCTCCAGAATGAATCCTGCCTAGGCTAGGCTGAATCCTGGGGCTGTCCCTGGTGCCCCAGGGTGGTGGACTGATTACAGTGTAAAAAAACAGATTCAATTATTGTACATTGTTGCGGAAGTCCCAGCAAGCCTGCACTGAAAAGAAAACAAAAAATGCCAGTACCCGAATCCAGGACGGACTGTCAGAAGCGCAGATTGTTATTGTTTATATTCTGCGCTCCTCCCCCTGAAGTGTGTCGAGTTTCGGAAAATGCGCAATGCATGCCTGGGCCTGCTGAAGCTGCTGCTTGTTGCAACGGGTAATTAAGGGGCCCTTTTACCAGAGGAAGACATTTGCAATGCGATCTAGGTAGGATTTACCACCCAGGATCGCATTGCAATATCCTATCCTATCAGTGTGATGTATGTCCCTGCAGGTGCAGGGCCTCCGATTGGAGACAGTCCCTGCGATCTGTTGGTCTGCGCATGTGCAGTTTATCCTGACCCCTTGCTGACCCCACTGCCCCTCTTGCAGTGTGGTCCCACCATCTCAGAATGGTGGAAGCCTAGGGGCCTGATGCGATGCTGCCCGATGTTGATCACATCGCCCATAGAATCCTGGGGAAATCGGCCACGAGCATAGCAGGGGTGATCGCAGCAGGTAACGAAAATTTGTGCTGCGGTCCATCCTACATACATTCAGGGGATACTTAACATTTGCGGCTAACCCCCAAAATCTGGTGTTTTCGGGGAATTAACCGCAAACATGCAATAATAAGTGGGCCCCTAAGAGTTTTCCACTTTAGGAGTCACTCGTGATCTACTGGCAGAAGCTCCGTAATCGACGGATAGATTACGATCGACTTTTTGCCCAGGTCTGACACACATATTCCAGCGATTTACAGAGAATATTTGACCTTTCACATCAATCTCTGCCCGCGTGTATTTT